>NW_026606210.1:1605000-2057500 GCF_029834395.1 Sorex fumeus
GTGGAGGCATGTGCTTCTGTGTGTGGTCTGACCGTCGGCTCGTCCCTCCGCTCCCAGCCCACACCCTGGGGACAGCCCCAGGTCGGTGCACGGGGGTCACTGCCTGTCCCTGCTTTTCCTGTCTGCACAGTGACACCTGACCGGGTCCGAATGCCCTGGGGGGGGGCGTCGGTGTGTGCCAGTGGCGTGCGTGGGGCTGGCAGGGGGCTCCCGGGGGGGCGCCTGCCCAGACTCAGGCTGGGCTCTGGGGGTCTACTCGGGGGCCCCTCCCTGGAACACACACACACACACACACACACACACGCAGCAGGCAGGAGGCTGGCAGAGCCGTTTATTCCCCCAACACGGTAAGACGGATGAGGGGGCAGATGCCCAGGCCCCGGGGGAAGGAGCGGGTCACACTGGGCTCGGCAGGCTGCGCCCACAGATGGCCCCTGCCGGCTCGGCACACCCCGGGGCCCTGGGACCGCCCTGCCCGGAGGCTTAGGGAACGAGGATTGATGGCAAAAAAGCGCCAAATGTCAAATTCCGTAGGACGGGGCACGAACTGGCCCCCTGGCATTTGGACTGGCTGCCCCCTGGGTGGGGCTGGGGTGTGTGTGTGTCGTTCTCTGCTTCTCCTTCACCGGGGCCTGAGACCCACGGGGCGGAGAGAGGAAGCCGAGAGTGACCGCTGACCGGGAGGGGGGCTGGGTTCCAGCCGGACGCAGGCCACGGGACAGGCGGGCGAGGGGGCCCCAGCGCGGGCGGCCTCAGAACCAGTGCTCGGAGACGAAGATGTGTACGTTGATGACGTTCCTCTGGGACATGGTGCCGCCCACGACGTAGTTCATCTCCAGCTGGAGGACGGTGTGGAACGGGCCGACGATGGGCCGGACCTGGCGGACGACCCCTGGGGAGGAAGGAGCCGGGGGGTGAGCAGGGACGACGGATTCTTCTGGAAAATTCCAGAAGATTCCGGGTGGAGCTGTGGCCTTCACTGAGTCTCCCCAGGGAGGCTAGGAGTGTGGGTCCCCTGCTGAGCTGAGCCTCCCCCTCCAGGCAGCCCTCCCCCGGGGTCACGTCCAGGGCCCGGTGACCCGGAAGCTCCAGGTTTCCGGAATGGCCCCTCCGTGCGCCCCCGACAGACGTGGGGAGCTGGGTGGCGGCTGTGGGCGGGCCTCCGCTCCCTGGCATGGCTGGCTGCCAGGACGCCCGTCCCGGTGCCCGCACCCGGCTCTGACCCTGGGAGAAGGGGAGCAGGTAGAAAGCGTCTCCTGGGGCGGGGGGGTGGCAGACAGACGGGTCCTGGGCAGAGCAGGTGCTCAGGGGATGCTGCCCGGAGGGGCGGCTGGAGGGGGCTTGGGGTCAGGCTGGTCCAGAGCGAGACCCCCCAGCTGCAGCCCTGCCCCTGCCCGCTTCTCCTCTCTCCCTCTCTCCTCTCTCCTCCCTCCCTTCTCCTTCAGGGCTGACTCCTGGCTCTGTGCTCAGGGCTGACTCCCGGCTCTGTGCTCAGGGCTGACTCCCGGCTCTGTGCTCAGGGCTGACTCCTGGCTCTGTGCTCGGGGCTCACTCCGGGCTCTGTGCTCGGGGCTCACTCCTGGCTCTGTGCTCAGGGCTGACTCCTGGCTCTGTGCTCAGGGCTGATTCCTGGCTCTGTGCTCAGAGTCACTCCTGGCTCTGTGCTCAGGGCTGACTCCTGGCTCTGTGCTCAGAGTCACTCCTGGCTCTGTGCTCAGGGCTGACTCCTGGCTCTGTGCTCAGGGCTGACTCCCGGCTCAGTGGTCACTCCTGGCTATGCACAGGGACCGTATGGGATGCCGGGAATCAAACGGGGCTCAGCCCATGCAAGGCAGGTGGACCAACCCTCAGACCATGTCTCTGGTCCCTGTTACACGCGTGTAAATGCAGACCCCTTGCAGCGGGTGGGAGGGTTCACTTGTCACACTCCTGACCCATTGGAGTTTGGGGCACGCCTGAGTGTTCTGGGCACTGGGCAGAGTGATCTCAGTGTGGAGAGGTGCCGGCGGGCCATGGTGGGGGCTGGGGAGAGGGGCCGGGGGACAGGGACACGCCCGTCAGCCGCTGGAGCTCTGACCCCCTGAGTCTGGCCCTGCTCCCGAGGCTGAGACGGCAACGCTGCCGCCCTCCCCGTGCTCGGCGGCCCGGGTGAAAGGTGCCACACGCTTGTGGGATGAAAAGGGACCAGGGACTTCTGCTGGCTGGTTTACGGGGACTGGGGGAGGAGAGCGGTGACGTGTCAGGCCAGGTGGCTCAGAGGGTCAGTGGTGTCCAGGGCGAGGTGGGAGACCGGCGAGGAAGCAAAGGATGGGCAGGGAAGGGCAGGGATGAGTAGGGATGGGCGAGGATGAGTAGAGATGGGTAGGGATAGGTAGGGAATGGCAGGGATGAGTAGGGATGGGTAGGGACGGGTAGGGATGAGCAGGGATGGGCGAGGATGAGTAGAGATGGGTAGGGATAGGTAGGGAATGGCAGGGATGAGTAGGGATGGGTAGGGACGGGTAGGGATGAGCAGGGATGGGCAGGGATGGGTAGGGACGGGCGAGGATGAGTAGAGATGGGTAGGGATAGGTAGGGAATGGCAGGGATGAGTAGGGATGGGTAGGGATGGGCAGGGATTGGTAGGTATGGGTAGGGATGGGTAGGGACGAGCAGGGATGGGCAGGGAAGGGCAGGGATGGGTAGGGACGGGCAGGGATGAGTAGGGATGGGTAGGGACGGGTAGGGATGAGCAGGGATGGGCAGGGATGGGCAGGGATGGGTAGGGATGGGCAGGGATGAGTAGAGATGGGTAGGGATAGGTAGGGAATGGCAGGGACGGGCAGGGATGAGTAGGGATGGGCAGGGATGGGTAGGGATGGGCGAGGATGGGTAGGGATGGGCAGGGACGGGAAGGAACAGGCAGGGATGGGTAGGGATGGGTAGGGACGGGTAGGGACGGGCAGGGATGGGTAGGGATAGGTAGGGAATGGCAGGGATGAGTAGGGATGGGTAGGGATGGGCAGGGATTGGTAGGTATGGGTAGGGACGGGTAGGGACGAGCCGGGACGAGCAGGAATGGGTAGGGAAGGGCAGGGATGGGTAGGGACAAGCAGGGATGGGTAGGGATGGGTAGGGATGGGTAGGGAAGGGCAGGGACGGGTAGGGATGGGCGGGGATGGGCAGGGATGGACAGGGCTGGGTAGAGATGGGCAGGGATGGGCAGGGGTGGGCAGGGCTGGACTCTCTGGTTCAGGGTCTGAATCTCCTCAGCATCTTTTCATTTAGCAAGAAGAATGACGGACGTGGCTGCGGCCTGAAGGGGGGTCTCAGCGCACAGAGCAGGAAGTCGGGACTGGCCCCGAGAACCAGGCTCTCTCCTGCCCCGACCCCAGAGTCCGCGTGGGCCCCTGCGCCTCCCCACAGCTCGGGGCCCAGGTCTGCGGCTGAGTGCTCCCAGCCTCATTCCAGGGCAGAGCTCAGGGATGACTCCTGGCTCTGTGCTCAGGGCACTGGACTCGGATTGGCCACATGCAGGGCAAGTGCCTTACCCGCTGTCCTTTCTCTTGGGCTCATCACAAGTTGCAGTTCCCCCTCCCTGCCCTCAGCCGGGCAGCGCACAGATTACTTCCCGACATCACTTCTTCACAGCTTTCCTTCCTCCCATTCACTCACTCACCCACCCATCATCCATCCACCCATTGTCCATCCATCCATCATCCACCCATCCATTCACCCATCCAAGCATCCATCCATCCTTCTATCCATCCATACGTCCACCCATCCATCCATCCATCCATCCATCCATCCACCCGTCCACCCATCTGTCCACCCATCCATCCGTCCACCCACCCATCCATCCATCCATCCATCCATCCTTCTATCCATCCATCCGTCCACCCACCCTCTCACCCATCCACCCATCCAACCCTCTCTCCCTCCGCCCACCTGTCCATCTGCCCATCCACCCATCCACCACCCACCATCCATCTTTCCATCCACCCCCGCCCATGTACCCACCCCTGCTCACCCCTTCCTCCCCCATCGACACCCCCAACCACGCAGGGATCGTTCAGAGAAGCTCCTCACGGATTCTTCTTCAAGGTCTATAGAAAGGCAGGAACCGACAGCCCAAGTGGCCTTTGAAGGGCAGCTGGGGTCAGGGAAGCTGGAGGGACTCAGGGAGGTCCAGGAGGGTCCTGGGGCCGCTGCTGGCCTTGGGGGCAGCGCAGGGGGGCTGGGGTGCGGCAGGGGACGAGGCTTCTCCCGGGCCTCACACCCTGAGGGTCCCACCCGGCTCCAGCCTCCAGGCTAGGCCCCCGCAGGGACTTGAGACCTGCGTCCCCAGGTCTGTGATGAGGAAGGAGGGGTGAGGAGGGAGAGGGACACTCCTCACCCGGAGCCCCCCAGTCACAGGCTGGCGGCTGCTCCATCCCGCTGGGTGCCCATGCCGGGGTCCCTGGACCTGGCCTCCCGCCGTGGTCACCCATCTCCGCCCACGGAGGGGACTTGCGCTGTGGGTCCCCCGCCAGGGCCTGTGCTCTGTCCCCCCAAGCCAGGGCCGGGTGGGCACCGGAGCTCCACGTGGGGGTGTGAGTGGGTGAAGGGGGGGCGGGAGGGGCAGGACTCGAGTCCTCCATCCCGAAGGCCAGGCTGGCCTCTGCGGGGCACCCACTGGGGATGGTCCATCCTGCAGCCGGCCCCGGCCATGGGGGCACCAAGCCCCTGCCTGTATCTTACCTGCCGGGAGCTTCTGCCTCACTTTCCCCAGAACCCCAGGAGAATACCCACACAGACAGACACACAGACACACACACAGATACACGCACAGACAGACACAGAGACACACAGAGACACACAGATACACAGACAGATACACACACAGACACACAGACACACACAGAGAGATACACAGACACACAGACAGGTATACACTTAGACAAACACAGACACACAGAGAGACACACAGATACACACACAGACACACACACAGACACACAGACACAGACAGATACACACATAGACACACACAGACATAAACACAGACACACATACACACACAGACACACACAGACACACAAAGACACAGAGACACACATAAACACACAGAGACACACACGGACACACACAGACATAAACACAGAGACACACACATACACACACAGATGCACACACAGATGTACACAGATACACAGACACACAGAGAGACACACAGACACACACACATGCATGCATTTCGAAAATGTCAGGCGCTGATTCAGTGCTGATCTCCGTCCTTCCCAGCATCCCTGCGGGGGTCCCAGAGGCGCCGGGGTCCCTCTGTGTGCCGGGGCCTCTTAGGGACATAATTAAGCCTCTTCCCCTTTGAAACATGCAGCCTCCCTGGGGCCCCTCGCCTGCCTCACCCCTGCGCAGGAGCTGCCGTGGGGGCAGGCCGAGCGTGAAGACCCCTGGTGGCGTCCGTGGGCGCATTCCTGCTTCTGGGGTCTCCCCGCCCAGTCCTGCCAAGGGGGACCCGTGGACAGTCCATGACTGTCACCAGGCCAGACGCAGAGGGCAGGGCCGTAGCCAGAGCCACTGAGACTCAGCCCCCTGCCTGCCTCAGAGGGACCCTGATCCCGGGACAGCCCGGCCAGGCCCGGCCCGCACTGCCCAGCCCACACCACCACCGAGAGCGGCCTGTCCGAGCACGGTCTGTCCGAACGCCCTGAGCACCTGAGAAGGACACGGCCCCCTGCCCCCACTGCCTGGTGAGGACCCCCGGCCCCGAGGCTGTGCCATGGCCACACACGCAGCGAGAGGCCTCCAGCCTCAAGTCCAGCCTGGCCGCTGGCCTTCTGGGTTCTGAGGTTTGAGGGCACCAGTGACCCTCCTGTCGGGGTCCGATGCCCCTCCCCCCACAGCTCAGGGCTCAGAGAACGGCCCGGAAGGAGCACACGGGAGGTCAGTGGACGCATGGCCAAGAGGGGAGGAGAGTGGACATGAGGGGCAGGAGGGCGCGGTGGCGGGGGGAGCTGCTCCTAGAGCTTGGTGACCCAGGAGGGCCTGGGGCGGGCCTGGGAGAAGCTTCTGGAAGGAAAGCCTGGTGGGTAGAGCCTGGCTGCCTCTGTCCACGGGGCAGCAGCACGGGTGGGTGGCGGCCAGCTCGGTCCACCCTGGGTCTGCCATGGGGCGCTGAGCATCTGTGGGGGCCAGGACGCCTCCACATGTCCCCCCTCCTTGGGAGCCTGCAGGGCACATGGTGGAAGCTTCCAGAACATCCCACCCGGGCTGAGTCATGGAGCTGGGAGGGGAAGGCAGGGCAGGGCGGCCCAGCAGACAAGGGCGCGGGACCCGGTGCCCCGGCTCTGACTCTGCCGCTGGCCCCAAGAAGCCCCGGGGAGGCGTCCCACCCCCCCCGCCCCCCGCCCCGCGCCCCGTGGCGGCTGCATGTTTAAAATACCGAGCGGCCCTTAGCGTGTCCCAGCAACGCGCATCCTCTGCCTGCTGACGGTTACGAATGAGCCCCGCGGGGGCCGCCGAGCGCGAGACCAGACAGCGAGGGGCAGCCGCGAGGGTCCCAGGGGGACCCCGGCCCCTTCCCGGGCAGTGGGAAGGAGGAGAAGGAGGAGGAGGAGGAGGAAGAGGAGGAGGAGGAGGAGGAGGAGGAGGAGGAGGAGGAAGAGGAGGAGGAGGAGGAGGAGGAGGAGGAAGAGGAGGAGGAGGAGGAGGAGGAGGAGGAGGAGGAGGAGGAGGAGGAGGAGGAGGAGTGCTGGGTCCTCGTTGTTGGTCCCCTGTGTGGGGCAGGGACCCTGGATGCCAGCAGGCCTGGAGCCAGCCCCGCACCCGCCCTGGCGAGGCCTCACCTCACCGTGCCCCTCTTTTCACCAAACAGGCATTTCCCGCCCCCTGTGGGCTCAGCCAGCCCGGGTCAGCCCCGCCCCCTGCCAGACCTGCCCACCTGCCCTCAGATCTCTCCATCACCCCGAAGGGCGACCACCGAGTGTCCACCTTCGGCTCCCTGCCCACCTCCACTCCCGGCCTCTCAGGAGGAACCCGGGACCCCGCGACGACCTGAGTCTTCGCCTGGAAACTGTGGCCCCCCCAGAGTCCTCGTCAGGCGTGGTCGGGGCGATGAAGGGTTCCAGGGGTTCCCTGAGGGTCTTGGCAGGGGAAGGGGGTGCCCCCTCGTCCCTGGAGACACCCTTGTGCCCCTGAGGGGGGTGTCAGGCCACACTCACTCCAGGCCCGAGGCGGAGGCCGGCCCCCGGGAAAGGACTTGGCGGCAGGCCAGAGTGTGGCCCCCACACGCCCCCCGGCTGGGCTGTGGAGCCGCTCCTGATCCCGGGATTACGGTGAGCGCCGGGCCAGGCCGTCACTCGGCACCTGCTCTCGGGAGGAATTTCTGAACCCGCTCCCCTGCGCATCCATCCGCCAGGGTCAGCGTGCGGGGTGTTAACCCTTTCGAGGAGGGACTGCGCGTTGCCCAGGCCGCCGGGTGCCAGGCCCAGTCGCCGGGAGCAGGGCGTGTGCTCCGCGCAGACGTGCGTTTGCGACCGAGAGGACAGCCCGTCACCCCTCACTTCTCTCTCCCTCTGAGGTCCAGGCGTCCCTCGTGGGCAGAGGTGGACGGAGGTGGCCGCTGTCCAGAGGCAGGATGTGCTCTGGTCAGACCTGGCCCCAAGTCCTCACACCCGCCACACCCACCCTGCCCCCACCCGCACGCCCTCGGCGGACAGGCCTGTCCCCACCCTGTACACCCTCAGCGGGCAGGCCGGCCTGTCTACACTCCTGCTCGGCCCCATAAACATGCACCCCTGCGCTCAGACACCCCGTGCCCTCGCACCCCTGCGCTCAGACACCCCGTGCCCTCGCACCCCTGCGCTCAGACACCCCGTGCCCTCGCACCCCTGCGCTCAGACACCCCGTGCCCTCGCACCCCTGCGCTCAGACACCCCGTGCCCTCGCACCCCTGCGCTCAGACACCCCGTGCCTTCGCACCCCTGCGCTCAGACACCCCGAACCCTCGCACCCCTGCGCTCAGACACCCCGAACCCTCACGCCCCTGCGCTCAGACACACTGTACCCTCGCACCCCTGCGCTCAGACACCCCGTGCCCTCGCACCCCTGCGCTCAGACATACTGTACCCTCGCACCCCTGCGCTCAGACACCCCGAACCCTCGCACCCCTGCACTCAGACACCCCGTACCCTCACGCCCCTGCGCTCAGACACACTGTACCCTCGCACCCCTGCGCTCAGACACCCCGTGCCCTCGCACCCCTGCGCTCAGACACCCCGTATCCTCGCACCCCTGCGCTCAGACATACTGTACCCTTGCACCCCTGCGCTCAGACACCCCGAACCCTCGCACCCCTGCACCCAAGACATCCCTATACCCTGTACTCTCCACACAGACACCCTGTACCCTGCACCTCTGTACTCAGATATCCCCGCACCCTTTCCCCCTGCACTCAGACACCCTGTACCCTCGCACCCCTGCACTCACATACCCCGTACCCTCGCACCCCTGCACTCAGACACCCCGTATCTCTGCACCTCTGTACTCAGATATCCCTGCACCCTGCACCCCTGCACTCAGACATCTCATACCCCTGCATCCCTGCACTCAAGACCCCCCCACACCCTGCTCCTCTGCATTCAGACCCCACGGACCCCACACACACTCCTGTGGAATGCACATGCCGGCAGCCAGGATGATTAAAACACCTGCAGCCACGGCGGGTCCTGCCCAGCCCGTGCAGTCCCCGGGAGGCGAGGCCCCCCCCCAGGCCAAGAGATCCCAACCCTGCTGGCAGGGGGGAGAGCCCGCAGCAGCCCCCGCCCCCTCGCCCAAGCCACAGCCTGAGTGAGCGAATCCAAGGGGCACGGGCCGGGCCAGCCTGGGGACTCTCAGGGGGCCACGCCGGAGCACTGCAGACAAACCGCCTGGGCCTGGGGACTCAGCCTGCAAACCCGCCAGGAACAGCGGGCTGCCCACGGAGACGCGCCAGGAGCCAGAGAGGCGAGTGGAGGGACTGAGCATGGGGGAGGGCCATGGGCCCAGCCCAGCACCACACGCTCCCGAGCACAGAGCTGGGAGTACCCCTGAGCACCGCCAGGTGTGGCCCTCAAACAGAAGCAACCAGCAAAGGACTAACTTCACTCTCGCCCCTCTTTGGCTGGCACAGGCCCGGCTGAGAGAAGCAGGCAGTGTAGACGCCGCCGCCGGTGTAGACAGAGGGAAGGCAGCGGCTGCCCCAGGCCTGGGAGGGGACGGTCAGGACCAGGGGCTCCTGGGAAGCCCTGGCAGGTGACTCGCCTCCTCCGGCCTCTGTTGTCTCACCTACCACCCATTCTGCAGGAGACGGGGAAGATTCTAGAAGGATCTAGCAGCGCCAGCACCACAGGGAACATCTCAAGCCCCCACAGCTTACCGGTCCAGACCTCGGTCTCTGACGGTGCGGCCGTAAGGGGCAGCACCAAGGCACCGTTTCTGCTCCCCATTGGCCCCCGAACCTGGTGTGCTCCCACTCGGGGCCACCTCCTCCGAGAAGCCTCTCCTGACTGCTCCCCAGCCAGCACACGGCCCCTCCTCCACTCCTGCCTGAGTGACAGCAAGAAAGGGCCAGGCTGGGTCCCTGCTCCCCCGCTGGGCACCAGGAATGTCTGGGGGTGCCACGCCCCAGGGCTGGCCCTACATCAGCCTCGGGGAAGGCTCAGTGGAGGAGCTGGGACAGGGCCAGGAGACCAGCCTGGCCCGGGTCCCAGTCCCTGGCACAGGAGGCTGCCGAGATCCCGGACCCGCAAACATAGTCTGGGAGAGAGGCCGGCCCAAGGGCGCCCCTGATCTGTCTGGCCGAGCCGTGAGGGTCAAACTGCCCAGACCCCAGAGCTCCGTCCTTGAGCCTTCAGTCAGCCAGAGCCAAGTCGGGGACCGCCTCCTCCTTGCAGCCCGCTGGGCTTGGCCCAAGCTCAACCCCGATAGAGACTGTTGGGCCAAGCCCTGCCAGGTGTGACCCCAAAACCACATACACAAAAGGAACATCAGCAGGGCTGAGGGCGCGGACAGAGACGAGGCTCAGAGACCGCTGTGGCGGTCAGTGGCCGGCCAGTGGCCTGGGTGACTGGCCACGCAGGGCCGGGCCCGCATTTGCTGCACCTCAGGACCTGGAGGACCAGGCCTGGTGCCCCGGCTCGGGGAGGCCACCCTGGGCTGGGAGAGCCAGGCACCAGAACCTTCCAGAACCACCTGAGCCCCCAGGCACTGACGGGGTCCCAGAAGCCTCCTGCCCTGGCTCCCCTGGACAGGTCACTCAGCAGAGGCCTCGCCTCTTCCAGGAAGCCCTCCAGACTTGAGGGCCTAATGTCTGTCCGCGAAGGGTGTGGCCTAGAGGGTTGGGTCCGCTGGGTTGCTTCAGCTGCCGCAGGCGACAAGCCCCCGACTGGGCTGGGCTGTGGGCAGCAGACGCGAGTCTGAGGGTCCCTGGCCGCTGACTGAAGGTCCCTGTCCAGGCAACCACGTGACCGGCACAAGCCCCTCCCAGCCCAGTCTCGGGTCTTGGTTTCTGGACAAGGAGAGGACGCGGGAGGCAGGCTCGGGGAGCACTCTCCACCACCATCCCCAGGCCCGGGTAGGGTCAGTGACAGAGGGGGCGGAGGGGGGGGGGAGAGAGAAGGAGGGAGAGAGAGGGAGGGAGAGAGAGGGAGAGAGAGAGGGAGGGAGAGAGGGAAGGAGAGAGAGGGAAGGAGAGAGGGAGGGAGAGAGAAAAAGAGAGAGAGAGGGAGGGAGGGAAGGAGAGAGAGGGAAAGAGAATGAGGGAGAGAGGGAGGGAGAGACTGAAGAAAGAGGGTTGAGAGAGGCGACAGGTGGGTCTCAGGGAGGGCCGTGGCCGCCACCCTCCAGACGCCCTGCGAGACCCCCTGAGCCCCCTATGGGCAGGACCCGGGGCGTCGTGATGGCCGCCTCCCCGCCAGCCACGCCCGTCTGCTCAGAGTCCCAGGGACAGCCGGGGCAGGGAGCCGGCCACAGTGCTCAGGGCCCACATTCCATTTCCCCCGGGAGCCTGGCTGGTGGGGGAAGGGCTGCCCAGCTCGGTCCTGCGGGGGGGCCCTGAGCACCCGCCTCCCCCTCCTCCTCCTCCCGGCTGGACGCGGGGTTGCCGGGAGCCTGGACGCTGACAGGCCGGGATTTTCTGCCCCAGTGGATGGGAACCCGGGAAACAGAGATTCCCAGGTTCCGTCTGGGCCCCACGCGCCCGCCCCTCAGCCCGCTCATCCCTAGGGGCTCTCGGACCCCCAGAGCCCACGCCGCTGACCACCGAGCGGTTCGGGTTTGGCTTTGGGGACGACACCTCAGTGGTACTCAGCAGCTACTCCCAAACTCAGTGCTCAGGGATCGCCGCCCAGCCATGCTGGGGCCAAGGGGCCTGCAGTGACCGGGGCCTGGGACCACCCACCCTCCCCGCCCCCCGCACCCCTCCCAGCTCCGAGCATTGGGTTTTGTGGTCTTGTCTCTGGTTCTGGTGTGGGGGCCACGCCCAGCGGCACTCAGGGGCGACTCTTGGCCCAGTGCTCGGGGCTACTCCTAGGGGCGGGCCTGAGGGGGCCCTGGGGGGGGGGGTCAGTATGGGCCTCGTGACACCAAGCCCGGCTGGGGGACCCTCTCAGACCCTGGGGATTGGGCTTGAGCGAAGCCTCCACGGGGTCTACCTCCAGCCCACCCCGTGGCCCTTGGCTCTGGGCCGTGGCTCGGGGCCAGCGGCTTGTTTTATGACTTTCTGACCCCCCTTCACACACCGGCCCCCCTCTCCGCACCCCTGCACCCACCTGCATCCCTGCAGCCCAGGGAGCCAGCAGGAGAGCGAGGGCTCCTGTACCATTAATCGTAATTAACTAATTATTCCCGCTGCCAAGTAGCGGAGGAGGAGGCTGGGGGTGGGGACGCCCCCGTGACTCAGTCGTGCTGTTTACAGCTCGGGCTTCAACCCATTTAAGAGCTTGTCAAGTTGCTATAAATGGCGCTTTGGCCACGGGGAGGAACGAGCCCGCCCGGCCCGGCCACGCGGAGGGAGGAGCAGCAGCGCCACCTAGAGGCCGTGTTGGGAATCTCTCCGCGGGGCCCCAAGGGGGGAAACTGAGGGCCTGGTGGGCTTTGGGGGGGGAGGGTGCCCCTGGGACGGCGTCCCTGGATGGCCCCCGGGCCCCCCGATGTTGGAGTCCCCCCCACTGGCCTTTCCCACCAAGAGCGCCCACACCGGTGATGCAGTCACAGGGGACACAGCCCCGGGTGGGGGCCCGGAGCCGGCGGGGCTGGGGTCCGGCCACTCACCCACGGTCATGCCGTCCTCGTAGCGCTTGATGACGTCGAAGGTCTCGCGCGGGTTCCCGCCGGTGATGTAGAAGATGACGTCGGCCTGGCTGGCGGGGCTCGGTGGCGTGAGCGTCCGCAGGAAGACGATTTCTGGGGGGCCAGGGAGAGCGGGCTGGAGCAGAGGGCAGCGGCCCCTGGCCAGCGGCCAGCCCTCAGCCCACGGGGGAAACTGAGGCAAGAAGCCCTGCGTGTTGTTGTTTTTCTCTTTCGGGCCCTGCCCCGAGGTCACGGCCCCGCCAGGCGGGCGGGTGTGGGAATCCACCTACCTCAGCCCCGGCCCCCCACCCTGGCCTCCCGCCGCCCCCTCAGCGCTGCCCCCTGGGGCGCCCGGCCCTGGTGCCAAGCCAGGTGCAGGCTGGCACTCCACCACCAGGCCAGAAGCACTCAGCCCCTCGGCCCCAGTGCCTACGGGACCCCCCAGGCTCCCCCCTTCTCCAGAAGTCTGCTGGCCTGACGGCCTCTTCACTCCCAACTCCCACGTCCACTAGATTCTCTCCCACTGACCACGCAGGCCACCATGTGGAGGACTCCTCCTCCAAGAAGCCCTTCCAGACTCCCCAGTGCTCGGCACAGAGCTTAAGACCCTTCAGACACTCCCCCCACGACCACTGTGAACTGAGAGTGGGAACAGGCTGGACGGACGGATGCAGGCAGGCGGGGAGAATAAAGCCCTGCACACACACACACACACACACCACACACACAGACACACACACCACACAGACAACACACCGCACACCCCATATGTACACACACCACACACAAACCGTACACACACCATACACACACGCCACACACACCATACACACATCATATACACACCACACCCACACCACACACACACCAGATACACACCACATACACCATACCCACACCACACACACACCAGACACACATCATACATACACCACACCCACACACCACACACACACACACACACACACACACACACACACACGCACCCCTGCCGCGCCCGACACTCACCTTCGGGCTGGGTGAACTCGCGGAAGGTGGGCAGGGAGACGACGGTGTGTGAGTAGGTGTGCACGGGGTCCCGCATGCAGGCCACGTCGTGGGGGCGGCAAGACTTGATGCAGCGCACGGCGTCCGTCCTCGCCTGGCGCAGCCTGGGCACAGCACAGAGGGGACAGGTCAGAGCCGGGTGCTCGGCAGGCCCCCCAGAGCCCGGCCCGCTCACTCTCCCTCGGGGGCCCGGGGAGCCCGGAGTCCTGGCGGTGCCCAGCCCAGAAGCTCAGCCGCCGCCCACGTGGGCGGGGCAGCTTGTTAGGGGTCTGTGTTCTGGACGCTGTGCCAGATTGATTGGGGGCCACACCCGGGGCCACTCGGGGCCCTGGGCGCCCTCTTGGCAGGGACCAAACTCGGGGTCTCGCCCACGCCAGGCCCACGCCCTGCCCGGCGTCAGCTCCCAGCCCGGGCCCCACAGTGCCAAGGCGTCATCAGCATAAAACAGCGCAAACGCAGAGCCACACGACAGAGGCCTGGAGAGTCGCCGGCCTGTTCTTCACAGTCACCACTGGGAGCCTCCCGGTCCAGACCAACCTCAACACCTGTCCGTGCCCTCCTCTACGCGCTGACCCCATCCCCCGCCCCGGCGTCTGCGCTTGGGGCGTTTCCCGCCTCCCGACTGTGTCCAGCTGCTCAGCAGTGGGGTCTGCCGCCACGAGCACTCAGCTCCCCAGGGTTGGAGAACCTCCCGCCTGACGCTACAGGGTTTTCTCTCACTCATTAGTTGGGAAACTCCCAGAAAAAAACTCCTTGCCTCCCTCCCCCCGCTTTTTTTTTAAATTGAATCACCGTGAGCTACAGTTACAAGCTTTCATGTTTGAGTTTCAGTCATACATGATCGACACCCATCCCTCCACCAGTGCCCATTCCCCACCACCAATGTCCCCGTATCCCCCCCCCCATTCCCCATCCTGCCCCTGCCTCCATGGCGAACAGTTTCCCCCATACTCTCTCTCTCTCTACTTCGGGGCATTATGGTTTGCAGTACAGACACTGAGAGGCCATCACGTTTGGTCCTTTGTCTCCTTGCAGCACCCATCTCCCATCCCGAGCGATCCCTCCAACCATCATTGACTCAGTGGTCCCTTTTCCATCCCGGCTGCCCTCTCCCCCAGCTCATGAGGCCGGATTGCCCCCATTTTCGATCTGGTTGCCCGAGGGTGTGGTAATTCGCTGACGACAGACAGCCCCGAGCCTGCTTCTCTCCTTGTCCGTCCAGACAATGACAAAGAGGATCAGCTGAGGTTTGGGGGCGTCTCCCGGGCCATGCTCGGGGACCCGAGGCCACACCTAGGGGAACCTGGGTTGAACACTTCAGGGCTCAGGCCCGGAGGGGATGAAACTCACCACGGAGGCAGCCAGGGGTGCTGGGCTGGAACTCAGGGCCCTGCGCTCCTCAGACCCACACCCAGTGCTCAAAACTAGCCCCTCGGCCCTCAGCGGAGTTCTCAAAATACCGGCGTCAAGTCAGGGACGGAGCGGCCTGCAGCTGCGTCTCACCTTCCTTGTTGGTATTCTTTGGCTTGGGGGCCGAGCTCAGGGACCTCTCCGGGCAGGTTGGGAGGGACCATATGGGGTCGGGGGATCAAACCTGGGTCAGCGGCATGCAAGCTCCCGGCTGTATCGCTCTGGCCCTGTGATGCACGAAAGCTCAAGTGTCCGGGCCGGTGCGATAGCACAGCGGGGGGGCATTTGACTTACACATGGCCGACTCGGGTTCGATCCCCAGCATCCCATAGGGTCCCCCAAGAACCGCCAGGAGTAATTTCTGAGCACAGAGCCAGGAGGAACCCCTGAGCATTGCTGGGTGTGACACACTCCCACCCCCCAAAAAGCAAAATAAATAAATAAAGCTCAGGGTCCCTATCTGGCTGGCTCCCAGCGCCTGGTTGGCCGCCTTGGGTCACCCTGTCCGTACAGACAGCACACAGCATCTTCCTTTTAGCTCTCTGACACCCCTAGGACTTTAGCTGTCAGTGAGGTCCCTGGGCCACGCCCTGAATGCCACGGAGACCCTCCAGGCTTCTCCGACAGCGCACAGTTCCAAAGGCACAGAACACAGCTCGCGGTCACAGGGAGGTGTTTCCAGTTCAAAGCACCCCTGCGTCATCTCCAGTGCAAAGCCCACGGAGTGCGGGTCCCATGCGTCCAGATCCCAGTCCTGGTTCTCGACAACCCAGGGACCGAGGCAGGGAGGGCGTTTGCCTTGCAAGAGGCCGACCCGGGTTTGATTCCCAGCCCCGCGTGTGACTGGCCGCCCTGAGCACCGCCAGGAGAGATTCCCGAGAGCAGAGCTGGGAGGAAGGTCTGCGCATCACTGGGCTTGACCCCAAACAAGCAAACAAACAAACAAACAAACAAAGAACAGAAAAGTTGAGGGAACCGCCCGTGATCACTCAGAATCTGACATCGGGTTCGAATCCTCAAACCGCATAAGCCACACGCAGAGTTCCGGACGGGAGAGATTCTCCTGGGCATCCTCCCCCGAGCGGCTTGCGAGGTGTGAGTAGTTGGTTTGGTCCTGGGGACCGCAGCTACCCCCAAACTGCCCGCAGTTTCCTCTCCAAGGAAAGTTTGAGCCTCCGTCTCGCGTGCCTGGCGGATCTCGCGGGAACACTGACTTGGTGGCAAGTTTATGGCCTTCCTTGGGCTCCAATAAACTCCTTAGCTTGCATTTCCTGAAGCAGCCTTGGTGGGATACTTTGTTTCCGTCCGGGCTACAGTATTGCTGGGGGAAAGTCTGAGGATAATATACTTCTTGGAGATAATCTGTTTCCTCCGACATCCAGTAATTCCGCCAAGCGTTGACTTGGTACTGGTTGGTTGCTGGTGGGTTTCTTCCTTTTTAATTTCTGGAAAGTTCCTCGGGTTACTATTTTTGGTGTTTATTATCTCCTACTTCCTGAGCTCTGGGTGTCGGATCTTCGTCCTTCCTCACTCTCCATCACTTTAAGACTTTGTAGTTGGGGCTGGGGCACAGCGGGGAGGGCGTTGGCCTTGCACGTGGCCAACCCGGGTTCGATTCCCAGCATCCCATAGGGTCCCCGGAGCACCGCCAGGAGTAACTCCTGAGGGCAGAGCCAGGAGGGACCCCTGTGCATCGGCAGGTGTGACACAAAAAGCAAAAAACAAAACAAAACAAAAAAACGAAAACAAAAAAAGACTGTAGTAAACACTTTATTTTTCACTTTGTATTTCTCGCTTTGTAATGTTTTCCTTCTTTGTTGAGGCTCATGGTCTGAAATATTTCTTTTTTTAAAAAATCACTTTTGGAGGGCTGGAGTGATAGCACAGCGGGTAGGGCGTTTGCCTTGCACACGGCTGACCCAGGTTCGATTCCCAGAATCCCATAGGGTCCCCTGAGCACTGCCAGAAGTAACCCCTGAGCATCACTGAGTGTGACGCAAAAAGAAAAAAAAAATCACTTTTTTTTTTTTTTTTTGCTTTGATTTTAAGTCTGTTCCTGGGTCCTGTTCCCTCCATGTCTGGGGTTTTTCTAATCCTCATTTGCGCAGTTCTTCCATTTTGGATCATTTTCTCCACACCTTTCCTGAGTTTTCCTGCGGACTCTCTCTGCTGTGCTCTGACTTCCTCATTCCCTGTGTGCCTGTCCTTGGCAGTGCTGGGCCCGCAGGGAAGATCAGACTTCCCGGGTGAGAACCAGGCATGATGTCGCGTGTCTTTCGTCTGTGCAGCTAGCTTTCCTCTCGTTTCCCTGGACCGACCCGTCCCGGCGTGGCCTGTGCCCGCACGGCTCTCCCCTTCCCTCCCCCTGCACAGACCTGAGCAGCTGAGATGGTGCGAGTCAGGCTCACTCCTATTCCGGGCCGGAATGCAGACACTGCGACATCCACCGCCGGCTCAGTTCACGTCACCCCACTCCGTCTTCAGCCTCTTGGCGTTTGTCTGTCTGTCTGTCTGTCTGTGGGGGGGTTAGTCTGGGGCCCCACCCCTCGGCGGTTGGGGGTAACTCCTGGCTCCGAGATTGGGTCCCTCCTGGTGGTTGTCAGGTTGAGTCCGGGGATGTCACTCCAGGTTCCGGCACTCAGGGACGCCTCGCTCCAGCTCACTGGGACCTCACGGCCCCTCGCTCCGGCCTTCCTGAGCAGATGCCGCGTCTGGATTTTCGGGCCAACGCTAGGGTGACCGTCCGGCCTGCAGCAGCGGACCCAGTATCCGCCTCTGCACGCACAGCTAGAGGTGGATCTGCCGAACCTGAGCTGCTGTGCGCCTTTGGGCAGGTGGGCTGACCTCTCTGTGCCCGTCTCTCTGTTGCCAGGCGGGGATCACCAAACGGTTCGAGAGCCGCGGAGGATTCCTGGGGCGAGTGTCTGGCCGTGGTCAGCAGCATGCAAGGACGGGCGTCTCTGGGTCATCATGCTGCCGTGATGACCGGCACGCCCACTCCCCTCAGCAGAGCCCCTCAGCCCAGCTCTCAGGCCCTTTGCCGCCTTTTCGATTGAGACAAGTGGATACTCAGCCCCTTCTCAGCAAGACAGCGACAGAACGAAGGAGCCGGTGGGGCGGCCACCAGCGGCTGCAGGCAGAGGAGGGGACCCCTCCTGCGCCCACCTGCTCGCTCGACACCCCCCTCCTCAAAGCCGTCCTCCACGGGGCAGCCACGGGAAGAGGAAGGAGCCCAGCGGTGAGAGAGCGCGAGCAGAGAGGAACGGACCCTCGGTGGGGAATCTCAGAAGCGCCACCGACGGCCTCGAAAGCCCCACCCAGGACCCCTTCTTCAATGCCCTTAAGGACTCGAAGAAAATGTGCTCCTTCTGGGCCCCAATATTCTGAGTCATAAGGAAAGAAGGATGAAACACTTACTGGTGCAACAGAGGTTATGTCTGGAGTCAGCGTTGAACACACTATCAGTCACCATCACCGCCATCATCCTCCCACCATCACAATCCACCCAGCCACCATCATCCTCCCACCACCACATCCACTCTCATCCACCGTCCATTCATCCCACCATCACCATCACCATCATCCATTCAACTACCATCATCCGTCCATCAACCACCCAAACTCCACCACCATCACCCAGCACTCACCCACCAGCACACACCCATCGCCCACCCATCTGTCCACCTGTCCATCCACCATTGTCCATCCTCAGGAAGCCTCGTCCTCACCTGGGAACGCGGGGAGTGGGGTGGGGGGTGGCCAGGCTCAGGAAGAGCCTCCCCGTCACCACCCTGTCCCGCCGGCTCCCTCCCCCACCCCCGGAGTGGACGACGCGCCCGAACCCTACGCCACAGTGATGCCCTCAGGCACACGCCCCTGCTAGAAAACTCGAGGCGCGGTGCCACCAACCTATCCACCTGTCCGTCCAGCATCGTCCATCCAACCCCCATCCCCAATCGCCCGTCATTCACTCACCACCATCAGCACCCACCAACCCCTCCACCCGCTCGGCCCCCTCTCTGGTGATGGAGAGATTGTGGGCACAGTGCCGGCGCCTCAGGCTCCCCTCCGGGGCTCAGCGGGCCCCCAAAGAAGACCAGGACACGAGGCTGGTTGGGGGCGCGCCCGCTCCAGCTTTAATGAGAGACCCCGGGGGAAGGGAGGTGGCCGGGAGTTGACAGGGGCGCCCCGCCCGTGGCCCGCTCAGAGCTCGGCGGACACGAAGACGTAGAGCTTGGCCACGAAGGAGCTGACGGTGCCGTGGCGGTACAGGTCCATCTGCACGGTGAGCAGCAGGTCGCGGGGCTCGGGCACCGGCTTGGTCAGCGCCACCACGCCGCTGTGGCCGAGCTTGCGCACCGAGAAGAAGCCCTCCTCGTTGCCGCTCGTGATGGCCAGCTGCATGCTGTCCCCGGGCACGGAGCTGGACGGGCCCATGCGGAAGACCACGGCGGGCACCTGGATGCTGGTGGGGAAGGCCAGGTGGTAGGACGTGATGCGGAGGGGCAGCTTGGCACACTCCAGGTTGTCGTGGCAGGGCAGGCGTTCGCAGCGGCTGCAAGAGAGGGCGCGCGCGGGGCGGGGTGAGGGCCGGGCCGTGGGGGGGCTCGCCGTGCCTCTGCCCCTCGGGCCTTGCGGCCAGCGGGGAGCGCCCCCCTCACTCACCTGTGGGGGTGCCGAGGACCTCCGGCCGCCGGCTCGGCCACTAGGCGTGGGGGGTCCCGGAGAAGCGCGGCCCCCCGGGGCACAGGCTGACCGAGTCCCGCCCCGGCCACGCTCCCCAGGGGTCCCCAGCCCTCCGCGGCCCCGGGTCAGGGCAGGTGGTCGCAGAGATGACGTGGAGGTGACCGCCTCGGCCACCAGCCACAGCTGGCAGAGTGCCAGCTGCTCAGTGTCACACGCATGGAGGGTGGGGGGGAGGAAACGGAGGCTGAGAGGCAGGTCACCACGGGGCAGCGAGAAGCCAGATGGGTGTGGCTGCCGGGAGGTGTCGTCCCCATCTCTCCCCCACTGAGTCCCCGGCCCAGCTCCTGCTCTGACAGAGGCCACTGCAGGGCTCAGGACAGACGGAGACTGGGCCTAAGCTGTGGTGGCACCGAGATGAACTCTGGCTTCCTGGGAGAGGACGAAGGCAGGGTACAACTCCTTGTGACAGGACTGAGAGGAGGCCTGGCTTCCTGTGACAGGACAGAGGGTCTAACTTTCTGTGACAGGATGGAGAGGAGGCCTAACTTCCTGTGACAACACAGAGCAGGGTCTAACTCATGACAGGAGGGAAACAGGGTGTAACTTCCTGTCACAGAATGGAGACAGGGACTAACTTTCCTGTCACAGGATGGAGATAGGGATTAACTCCCTGTGACAGGAGGGAGGTTCTACTTTCCTGTGACATGACAGAGAGGAAGCCTGACTCCCTGTGACAGGACAGAGCAGGGTCTAACTCATGACAGAAGGGAAACAGGGTGTAACTTCCTGTGACTGGATGGAGACAGGGTCTAACTCCCTGTGACGGGACAGAGAGGAGACCTGACTTCCTGTCACAGGATGGAGACAGGATCTAACTTCCTGTCACAGGATGGAGACAGGGTGTAACTTCCTGTCACAGGATGGAGACAGGGCCTGACTTCCTGTCACAGGACGGAGACAGGGTCTGACTTCCTGTCACAGGATGGAGACAGGGTCTGACTTCCTGTCACAGGATGGAGACAGGGTCTAACTTTCCTGTCACAGGATGGAGACAGGGCCTAACTTCCTGTCACAGGATGGAGATAGGATCTAACTTCCTGTGACAGGAGGGAGGGTCTACTTTCCTGTGACATGACAGAGAGGAAGCCTGACTCCCTGTAACAGGACCGAGAGGAGGCCTGACTCCCTGTGACAGGACAGAGCAGGTTCTAACTCATGACAGGAGGGAAACAGGGTGTAACTTCCTGTGACTGGATGGAGACAGGGTCTAACTCCCTGTGACGGGACAGAGAGGAGACCTGACTTCCTGACACAGGATGGAGACAGGATCTAACTTCCTGTCACAGGACAGAGACAGGGTCTAACTCCCTGTCACGAAAGATGGAGCTAGGGTCTAACTCCCTGTGACAGGAGAGAGGGTCTAACTTCCTGTGACAGGAGGGAGGGTCTACTTTCCTGTGACAGGACAGAGCAGGGTCTAACTTGTGACAGGGGGAGACAGGATGTCACTTCCTGACACAGGAGGGAGACAGTTCCGTCTTCCTATGACAGGACAGAGATAGGGTCTAACTTCCTGTGACAGGATGGAGACAGGGTTTAGCTCCCTGTGACAGGGCAGAGAGGAGGCCTGGCTTCCGTGACAGGATGGAGGCCTAGTCTAACAGAGACAGGATCTAACTTCCTGTCACATCTCCTAACTCCCATGACAGGATGGGGTTAGGTCTTAAGTTCCTGTGACCGAGCTGAAGGTGGAGGACAAGCCCTGAAACGGTTCTAACTTCCTCACCAAGGCTCCTCATTTTCTGTGACAGGAGGCAGGTGGGTTTTCACCGCCTGCGGCAGGACGGAGCTAGGTTCGAAACTCCCATGGGCGGGCGGGCTGAGGGGCTCTCCTGTCCCCTGAATTCCCAGCCGTCCCCCGGAAGGCAGCCCCACGGGAACGCAGAGCCAAAGTGCTGAGCCCGTGGGGTTTGGCAGAAGCTCCGCCGTGCTGGATGCCCCGTCTCCCAGCTCTCCCTCAGTTCCGGGGGCCCAGCCCCGTGCGGGCTGCTCCGACCGGCTCTACACTGGCCACCTGCAGTGAGTGTCGGCGCTTTACGCCCCATTTTACCAGGACTCAGACAACTTCTCGTCTACCGACTCCTGAGAAAGGGCAGCTCTGGGCGGGAGCCCAGGGGACAGAGACGGTGAGGGCTGGGACGCCGGGGAGGGGAGAGGCAGAGGGGAGAGAAGGGGGCGCTGCCGCGGCTCGGGGGGGCCCCTGGGGAGTGGTGGGGCCCGGAGGCTCTGAGGAGCAGAGAGCTGAGGCCGAGGGGGGCCTCCACACAGATCCCATCACTCACAGCACCCCACGGACCACTCACAGACACGGGTGCACAAGATGCGTATGTGTGTGCGTGCACACCTGCACACACACAGTCCACACGCAGAAACCCATGACACACAGATGTGCAGGAGCACACACACACACATACACACGTACACACACATGCACACACACGTGCACACATGCGCACATGTGCACACACACATGCACACACGTGCGCATGCACACACACGCGCACATGCGCACACACACACGACGCACGCGCACACACATGCACACACACACGAGTGCACACACGCACGCACACACGCAGGACGGCTTCAGAGCATCTTGTAGGTGGCTTGGCCAGCAGATGGCGCTAGAGTGTCTTTCCCGTCAATTCCTCTTCCCAGCCCCGCGGCTACCACACACGGTTCCCAGGTCTCCTGCACCCATGACGCCTGGGCAGGAGCAGCAGATACTCCTAGCGGTAGCTCCCTTGGCCATCACGCCCGACTGCCCCGACCCCACACCGGCCACCCTCACACTGACCTTTCCACGGTCACCAGGGTCCCACCCAGACTCGGACGATTGGCGGGTTGAGTGTTTGGCACCCGTAGGTGGCCCTGATCCCCTGTCAGCCCCACCCAGTGTCGAAGCTCCTCCCTCCCTCTCCCCAAAACCTACACAAGTGCCCCCGTAGGCCGACGGCAACCCCGGGCAGGCCGCGCATCAGAGTGGGGACAGCCTGGACGCTCAGGGCCTCCTCAGCTGGGCAGTCCGGGTCAGGACAGCCCAGGTCCCGGACGTCAGCGACCCCAGCGGCCCCGCTCACGGCATCCCCACGGCACCCCGTGACCTTCACGTCCTTCAGAAGCCCCAGGATGCGGCAGGCAGGGCAAGGCCCACCTGAGCGCGCGCGCGCGCGCGCGCGCGCACACACACACACACACACACACGGGCTCCCTCCCGTGACCACCTCAGGGCCACTTGGGCAGGCAAGCCTGTGCGTGCGGGACTCAGCCCTGCAGCAAGGAGACGGAATGTTCCGGAAGCTCCTCCCATGGGAGGGGAGAACATGGGGCTTGGGTCCCCACAGAGGGTGGTGACGGGAGGCTGGGCCCTGCAGCCTGCAGCCAGCCCTGGCCACACGCTAGTTCCCGCCCCACCTCACCCACCCCCTGGACTCCGGGACCCGGCGCAGGGGGGCGTGCAGGGAGCAAGGAGCAGCCCCAAGGGGCTTCTCCCGAGACGCCCCTGGGAGCCTGAGCCTGAGGGGGCTGGGGAGAGGGCAGCCCCTCGCCACGCCTCTTTGTCACCAGGACCAGAAGGGACAACAGGCGGGTCCCCGGGGGCCCCAGTTTGGGACTCCAGACCCCTCACATCTCGCGCACGGCGGGTCCACGAGCCCCAATGGGAGAACGAAGGCGCCGCGAGCATCAGTTCCTGCGCCCACAGGGGCTGCCCTGCGGGGGAGGGGTCTCGCCAGCCCCTCGAGAGCCGCTGTGCTGAGCTGTGGGTCCCTGGGAAGAGACTCGCCCCTTCCGGGCGACCCTAGGGCTGCACCAGCGGGCATCTGTCTCCGCATGAGTCAGGACAGGGATACAGCCCCGAAGTCCAGCTCCTGCTGGGTCCCAGGACACGGTGCCCACTGCACACTCAGGCCACGGTGCCCACCTGGTGAAGCTGCAGCTGCATGTGTGTGAGCCCAGACAGGACTAGAGCAGCCGGCCCCCCGGGAGAGAAGCCCCGGGCCCCCCCCCCCCCAGCTCAGGACCCTCAGTGAGGGGGAATGAAGCACCCCAGACCCTTCTCCCTGCCTTGACTCTGGCCGCCGTGGCCTGCTGATGGACCTGGATCACCCCCTGGGGGCCCACGTCCAGCTCGAGGACCCACGTCCCACCTTTAACAGCCCTGGGGCCAGCGACAAAGCCAGGCACAGACAGACGTGGATGTGGGGCCCCGGGAGATGGGCTGTGGGTCCCAGTCAACCCCTCTGACCCCCGTTAACTGCCCTGTCCAGCCCCTCCCTTCCCACTTACTCCTCAGCCCCGTCACCCCCACACCTGCAGCCAGGTGGGGCACCCTGCTTCGTCCACTTGTCCCACTTGGCACCCCCTCTGGGTAGCCACAGCTGGGGTGGGCATGGACGGGCAGGCCTCTCTGCCCACTGCCAGCCCGCCAGGGGCTCTCCTCAGCTAAGCCAGCGCCTTCTGTAGCCCCGAGAGGAGAAAGAAGCTTCCAGGGCTCCGGAAGGCCCCAGTATCAGCGACCACCTAAGCACACAGCACCCGCCCTCCTGAGGGGGGGACGCCTGAGCCCCCGCCCCGTGGGCAGCTCCAGCCTTGGGCCCCTCAGTGTGAGCGAGAGCCAGACCTCAGCCAACAACCCCGCACACCCAGACCAGGTCACAGGGAACTCGGGGCAGCTGGAAAACCACTGGCCCTGGCCTGTGGGCCTCCAGGAAGGGCAGCCCCGCCCAGCCTGGGCAGCCGGGAGTGGCAGGAGACCGCGGCCAGGGTCAGGGAGAGGGCTGCAGGGCTGGAGCCCGGCAGGGAGGACGCTGGCCTTGCACATGGCCGACCACCCAGGGTCAATCCCCGCGTCCCCTGAGCCGACCACCAGGGGTCACCCCAGGGCATCACCAGATGTGACCTGGGAGAACAAAGGGCTGGACCGCCCGCCTGCCCGCCCAGTTCGAACCCCAGCACTGCATGTGTGTGCCCCCAGCACAGGGCCGTGAGGCCTACACAGCTCTGGGGAGACATGGGGAGCCTCCCCCCCCGAAGAAGAGGCACAGTCAGCAACCCCAATGGCACCCAAGGAGACCCTCGGCTAAAACAGGGGGCAGTGACCCCCAAGGCCACGACCCTTAGGGCTTCCCCGGAGAAAGGCGTCCCAGACACCCCAGTAGACACTGGGACCAGGGACGGGCCCAGAGCAGCGGGCCCTGAGAGGGTTCCTGTGGTCCCCGGGGGGTCAGTGTGGGGGCTGCCGCTGTGCCCAGGTCAGAGCATCCACGCCACGTCCCAATGCGGCCACTCCGGGGTTCACCTGGGCTTGGGGTCTGGTCGCTCATGCAACCCCCTTCATTCAGGGGGTCCCCGTCCTGGCTTTCTGCCGCCACCCTTGCCGGCACACGGGGCCCCCGAACCGGAGCCAGCCCGGGCCCCTCCCGGCGGGGAGGGCGGGGCCCGTCAGCTGCTAGGGCGGTGGGCGCGGGCACCCAGCGCGGCGGGACTTACGTGTCTGTGGAGCGGCGGTAGTTCTCGGGGCACTGGAAGGACAGGCAGCGGAAGCCGCCCTGAATGTTGAAGCAGGTCTCGTTGACGGAGCAGTTGTGCACGCCTGCGACGCACTCGTCCACGTCTAGGAGAGACCCGGGGGCAGGTGAGGGCCGGGTGTCCGCCACCAGCCACCCGTCTCCCCGCTGGGCCTGGGGCCGGCTCGCCGGCGTCTGCAGAGCGTCCTGGGTGCGGCTGCCACGTTGGGGACGGAGTTCCCAGGGGTCCGGGGCGCCCCTCAGGCTTCGCGCTACAGCACTGAGGCCCGAGCTCAGGGCGGGGGGGACCCTGGGCCCAGCTCTGGCCGGCCCCGCCCACACCCGAACACTCGGGGCCGTTACAGCCCAGGGAGCCGAGCAGGCCCGGGCTCTGGACACGGCCGGGCTGACCCTACCCAGGGCTCCTTGGAGCAGACAAATTGGGGGACAATGCCATCACCTCTGGGGGGCGCTGGCTGGGGGTCAGGACCTGAGAGTGGTGGGAAATGACCTTCCTGCCTCTAAGGTCATGCTCAGGGGCAAATTCATGCACACATGTGCACACACGTGTGCACACGTGTACATACATGTGTATACGTGTGCGCACCGGCATACATGTTCACACGTGTGCGCATGAACACACGCACACATATGCACGTATGTGCATACACACATGCATGCACATACACATATAAGCACATATACACAAACATGTGAGCACACACACATACATACGTGTGCGGACATCCACGTGTACACACATGTGCACACACTCACACTCTTGAGGCAAGGCCCACGCAGACTCAGCGACCTGCCCCTCCCCGTTCCGTGTGAGCTGCGGGGGGGCCCCGCCCGCCCACCCGCCCACCCGGCTCTGGGTCCCCTCTGAGACAGGCACAGAACCAGCTGCCTCGGGCCTCACCTCTGTGCACAGACGAGGGGGGAGGGGGTCGCTGTGGGCCCCGCCCTGGCCGGCCCCTCACGTCTGCTCAGTGCCCCTCACACTAAACAGACGGGCCGGGCACGTGGGCATTTCTAGGACAAACGTGGCAGGGGCGCCCCAGTCCCCGCCAGCTCCCAGCAGGACTGGCCCGCCGGTGTCCACCTTGGCCCTGTGATGGCCACTCCGGCCCCCACAGCCTGGCAGGGCCCGGCCGGAAGTGGGGTTTGGAGAAGGAGCGGGAGCCTGCTGTTGGGCGGGGTCTGTGGCTGTGCCCCCACCCCGGGGTCATCCTGGCGTTTTAACCCCCCTTGTGCCCGGGCTAGGCTGAGAGGCGGGTGGGGCATGGAGGGCCCCGAGACCCGCTGGAAACCTCGCCTGAGCTTGGGCCATCCCAGGGCAGAGCCGGTGCTGGCCCCGGTACAGGGGGGAAACTGAGGCTCAGAGGCGTCCTGTGTCTGACCGTGTCCTGGGGCACTGACGGGGCTGGGTGCATCCGAGGTCCCCCCCCGCCCCTCAGGGCCCCCCGCATCACCCCCACCTACCCTGGCAGTTGCGGCCGTTGGGGGCCAGCCTGTACCCCTCGGAGGGGCAGCTGCACTGGAAGCTCCCGGGGACGTTGACGCAACGATGGGAGCAGATGTGGCCCCCGGTGGGCAGCGCGCACTCGTCAATGTCTGCAAGAGCGAAGCCCCCCTCGGGTCACGGGGTGGGCGTGCGTGGGGAGGGGGGCCCTGGTACAGCGGGGAAACTGAGGCTCGGAGGCAGGCGTCCTGTGTCTGACCCGTGTCCTGGGTGGGAGGGATCTTGGAGACGCGCACCCCACCCCCACCCCCCGGGCAGCCCCTGGAGAGGGTCCCGCAAGGTTGGGCACGCCCTGCCCTGGTGGGCTTGCTCCCGTGCAACGCCCCCCTCAGCCCCTGAGGGGAAGAGCCGCCCCCAGGGGTGGAGTCTCACCCTCGCAGGTGACCCCGTCCACGTCGCTGAGCTGGTAGCCACGCCGGCAGTAGCAGTGGAAGGAGCCGTAGACGTTGGCGCACTCCTGGCCACAGGGATTGCTGCTACACTCGTTCACGTCTGCGAGGGGGGAGGGGCGGGACCCCCGCTCAGCCTTGCGCCCCACACGGCCCCCGGGCTCCCCGCCCCCGAGGGGAGAGGCCCCAGCACGGTGGAGGGGTCTGGAGTGCTTCATCCCCACCCGCCAGGAGGGGGGACACAGCCAGGAGCGGCCAATCTGTCCCCTGCCATCCCCGCACAGAAAGCCAAGACTGCCCCCCTCCCCCAGGGACGTGGCTGATGTGCCCCCTGGCAGCCCGTCGGGGCGGGAGCGGCCACTCAGCCCACTGGGCTCCAGCTGAGCATTTTCCCTTTGCCAGAGGCCCCCGATCGGCCCAGCACTTGCTCTTGCTAATAAAGTTTTATTGGTACTCCATGGGGCTGGAGCAATAGCGCAGCGAGGAGGGCGTTTGCCTTGCGCGCAGCCTGCCTGGCCGAGCCGGGTTCGATTCCTCCGCCCCTCTCGGAGAGCCCGGCAAGCTACCGAGAGTATCTCGCCTGCACGGCAAAGCCTGGCAAGCTCCCCATGACGTATTCGATATGCCAAACGCAGTAACAAGTCTCACGATGGAGACGTTACTGGGCCCGCTCGAGCAGATCGATGAACAAGACAGTGACAGTGACAGTGGTTCTCCGTGGTGCTTTGTGCCTCCTGGGCCCTGGGGCAGCTGTTTCTGCCTCAGGGAGGAGTTAGGGCAGAGGCCACGGGAAAGCCAGGAAAGCCCGGCTTGGGGCGCCCTGTGCCCCTCGGGAAGGGCGGGAAGGGAAGGCAGGCGGGAACGCCCGACAACTCTGTCAGCCCCTCCCCCTGCCCGGGCCCCCCCCCCCCCGAGACCCCCTCACTCGCTGTCTTCCCAGACGCCCCCCTGCAGGAGTGATTCGGCTGGGCCGGCCCAGCCTCACACTGGGAGCCCAGACGCCCAGACGGGGAGACGGGCGCACGCACAGGCCGGACTTGGAGGGGCAGCAGCTCTCTCTCTCCCCCTCACCCTCAGTGCCACTCACCCCAGGAGGCCTAAAGGTGCCCCCCTCCTTTTTTTTTGGCTCTTTGGGTCACACCTAGCAGCAATGCACAGGGGTCACTCCTGGCTCTGAACTCAGGAATTACTCCTGGCAGTGCTCAGGGGACCGTATGGGATGCTGGGAATCGAACCCAGGTTGGCCGCATGCAAGGCCAACGCCCTCCCCGCTGTGCTATGGCTCAGGCCCCAGGGTGCCACCTTTTAAAAAATTCTGGGCCACACCCAGCGGTGCTCAGGAATCACTCCTGGCGGTGCTCGGGGGACCCTATGGGGCTGCCAGGGACGGAACCCGGATCCTGGGTCGGCTGCATGCCCTAAAGCTGCCCCATTTTAGAGGTGAGGACACTGGCCAGAGGGGTGAGTGCGACACTTTCACTGGGGTCCCAGCAGGGCAGGGGGTTCTGTGGTGCCCGGCCAGGCGAACTCAGCTGCACAGAGGCCTGAGAGTTCTTGGGGCCACCTGGACCACCCCCAGAAAAGGAAGCAGCGACTGCCCAGGTGAGCACCCGGCCCCCACCCTGCCTCTGTCTTTTTGGAAACCTGCAACCAGGCACAGCACTGACAACAGATGAGCCCTCCGGGGCTGCACCCAGGGGACCCGTCCTGAGGGCGACTGTCTTTCTCGAGCAGCCGGAAGCGGCGGGGGCGCCCCCAGCCCCCTGGTGCAGACCCTGGGCCCGACCGACCACCTCCCACCCGCACCACTGCCTGTCTTGGGAGCGGACCTGCAGTCAGCACTTGCCCCCCCCGCACCGAGCACTGAGATGGAGCCCCACGGCCACCCAGATGAAGAGAAGAAGCCGTGGGAGCGTCAAGCCCCGCCCCGTCCCACGGAGGGCCGCGCTGTGGCCCCTCCGGCCTCACCTTCGCACGAGCGGCCGTCGGCGGCCAGGCGGAAGCCGGTGCTGCAGCTGCAGCGGTAGGAGCCCAGCGTGTTCTCGCACCTGTGGCCGCACAGGCGCCCGGGGTAGCGGTGACACTCGTTGATGTCTGCAGTGAACACGGGGCGGGGCTCAGGGACGGCAGCCGTGGGGGGCGCCCCCCTCCCTGCCCCTCCCACGCCTCCTTCCGCAGACGTGCCCGCCTGCCCCCCCACGGCACACGTACGGGCTCTGATGTAGATGTGTACACGCACAGCTACATGCATGTACACCGCAAATACACCCACATGCACCTGTAAATACGCCCACACCCACATGTGTACACGCACAGCTACACGCATTCACATGTACTCCGTAAATACACTCACATGTACACACACGTCTGTGTATGTCATGCGCATAACCACACATGCCTGTACACACCACTTCACACAGGCACACAGTGAGCAGTCAACACATGCTCACCAACACATGTCCATACCAACATACGAGCACAGCATCTGCACACATGTGGATACATTTACCAAGTACAAACGTGTCTGCACATATCTCAGTACACATAAACATGCATACCAACGTGCACACATGTAAGGTCCACATGAACCCGTGTGCACATCTGCACGCGTGGAGGTATGTGCACACATTTGTAGGTGCACAGACACACGTGAGGACGCCTCTCTGTGCCCTCTTGGAGACACATGCAAACACGTCCACACGTGAGGCAGGCCAGCAGTGAGCCCCGGCAGCCTGTCTGTGCACTGCCCACCCCCAGGGCTGCCCTGGGCCCAGCAGGGTCTGGGAAAGGGCCGGGGGGACGCCCAGCACTGGGGCTGGACCACCCAGGGGAGAGACCCTCGGCCCCCCCGGGGCTGCCCGCACCCCAGCTCCATGCCCTGAGCTGGTTTTGGTTTTTGGAGCCGCGCCTGGCGGTGCTCGGGGCTTCCCCAACTCTGCATTCTGGCTCTGTGTGTGGGGGGTGCCTGGGACCAAAGCCAGGTCATCACCGTGCAAGGCAAGTCCCCCGCCCACCATCCAAGCCCCCTGGCCCCTCAGGCCTGGCTCCAGTGCATGGCCCTAGGGACCTCACTCGGAGTCTGGGCCCCCGGAAGGGGGCAGAGTGTATCACAGGGGTCCTGGCCAAGCACGGAGGGCTGCACGGAGGCGGGGTGCCACCGGCCGGGCCCAGGGCTGCGGGGACGCCCACGTACCCACACAGGTCTTGCTGACGCTGTCAAAGTAGTAGCCGGCCTGGCACTCGCAGCGGAAGCTCCCAAGGGTGTTGGTGCAGAGGTGGCCCGGCCCACAGGGCTCTGAGGGCGGTGAGCACTCGTCCACATCTGCAGGGGGTGACAGGGAGACGCAGAGACGTGAGCCGCTGGCCCGGCAGGACGGCAGGAGACACAAGGGCGGTGCCCGACTCGGGGACGCCCAGACCACAGAACCAGCAGGGCCGGGAGACACCCGGCTCAGAGAAGCAGCATCATGACCACAGCCACCCCAACGGAGCTAGAAACAAAACCGGAGGGACAGGAAGCCGGGAGAGGCCACGGCCAGGGTGTGCGGGCTGACCCTTCCCGGCTTTGTGAAGCACCTGCAGGGGGCCAGCTCAGGGGCGACTGCAGGGCTTGGTGGCAGGAGGGGTGGGAGGAAGGTGAGGACGGACTTGGACCCTGGGCATCCCGGGGCAGAGGAAGAACATCGGAGCAAAACCGATGAGCAAACTGGGTGCCGAGACCCTCCACAGGGGTCCCACGGTCTGTGCTCTTGGGAGCAGCAGGGCCGTGAAGGGCCACGTGGTGCCGGGGCCTCTGCTCCCTGGGGTGAGCGAAGGGCGGACGGGTGGGACTCGGCCGTGGGAACCATCTCTGCCCTCCCCGAGAGGGTGTGAGCAGACAGGAAAGCCCGATCTGACTGGCTGTATCCTTTTCGGGGGGTTCTCGCCAGCAGTGCTCGGGCCGAAGATCCCGGCTAGAGCTGGGGGGGCGGGCGGGGGTAGCGCCCAGGAACGCGGACAGAGCCGACAACGCGCCCGCCGGGTACTCACCCACGCAGCGAGTGCCCTCCTCGTTGAGGTGGTAGCCGCGGCCACAGGTGGGCACGTTCTTCCGGCAGGTGTAGGAGCCCTCCGTGTTGATGCAAGTCTGGCCCGTGGGGCAGGGGGCACTGAGGCTCAGGCACTCGTTGATGTCTGGGGAGACGGGAGACGGGGCTAAGCTGGGGCCCCCAGCATCGCCACCCCCCCGGGGACCCTCTCCCTGCGCCACTGACCCCAACACTGTGCCAGCACACGCCTCCCTCCTCAGTAGCACCAGGGGCCCTTCCTCAGCCAGGGGCCGCGTCCCCTCTGGGTCCCCCAGCACCGATGGACCCAGGCCGGTGAGCATCACACACCACGCGGTAGGTCCCCGGAGGCCCCTGCACCTGGTCCCTGGCCCCCAGCCCCCTGGCCCACAGTCACCGCCTGGCCACTCCCAGGCCTGGGGGAAGCTGGCACCTCTCGCCTGCCAGGCCCGCACCCCCACAACTCGGGCCCCTGGATGGCCCCCTTGTTTATTTATTTATTTTTTTTTGCTTTTTGGGTCACACCCAGCGATGCTCAGGGGTTACTCCTGGCTCATGCACTCAGGAATTACTCCTGGCGGTGCTCGGGGGACCCTATGGGATGCTGGGGGTCGAACCCGGGTCAGCCGCGTGCAAGGCAAACGCCCCCCTACCCACTGTGCTACCGCTCCAGCCACAACCCCCTTGTTTAAAACAGCACAAAATGACATTGAGGTGCCTCATGTCAAGGGAAAGAGAGAACAGACCAGGAGCCCCCAGTCACTCCGTTATAAAAGCTCCCAAGAGCCGGGGGACCCAGCAGGGCACAGATACGCCCCCATCCCATCCTGGGGGTCTGGGGAGATGCTTTCCCTCCGGCCCGTGCGTTTTGTTGGCATTTTTTTGTTGTTGGCATTTTAAAGAATCAACAGTGGAGACAGAACCGTGGGGAGGGCGCTTGCCTTATGCACGCCTGACCCGGGTTCGATCCCTGGCCTCACAGAGGTTCCCTCGAGTCCCGCTGATGCCTGAGCACAGAGCCAGGAGGGAGTTTCAACCGCCCCCACCAATGGAGTCCTACAGGATATCCTAAAAGCAACGTTTTATAACGGTGGGACGGTGTGATGCTGGTGGGATCGGTGTTGAAATATTGAATACAATCACTTACTGTGAATAACTTTATGAAAAGAAAATTGAAAACTTGGGGCTGGAGATAGCACAGCGGGGAGGGCGTTTGCCTTGCATGCGGCCGACCCGGGTTCGATTCCCAGCATCCCATAGGGTCCCCGGAGCACTGCCAGGGGTCATTCCTGAGTGCATGAGCCAGGAGGAACCCCTGTGCATCACCGGGTGTGACCCAAAAAGCAAAATTTTAAAAAAGAAAGTTTAAATAAAGAATTAGATAAAAGTAACATTTTGGGAGTGGGGACTCCTGAGCACTGTCCGGGGACCCAGGGTCACTTTGGGTGATTCCCGGCCAAGAGGGCGGGGCTGGAACCACACCCAGGGACTCACCCTGCTCACACACGCCTAGACACTGAGTGAGCTCAGAGTTCCCAAAAGGCAAATTCTAAGGATTCAAGAAATGTTTCTGGGTCCTGATTTGGACGGACTGAACACAAGAAAGAACCCAGAATTCAGCTTCAATGGCCATGGATGCAGAAACGGGAGTGCCCCCCAGGGTCCTGAGTGGAGCAGGGTGCCCACCTCCCGGCCTGGGTCCCAGAGGGTCTGCCCCTGTCCACTAGCTCCACCCCGTGCGGGGTGGGCACGAGGGAACGGTCCCTCCCCAAGTCCCCGCAGCTCCCCAAGGGAAAGCTGGGGTAGGGGCTAAAGTGGGAGTGGGAGGGGGGGCTTCCTGTCCACCTAACAGTGTCCACCAGGACTGGTGTCTGGCCAGCAGCCCCCGCCCCGGCCACTGGCTGTTCCCCCAACTCTAGCCAGCTCCCCCAGATCTCTGGGTTTAGAGGTCGCACTTGCAATTCTTTTTTTTTTTCCTCTGTTCTTTGGGGCCACACCCAGCAGTGCTCACTCCGGGCTCTGCACTCAGGAATCGCTCCCGGGTGGGGGGGGCTGCTCGATGGACCATGTGGGACGCCGGGAATGGAACCCAGACTGGACACTGGAACCCGGCCAATGCCTCCTGACTGCACTATTATCTACCCCCGTTGGCAATTTTTTTTTTTTGCTTTTGGGGTCATTCCTGGCAGTGCTCAGGGGACCATATGGGATGCTGGGAATCGAACCCGGGTCGGCCGCTGCAAGGCAAATGCCCTCCCCACTGTGCTATAGCTCCGGCCCCCCTGTTGGCAATTCTTGACCAATCAGTCCTGTGTGCACAAAAACCCAAAGATGTGGAACTTCACGGACGATGCTGGGGGCCGGGGGCCGGGTCTCCCCATATGCGGGGTGACCCCAGGGCCGCTGCACCCAGCAACACTCAGGAACGCATGGGGCGCTGCAGGCAGAGACTCACCCCTGTGTCTCTAACGGGTGAGGTAACCACCCTCCTCACTCAGAGGCGCCCTCTGGTGGACATGGGGTTCCCGTCATCGGAACCACGGGAGAGGGAGAAGGCAGGGGGGCTCACAGGGCAGTGTGGGGTGAACCCCTCACGAGGCACAAGCCCCACCCGGCTCGTGACAGTCTCACGTGTGTCACTCCATGCTTTCTCTGGGCTGGGCTCATTGGCACAGGGGCATGGGCCTGCCCCGGCCAACCCGGGGACCGTCTTCCCCACCCGGACTCACGTCCAGAGAACAAAGCCGCCCAGCGCCCACCCGAAACATCCCTGTCTCTGTCTTCCCAAACTGGATGGCCAACAGGGCGCCCACGAGGCTTCTCTCTTTAGGATGCCGGGGGGTGGGACCCCACAGGAGGCCTCACACACCCACAATGAACTGTACCCCAGGGCCAAGTCGGCAGAACAACCCCTGCGATGCTCTTATTTATTGATTGATTGATTGATTGATTGCTTTTTGGGTCACACCTGGTGAAGCACAGGGGTTACTCCTGGCTCTAAACTCAGAAATTATCCCTGGCGGTGCTCAGGGGACCCTATGGGATGCTGGGAATCGAACCCGGGTCAGCCGCGTGCCAGGCAGATGCCCTACCCGCTGTGCTATTGCTCCAGCCCCGCGATGCTCTTATTTAATGCATCACCCCCGCGACGACACTGCCCGCCTGCCAGGGAGAAGGGAACTGCGGCTCTGGGGGGGAAACCCCCTTGGCGGGGTCCCTCGGGTGCAAACCAGGGCTCTCGCGCCCCAACTTCCCCTCAAGCTTCGTCTCACCCAGCAGGTTGGCTGACTACAGCCTTGGGGCCAAGCCCACCTGCACGCTGTGTGGATAACTCAAGTTTTACTGGGACCCGGCCCAGCCTTCGGTGCTCATCTCCGCCCAGAGAGGGTCCCTGCAGCAAAGAGACGCATCGCAGACGCCTCCTGGCCCGACGCCGGCCACAGCAGGCCCTTCCTCTGCCAAGCGGAGCGGCCCCCTTCCTACACACGGTGTGGCCCCCCATCTCTGAGCAGGAAGCCCTGGGGGCCACGTCTTACCAATGCAGTTCCCTACAGCATCTTGTATAAAGCCGCTTTTACACTGAAGCTTGGGTCTGCAGCGGAAGGATCCCGGAGTATTCTGACAGATAAAATCGGGGAGGCAGTTATGAATACCAGTCTCACACTCGTCAATATCTGGTGCGTCATAAAGAAAGGAGAGGGTTAGCAAGGGGCCTGCGGCAGCACCTACCACACCCTGCACCCCGCCCCCCCGGCTGGCACCCAGCCCTGTCCTCCCGGCTGTGTCCGCTAAGCACCCAGGCTCGGAGCACTGGCACCAGAGCCCAAAGACCCCTGCAACAATGCCCCTTCCCGGTCTCCCATCACATGCAGTGGTGCCCGCCGGGCGGCCACAGGGACTGGGCTGCCTCCCCTCCCCCGCTTGAAGTTCAAGGCTGTCCAGTGTTCAAGCCCATGGACACCGCTGGCTGGGCCCTTGTGTCCGGCGGGGATGCAGGACCCTGAGGGTGGGGGTGGAGGAGGGGGCGGCCTGAGGGTCTCCAGCAGCAGGGGAGGAATCTCGCTCCCCCGGCTGTGCCCTGTGTTGTTGTTGTTATGGTGGTTTTTTTGTTTTGTTTTGTTTTGTTTGCTTTTTGGGTCACACCCAGCAATGCTCAGGGGTTACTCCTGGCTCTGCACTCAGGAATGATTCCTGGCGGTGCTCGAGGGACGATATGGGATGCTGGGAATCGAACCCGGGTCAGCCACGTGCAAGGCAAACGCCCTCCCTGCTGTACTATCACTCCAGCCCCTCGGCTGTGCCCTTTGGGAAGGGTTTGATGCCTCCGGCATAAAGCTCCATCCTAGCAGTTCCCGGGCAAACCGGTACCCACTGGGCGTGGCAGGGCAGGGGAAGGCACCCAGGTAGCCCCCCACGGGCCCCCTGGTCCCGGTTTGGACACCCCGATGGGAACGACAAGCCTTGAACTTCAAGGGGCGAGCTAGGCTCCTTCCCCTGTCCGCCCACAGAGGGCGCCAGCGAGCACCACACCTGCCTCCCTGCCGGACAGCGCGCCCGCCCGCCCCCTCCCGCGGCCCTGGCTGCAGCCTGGACGGGGACAGAGCCCGCCAGACCCCGCGCCACACACCTTTGCAGTCGTTGTGCTCTGTGAGCTCGTAGCCCGTGCCGCAGCTGCTCTCGCGCTGGCAGCGGAAGGAGCCCACCGTGTTGATGCACGACTCGCCCAGCCGGCACGTGTGGGTCCCCGTGATGCACTCGTTGACGTCTAGGAGAGAGGTGGCGGGGTCGCGGGTCACCAGCTGGAACCCCCCCCTCCCCGCCGTCCACCCCGGGAGCCCCCCAGCACTGAGCCGGGAGCAGCCCTGAGTGTCACCCGCTTGGCTGCCAAGCCAGACTCCGGGCTGGAAGGAAGTTGGTGGGTCTCAGCCTGGCCCTGACCAGTCCAGCGAGGATGTGCCACTCCTGGCCCTGCCCTGGCCCCCTAAAGTCCCCGGCTCTATCCTGCACCCTGAGAAAATCCCAGGTCTGCCCCGCAGCACAGCCTGGGGAGAGACGGGCTCCTGAGAACCAAAGCCACAATTTCCTTTTTTATTTATTTATTTATTTTTGCTTTTTGGGTCACACCCGGTGATGCTCAGGGGTTCCTCCTGGCTCTGCAGTCAGGAATCACTCCTGGCGGTGCTCGGGGGACCCTATGGGATGCTGGAATCAAACCTGGGTCAGCTGCGTGCAAGGCAAACGCCCTCCCTGCTATGCTATCACTCCAGCCCGAGAGACACAATTTCTATCTCCCTCTGCTACACTCCCGATCGTTACTGACCCCCAGGGCGCCCAGAGAGTGACCTCAGAGCCTACACGGCCCCGTGACCCACAGGAACCCCGCCCATATCTCCCCCCTCTGTCATCTCCCACATCTCTCAGGCCAGGGCCCGGGGTCAGTGGGGGACCCAGTGTGGCATCAACTCTCCCGGCTGCCAAGTCCGGGGCATGTCAGAAAGCAACTCTGTCCCCGGGGGGGACTCTTACCCTCGCAGGACACGCCGTCCGCCTGCAGCTGGTAGCCCACGAAGCAGGAGCACACGACGTCGGTCCCCGTGTCCCGGCACTGCTGTCTGCAGGGCCCTCCGCCTGCAACGAGCCCGCGTGAGGCCTGCCCGCCCGGGCAGCGGCCACTACGGGTGTCCCCGGAGAAGGGACAGGCAGAGGGGGAGCCCGGGTCCCGCCCCACGGTGCGGCCATGGGGAGCTCGGAACTCGGACCCCGCTCAGGAGGGAGCACTGTCAGACTAGGCCCTGCCCCCTCCCGCCCACTGCCAGTCCCCTGGGGCCCCAGCACCCAGGTGGACCCTCCCAAGGTGCATCAAGTCTCCCTGGGGACCACCCCTCCGGCCAGACCCTGTGGCCTTGGGGGGCTCTGTCTGCCTCTGCAGAGTGCTGTCATTCGGGCCCCTCCCAACACCCCCCTGACCCCAGGACCAGCTGCTGGATGCTCTGAGGTGCGGTCCTGCTGGCAGGACATGCTGAGATGCCGTGTCAAAGGTCAGGGCAGCTCCATCCGTTGCAACAAGCAAACCTCCAGCCCGAGTATCTCCCTCGCCCGGAGGCCTGGCGGGGCCTGAGCCCAGGACGCCCCCCCGGCCAGGGCTGAGTTCCCGACACCCAAGGCCATGGCTTGACGCCCTCGTGCCCACCCTCCCGGGGCCCCAGGCTGGCTCGGAAGAGAGAAGGGAAGCCGGCGGGGCCTGAGACTCAGAGCCGGTCTCTGAGCAAACCCTGAGCTCAGGTGTCCCGCGAGAAGAGGCGCGTCCACGCTCCTTCCAGAAGGTTCTCACCTCGGCAGCGGTCATTCAGGTAGGGGTCCTCCGCGTCCTCCTCCGTCCCAGGGTTCTTAGGTAAGGCTAGGGGAGAGGAGACAGGTCAGGCCGGACACTGGGTCTCGTCCGCGCGGGAAAGAAAGCCCTACTGCCACTTCCCCCCACAATTTAATCTTGGTTTGGGGCCGCACCCCACTAGGAGGAATTCCCGGTGGGCTCAGGGGACCAAGTGGGCTTGAACGTGGCTGGCCAGTGCGAGGCAAGCGCCCTCCCCGCTGTCCTATCTCTCGGGCTGATCACACAGGACACCGGCACCCCCACCAGTGACCACGACACCCCCACCCACCCCAGCACACTTCCACGGCAAACCGGAGCTCCAGAGGCTGGTTTCACCTGCTCCTGCTGCCTTAGCCATTTGTTCTTTTTTTTTTTTTTTTTTTTTTGCTTTTTGGGTCACACCTGGCGATGCTCAGGGGTTCCTCCTGGCTCTGCACTCAGGAATGACTCCTGGCAGTGCTCGGGGGACCCTAAGGGATGCCGGGGATCGAACCTGGGTTGACCGCAATGCAAGGCAAACGCCCTCCGCACTGTGCTATTACTCCAGCCCCTGTAATCTTTTTTTTTAATTTTTAAAATTGTTGGGGGTTGTTGGGGGTGGAGAATGGGCACTGGTGAAGGTACGGGTGTTTCATTGTATGACCGAGACTTAGACCCGAAAGCTTTATAACTGCTCTCACGGTGATTCAATAAATAAAATTATAAAAAATGAAAAAAAATGTAAGGTGGAGTTCATGCCCAATTCAGTCAGCTAATCAGTGGCTGAATAAATAGCAGTACTCCTATACAAAAAAAAATTGGGGTCACACCTGGCGATGCTCAGGGGTTCCTCCTGGCTCTGCACTCAGGAATCACTCCTGGTGGTGCTTGGGAGACCCTATGGGATGCTGGGAGTCGAACCCGGGTCGGCCGCGTGCAAGGCAAACGCCCTCCCCGCTGTGCTATTGCTCCAGCCTCTGGCCATTTGTTCTTGTCTTCCTCAGTGCCCATGCCCACCCCGGAGAACCTTCTAGACCTGCCCTCTCCTTCCGCCCATTGCCACACTGCCCGACCTCCTCCTGGGGACCAGCTGTGCTCCCCTGCCAGATTCCACCTTCCTGGACCTGCTCATCCGCCTCTGACCCCCGGGGTGGTCTCCAGAGCGTGGCTACTGTGGGCAGTGCTGCCCTGGCAGGCAGGCCACTGCCTTTTCCAACAGGGTTTTCGGACCCTTGGGGCAGGTGCCAAGAAATGGAACCATGGGTTGTGTGGGGGCTCGACTCGGAATTCCATGAGAAGCCGCCATGCTGCCGTCTGCAGGGGCTGGACAGCCAGCAGCAAACTCTATCTTCTTGGAAACACCAGACAGACATGTCAACTGTCTGTGGTTCTTATGACAGTCGGTGCTCACTGCCTCCCTCTGAAAGAGGCCGGAGACAGCCATAGCACAGCAGGGAGGGCGTTTGCCTGGAATGTGGCCGACCCGGGTTCAGTCCCCAGCACCCATAGGGTCCCCCGAGCACCGCCAGGAGTCATTCCTGAGTGCAGAGCCAGGAGTGACCCCTGAGCATCACCGGGTGTCACTCCAAAAAAGAAAAAAATAATAAAATAAAAGGGGCCTCCTGCCAAAATAGAACGGTCTTCACACTCTTTCCACTTTTTTGCAGCATTTTCAGCGGTTTTTCATAACAAACAACACAAGATATATCATTTCGGTGCTGCTTTGGGACAGGGATTGGGGTTTGGGATGGAAACATCCCAAATATGACGATGGGAAGGTGTACTGGTAGTGGAATTGGTGTTTGAATATTAAATGTAATCAAATATTGTGATCTACAGGGAGTTTGACTTGCACTCGGCTGACCCGGCTGACCTGGGTTCAATTCTTCCTCCCACCTCAAGAGAGCCCGGCAAGCTACCAAGAGTATCTCACCCACACGGCAGAGCCTGGCAAGCTTCCCGTTACGTATTCGATATGCCAAACACAGTAACAACAAAGTCTCACAATGGAGATGTTACTGGGCCCGCTTGAGCAAATCAATGAACAACGGGAGGACAGTGCTAAGTGCTACCTTATAAAGTAAAAAGTACAAATCACTGTCACTGTCCTCCCATTTTGTTCATCGATTTGCTTGAGTGGGCACCAGAAACGTCTCCATTGTGAGACTTGTTGCGACTGTTTGTGGCATATCGAATACTCCACGGGGAGCTTGCCAGGCTCTGCCGTGGGGGCGAGATACTCTCGGTAGCTTGCGGGGCTCTCTGAGAGGGTGGAGGAATCAAACCAGGGTCAGCCCGGGTTGTTCATGTGCAAGGCAAACGCCCTCCCCGCTGTGCTATCACTCGCAAGGCCAACCTAAAGTCAACCTGCAGCACACTATAAAAATATAAATGAATAAAAATAAAATAAAAGGTCCAGCGGGAGCGTGGTGGAAGGCTGTGTCTGAGGTTTGATCTCCAGTATCCCACAGGGTCCCCCAAACCCCACCAGGAGTGATCCCTGAGTAAAGTCTGGGGTGGCCCCAAAACCAATGAAAAAACCATGAAAATTAATAAAAATACGATGAGAGAGCCGGGGAGGTGAGTCAGAGGAGGGTGTGTACCTTGCGGGTGCGAAGACCTCAATTCCATCCCAGGCAGGATGGATATAATCATAATATTATTATTATTATTATAAATGAGAACGAAAGTACCCACAGAAGTGGAGTTCACTCTCTGGAAACTCTTTTTTTTTTTGCTTTTTGGGTCACACCCGGCGATGCTCAGGGGTTCCTCCTGGCTCTGCACTCAGGAATGACTCCTGGCGGTGCTCAGGGGACCCTATGGGATGCTGGGGATCGAACCTGGGTCGGCCGCGTGCACGGCAAACGCCCTCCCCGCTGTGCTATCGCTCCAGCCCCTCTCTGGAAACTCTTTGGCAACAGAAGCGGGAGCCACTCCAAGGCTGAGGACGACAGAGCCAAGACCTGGCCCCCCGCTGAGCAGCCTGGCTCACGGCCGCGACCCTCCCAGAACCCAGCGACATGGCGCCTGGCTGGAGAAAGGTCCCGGGGGAGCCTGTTTGGTCACCCTGTCCCCAGCCCCCAGGGGAGGGGCAGCGCTCTGAACCGGGCACGGCCCTTGGTGCCAAAGAGCCAGGGAACAGGGGTCGCGAGGGTGTGCCCCCGCCCAGGCCCCCTCCCGGGAAGGGAGATCTGGTCACGGGAAAAGACGGTGATGGGAGCAACTGGGCTCTGCTGGCTGCGGGTGGGAGGGGGCAGGGCGGGGTCGGGCCCGGCCCCAGCGTCTCAGACCTCAGAGCCCCAGGCCACGTGGTGACACATTTCCTTCCCAAAGCCCCTGAGAGGCAGACCCGGGTGCCAGCGGGCCACACGCCTCTAACCCCTTGCGGGACGCTGGCCCAGGGGCCTCTGCTCCAGGCTGGACACAGCTGAGGTCCCGGGGCCCCAACAGCATGGCACTGAGGGCGAGGGCAGGTGGGGTAGGCCAGGTGTGCGGGACCCTGGCCAGGTGTGCAGGACCCCGGCCAGGTGTGTAAGCACCTCAACCAGGTGTGCAGGACCCCGGCCAGGTGTGTGGGCACCTCAGCCAGGTGTGCGGGACCCCCATCCCTGCAGCCAAGCATCGCGGGCAATGACGCCCCTCCCTGAGCGTGGCGGGGGGCCCTCTCAGGCCGTACCTGTGTCCTGGAGTTCGGCGACGTGGCCCGGGCTGAGCTCCGAGGCCTCCTGGCCCTTGACGCAGCAGGTGCGGAACACCAGCCCGCACTGGTAGCCCACCATGAGGTTGTGCTCACAGCTCTGTCCCTGGGCCTGGGCCGCCCTGCCCAGCAGGCAGCAGTGACAGCACCTCTGCAGGGGTGGGGGGCAGGGGGAGCTGAGCACGGGCGGGGCTGGGGGGGATCTGGGCAGGGGGAGGGGCAGGAGAGGGGCGGGGAGGGGCGAGGGGGTGGAACTGGGAAGGGGAGGGATGGGGAAGCTGAGCAGGGGAGGGGCAGGAGAGGGGCAGGGGAGGGGTGGGGCGAAGTGGAACTGAGCAGGGGAGGGCAGGGGAGGGGCAGGAGAGGGTCGGGGAGGGGGCCGGGGAGGGGAACTGAGCAAGGGAGGGGCAGGGGGGAGGGGGACAGGAGGGGAGGGGAAGGGAGAGCCAGGCAGGGGTGGGGGCGGGGGCCTGTGCACATTCACCCCCAAGCCAGAAAACAACCCATTTCGGTCCTGATGGTGGTGAGACAGGCAGGAGGCGGGGGGTGGGGGCCCCACGTCCACCCCCAGAAGCCCGGATACCCCCCTGCCATGCCCACAACCTCCCCACCTCCCGGGAGCACAGGGCAGTGTGTGCTGGCCGGCCCCCAATCCCTCTGGGGCCCTGGAAGGCGGCAGGTCTGGGGGTCCCGAGCCCCTCAGTCCCCAGGGAGTGCCCAGGGTCACGCCCCCCGCACCCCACACCTGCAGCGCTGCCAGGGGGCCCCTCATCCCCCGCCCCCCTGCTCTTCCAGGGACACCCGGGAGGAGGTCACAGGTCAGAGGCCTCCAGGGGGCGTGTGGGGGAGGGGCGCCCTCACCTTCACCACCACGGCCTCCAGGCTGCCACTGTCGGCGCCGGCCAGGGCGCAGCTGTCCTGCTGGCCAGCCAGGCTGATGCCGCGTGTGCAGTGCAGTTCCTCCACCTGGTGCTCGCAGCACTGCTCCTCTACCATCCTGCGGCGGGACACGCAGCGGCGGTGACCCGGCCCGCGCCTCCCTCCTCATGCCAGGCCACGGGAAGGGGCCTTGGCAGCGGCAGACACAGGGACGCCGGGGCCAGCGGGCCAGAGCCCAGCAGCCAGGCCCGGCCTTCTGCACCCCAGGGGGGTCTGCCGTGGCCTCCTTGCCCCCCACCCTTGGGCTGGACCCCCAGACTCAGCTGTGGGCAGCTCCAGCGAGGGCAGGCCGGTGCCAACCTGGGAAGGCACCGGTGCCAGCCAGGCACCCGCTGCGCCCCTGAGTCTCCACAGCTGCCCCTGGGCTCAGGAAGGAGCCGCGTGTCCAGCCACACGCGCTCGCCTGGGTTTGCAAACCAGCCACAGGGGCCTCAGCCATGGGGACTGGATGAGAAACGTGCGGTGACGATGTGTCACCACTAGGGGGTGCCACTGACAGGCCTGTGGAGGGGAAGCCCCTCCCTGTGGTCGGGGGTTTCACTGACTGCAGGGAGAATGACCAGGTTCCGTCCATCCATCCCCGTCCGTTTACCTGCCACCCCCATCACTGTCCATCCACCTATCATCCACTTTTCCACCCATCATGCACACAGTATCCACCCATCACCAGTCCACCCACCTACCTGCCTGTCACCGTCTATACACCGTGTATACACCATCGTGTATACACACGTAACCTACCCCCACATCACCCATCATCCATCCTTCATCCTTCAACCATCCATCACCCATCCATCATCTACCCACCCACTCACCCATATATCCATCCACCCACCACCACCCGTCCACCCATTCATCCACCCACCATCCATCCATCCACCCATCCATCCACCTGCTCACCCATCCACCCATCCACCTGTCCACCCACCCATCCAGCCAGCCAGCCGCTCACCCGTCCACCCATCCACCCATCCACCCACCCACCCACTCACCCACCCATCCATCCATCCATCCACCCGTCCACCCACCCACCCATCCATCCATCCATCCATCCACCCATCCACCCATTCATCCATCCACCTGTCCACCCACCCACCCATCCACCCACCCATCCATCCATCCATCCACCCATTAGCCCATCCGCCAGTCATCCATGCACAGAGGACAGGTGTGATCAGGATATGACTGAACCACACATGGGTGTGGGTATAAAGGGGTTCAGCTGCTGTGGGAACAGCTCAGCAACGCCTCAAAAACAACAAAAACAACAAAGGATTCCTACAGGGTTCCGCAATTCTCCTTCTGGGGAGATACTCCACAGAAGTGGAGAGCGGGCCCCGGGCGTGGCAAGCTGGTGTGCACACGCATTGCACATATGAGGCCCTGGACTTGCCCCCTGGCACGGCAGGCCCCAGGCGGCCCCGAGTCCAGATGAGTGTGGCCACCACGGCACAGAGCAGCTGGCTGGAGGCCCCTCTGCGCTCGGGGCCCCCCACACTCCAGTCCCCTGCGCCCTCAGCACCTGAGCAGTGCCCACGGGGGGCTGCGTCTGCCCCCCACCCCGAGTGAGCCAAGAGCCCAGCCGTGGGCCCGAGGGAGTGAGCAGAGGGGCAGCGTGCCTCAGGGCCAGGGGCTCCTCGGCCGAGGGCCTCCCCGGACCTCCTGGGGGCTGGAAGGTTCCGCAGAGACATGGGGCACTGGGGGCCACCACGGCGCTCGGCCAACCTGGGGGTCCAGCCCTCCCCGCACCCACCTGCACTCTCTGGACGCCGAGGGCTGGGGCTTCGTGCAGTCCTTCTGCTGCGTGGCCTTGCGCTGTCCCTCGGCACAACAGGCCTCCATGGCGACGTCTGCGCCCACTGTGCAGGGGAGCAAGCCGTGAGCAGCGGGGAGCCCCCACCTCCAGGAAGCCCGCCTCCCGCCCCCTGCACAGCACCGGCTCTTCCCAAAAGCACTGGAACATCTGGAGGGACCAGAGACCCCATCCCTGCTCATGGTCACCCCACGACCCCCCACCCCCACCCCTGCCCGCTGTCCCCGCCTCCCTGGCTTTTCCCCTCCCTCTGCGCCCCCACCCCACCCCACCCCGTGACCAAGCTGGTCGGTGCCTGGAGACTGCCTGGCCCGGCCTGGGGTGGGCTCAGCTTCCGTCTCTCCCGGCCTTGCCCTGAGACTCCCAGTGACGCAGCCCCAGCCCCAGGAGTTACTGTTTTGTCTACAACGTTACCGCAACCCCCACCGAAGTGCCCAGGCCCCCCCCTGCTGTCCCAGGGTCCCTTCTGGCCTGGTCTTGACTGACCCCCTGCACTCCCCACTGTGTCCAGCACACAGGCTGTGTCCAGCACAGTTTGTGACCCAGCTTTGTAATCCCAGACCAAGGGCTTATCACGGTCCATACAGTCTCGTCTCGTCTCCGTCTTGAAAACTGAGTCATCCCAGATATCTCTGGTCCCCTCCCTCTCCCCCCTCCCTCTCTCTCCCCTCCATGCACACACACACATCTGCACACATACATATACCCATGCACACGTACACACACACCTGCACACGTACACACACACCTGCACACGTACACACAGCTGCACACACACACACACACATGTGCATACACACCTACACACACACATTCAACCATGCATAAACCCAGAGTACACAACACACCACAAACAGACACAGACTCACACACACACACACACGAGCCCACACCCCCACATGCACACACAGTTCAGGCCCACGCTCAGGCACACACACAGCCGTGACCATGCACACGTGTGTATTCACACCTGCACCCAGGCAGATGCATGACTGTACCTGCACAGACACTGGTACCCCCACCCACACACACACGTCCCTGCACACGAGTGTGAACACGTGAGCAGGCACAGCGGGGTGACGGCCTCTGAGCCGGACACTGGCCGCTCTGGCCCCCCACCTGCCCTCAGCCGGCCCCGAGCTGCTGGCCAGGGCATGTGGGGGGACGGGCAGGAGAGACCCCGCGGCCCGTTGTCGGGACCCCGTGTGGGTGGACGCATGACCCCTTAGCCCCCGCGGCCGGACGAAGGTCACCGCAGCAGCCTGTCCCCAAACCGGGCTTATGGGCACGTCTCGCCGTGGCTCTGTGGAGCCCAGGGGGGCCCGTGAGGCCCCATCTTAGCGCACGGGGGGGGCATCCCCCACCCCAGGCTGACTGAGGCCGCGCAGGGGGACCCTGCCTCTCCCACAGACACCGGGAAGCCCCTCCCGGGCCCAGCTGCTGTTGGGGGCAGGAGACGGGGCTGCAGTGTGGGGGCGTCCGGGGCCTCCTCTGAGGGAGATAAGGAGCCCCGTGACCCTGAGGACGCCCGGCCTGAGGGCAGCGAGCGGGCACTCTCAGCCCCTAGGTCACCCAGACCCAACAGCTCTGGGCCGGAGGGTCCGGACTGAGGCCGGCTTTGACCTCAGCACCACCGGCACCCCGGGGGGTGGCCCTTGGGTGTCCCCAGCAGCACCACACCAGGCCTCGGCTGACCACCACTCCACCAGCCACACGTCCAGCTCTGCTTGGGAGAGCCGGGTTGGGGTGGCTCCGGCAGGCTCTGGGCTCTGCCTTGTTCTCCATCTCCCAGCTCAGAGAGGTTCAGTCACTGGCTCGAGGTCACACAGCAAGAAGGAGCGGCAAACAGCAAAGCCGGGGGACAGACACAGGGCATGGTCCCAGCAGCCTCTGGCGCTGGGCTGGTCAGTGACTCCTCGGCGAGAAACGCCTGTGTGCCGTGCGGAGGGGCTGCTTGTCATCCCTGCCTCCCCAAAGCCCCCGCCCCGGCCCCCAGTGGCGCCTGAGTTTCAGGTGGACGGGGCTGAGGCTTCGGGTGGAGAGAACAGAACACCCAGAATCACCCAGAACATTCCAGAATCACAACTCTAAACAGCATTTAAGGGGCGGGAGAGAGGGGAAGGTGCTGGCCTTGCCTACGTGGGCAGACCCGGGTTCCATCCCCGGCACCCCACTGGCATCCCCCGAGCACCGCCAGGAGTGACCCCTGAGTGCAGAGCCGGGAGTCACCCAGAGCGTGGCCGGGTGTGGCCCCAAACCCCACCCACCACCACCACCAGCAGCATCTGAGTGCCGTGTGCAACGGGACCGTCTCTACAGCCCCGGGTGGACGTCAAGCAAAGGTCTGTGAGTGCTGACCCCTCCCGGAGCACTTCTGGGCCGGGCATGCTCCCCCCTCCTCGGGGGTCTCGCAGGCCAGTGGCCCCTCAGAGACCCCCGTCCCCAGCACACAGCAGCCACCTTCTGGGTCAAGTCGGCCTGGGAGAGGGCACGGGGGGGGGGGGGCGGTGCTTGGGTGTCCACCTGGCCCCAGGCCCTCCACGGACCCTCTCGGAACCTCGGAACAGGCTGCCCTGAGGCCCTGCCCGAGCCCCCAAGTCCACCGCCCCTTCCCCCACTCCCAGAGGAACTCGCGGCCACCGACACCCGTGGCTGGCATGAGCCCCGATGCCCCTCTCCCGGGGGACACTCCCTCCCCGCCAGTGTTCGGGATTGATCCGTGGGTGACCCGGCGTCCTCTCCTGCCCCAAGGGAGCTCTCGGCCGAGTCTCCGTAGGGCCCCTGAGGCCACTCGGAGCCCAGCACTGCCAGGGCTGGGGCGCAGAGGGCAGGAGAGACTGTCCCTGCCGGCTGGACTCTGTCCACCACAGAACGTGGCGCCCGGGGGTCAGCGCGGGGCTGTCTCCCCGATTCCCTCTTTGCCCACCGCCGGGGTGGTCCTGCCTCTGACGGCGCCTGCGGGTCCCCGAGCTCCTGACTCCAGGGGACACTGGGGGGCGAGGGGGGCAGGCAGGAGCGGGGAGGCGAGGCCTGGACAGACGGGCTCTCCCTTCCCCTTCCCTGCGGGCAGCGGCCAGGCGCCGTCTGGCCTCCAGGAGGCAGAGTGGACGCATTCTGCGGTTTCAGCCACCGCATCGCACGCGACACCCAAGTTCCAGGAGGCAGAGTGTCCCCAGGCTGACCCTCGACTGTCCCTGTGCTAATGGACGGACGGTGGACAAGGGGGGAGGGGGCGGGCTCCAGGGAGGGGCTTGGGAGCTGCCTAGAGCAGCTGCTTCGTGACACACTCACGACGCCCCGCCGTGCCTCAGTTTCCCCGCTGGTGTAAGGGGAGTGAACCAGCTGCTCCCGGCCTCCGTAACAAGCCTCCCTCCCGGCACCCAGGCCCCAGGGGACCCCAGCCCTGGCTTTCCTCTCTTACAGCTTTGCCCCCCACCAGGAGGTGGAGGGACCCCCCACACGAGACCCCCCCACCTAGGGGGTGTCCCCCGTAGTGGCCCGAGTGGGCAGAACACTCACACCACGGCCAGCTGGTGAGGGGAGAGAGTGGCTGGGCCCCTGGCCCCCAGCACAAAGTCATGGGGTCCCGCCGACTGGGGACCCACCCAGCAACTCAGGGACAGAGGCCTGGGGACTGAGGAGGACCAGGTGAGCTGGGACTGAGCACCCGGCTCTCCCCAGGACCCGGCCCTGAGCACCACCAGGAACGTCCCCAGAAGGAAATGCCTTCCTGGCATTTCTGGGCACCAGAACCAGGGCCAGGACCGGGGAGGTGGGACGGGGAGGGGGAGGCTCTGCCCTGCACACGGGGCACTTGGTGCCCAGAACCACACACGTGGTCCCGACTTGGCCCCCCGGGAAACTCGGGGTGAGCCTCCTAGCCTGAGTGCTGCCATGGGGGGCAGCCAGCACCGCCCTCCCCAGGAGGACACAGGAGCCCCGGGAGCTCCCTGGGGACCCCAGTCCTCTCTGCCCAGCTCTTCCGAGGTGGGGGGTCCGCCCCAAGCAGCCCTGCCCCCACCGTTAACCCAACCTGCTCCTCCAGCCTCGGGTCAGTACTCAGCTTCCTCCAGGAAGTCTGCCCTGACTTGCTGTGGTGGGAGCTGCGTGGTGGAGGTTGGCCTGGCCGGGTGAGTCCATCACTACATCTGGCCAGACCCCGAGCCCAGGTCCAAGGAACGAGAAGCCACAGACCCACCCCAGGGGCCCCAGAAAGGCTTCCGACTCCATCTCCACGGGCCGACCGCTGACCCGTCGTCCCCGAGCTGGTGCTGGGCAGCCGGCCCTACGCCCCCACCCCACCCCCACCCCCGTGGTGCTGTCCCCAGGCCCCCTCTCCCTGCCTAGGCCAGCCCCCTCCCCGCTGGGACCCTTCCAGAGGCAGGAGGCTGGCCCCCGGCCCGGCCAAGTCCTGCTGCCTTTGTTCCTCCCAGAGCAATTTTCTCAGTAATCAGGGGGAACCCGAGCCCGCCTGGGGGGGCCGGAGAGAACACGGGCCTCCCTGCCAGCCCCCTCCCAGCCCGCCTCCCCCACCAGCCCCCTTTCGGCCCAGCCCCCCACAACAGGACAGAGAGACGCAAAGCACAGGGTAGGCGGCCACCACGCCCCATCCAGCAGCTTAACCCACGGCTCACCCACCATTCGGACCGTCTGATTCTGTGGGGACCCCACGGGGCGCCCCAGGGCCTCCAGGAGTGTGAGCCCCGAAGGGGAGCCCCCTCCACCCCAGAATTGAACAACTTAGTGAAATAACCTTGGGGGGGGGCCCTCCCAGAGGGGCAAAGGCCACAAGTGTCCCGTCAAGGGGCTCCGCTCCCAGGGTCCCTTTGAGCCCCCCATTCTCCGCCAGCAGCAGCCGGGCTGGGGGAGCCCCAAACTCAGGAAGAATCAGGGGTGCTTTCAGAGGGGGCTGTGGGGGGTGGGGGGACCCGTTCCGGATTCCGTCAGGGTCCTGTGTGACCGAGGGCGCCCCCCCCCCAAGCCCAGTCTCCTCAAAGGGGCCAGGCAGGGGCTCTGGCAGCCAAAACAGAGCCCTGTCCAGACCCCCGGGTCGGAGACAGCTCCCTGGCGAGAAGTGACCTCGCACCAGCCAGGGACGGGCTGGGGACGGCAGGAGAGGTGACCCCCCAAGGAAGACCCCCAGTTCCAACAGCCACTGTGGCTCCACCGGCCACCCCCTCCCCCGCCCCCATGAAAGGCTGGAACTAAGCCAGGGATGTGGGGGGTGCTTCAGGGGTCAGCAGAGGGATCAGTGCGGGTACTGGCCTCCTGCTGCGCCCCTCAGAGAAACCTGGGCAGGAGCCCCGCTGGGCCCAGACCACGGAACCAGTTTGCACCGTTGAACCAAACTTCCCCGAGGCCTCCCCACCCGGGAGGGACCCTCAGCCTGCCCCACCTACGCCCCAACCTTGGGGGGCACTGGGGGGTCAGAGGAGGGCAGAGAGACCTTGGGGGGGGCACGGGTACCCAAAATGGGCCAGGACCGGACCCCGGGGTCTCCCTGCGGAGGCGCGCGCAGGGCCCAGTGGGGGTCGGAGGGGCCGTCGGGGGTCCAGGGGGCGTCCGGCCGGGGTGCCCTACCTCGGGCCAGCAGCGCGAGGCCGCCGAGCAGCAGGGCCAGCGGCAGCGGGGACGCGGGGCGCTCCATGGCGCAGTGGACAAAGGCGCGGCGGGCGGGCGGGCGGGCGGGCGGGTGGACGCTCCGGGCTCGGCCGAGCTGGGCAGCCCCGGGCCGGTCGCGTTCAATTATCCCGCCCCGAGGGGGGCGCGGCGGGGGCGGGGCGGGGCCTCCCCGGACCCCCGCCCGCCTGCCGGCCCGGCCCCTCCCCGCCGCGGGCCCGGGCGCCCCGGGGTGCGGGGTGGGGGCGCGCCGAGGCCACGCCGGCCCGGCTTGGGGGTCCCCTGCGCCCTACCCGGACCCTGCGGGCCGCGCGCGCGCTGGGGGGGGGGGCGCACGGGGGATCCGCAGCCGCCAGGCCTTGGGCCCACTCAGCCCGTGGCCCACCAAGGCTTTCCGATATTTCTTTATAAAAAAAAAAAAAGAATTTTCGGGAGGCGGCGCCCGAGGGGGCGTTGGGGGGGACGCGCGGGCGGGTGAGGGGCGCGTGTTACTGAAACCCAGGCGCCGGCGACTTTGTAACTGTGTATCTCGCTGCGGTTCACTAAACAAAGATATTCAAAAGTAAAATAGATTTAAGGAAAAATTAGGGAGAAAAAGAATTTTCCAAGGAGAGGGAGGCGCAGAGGCCTGCTGCTGGCTCGCTGGAGGGCCCCCGCACTGGGTAGCCCAGGGCCATGAGCTTATTTGTGTGGGGCGGGGGTCCCAGGCTCAGGAGGGGACCTCCCCACCCCCACCCTCCCTCCTGCAGGCGCTCAGAGGCTCAGGCAGCAGGGAGCACGGAGCTGGAGGCAGGGAGCACGGAGCTGATTTGGAGGGTCTCTGGGGCATGGGGCATCCAGGGCCCTTTCTCAGGGGCCTGTGGAGTCGCTGACCGCCAGGGCCACCCCGGGAGCGCTGTGGCCCCAGGTCCACCCCTGGTGGTGCTCACACACGGCTGGGGTCTGAGGTCAGGCCCTGAATGTGCCATCAGCGACCACCATCCCAGCTGCACCCCAGCCCCCCTCCCCGTCTCTGACCCTGTCCTGGAAAGGAATTCGAGAAAGAGCTGGTCACTGTGTGCTCTCGAGAGACCAAGAGCCCTTACGGTGTTTGGTTGAAACAACAGCTCAAGCAGAGAATTCGGGCGGGAGGGGGGTGCGGAGGGGTCCCCAGAGGTGCCACTCGGCGACCACTCAGGTCACACAAGCAGCGGGTAGCAAGAAGTCCCACAATGCCAGGGGTGGGGCCCAGGCCCCCTTCCCCTCCATGCTAGCCCTCTGCTTTAGCCCTTCGCTCCGTCTCCCCGTCCCCCAGGAGACCTGTGTGCCCCCATTCCGCAGAGGAGGAAAACTGAGGCCCAGAACCGGGAGGTCACACTCTCCCACTGGTGTGGAATCGACGCTGTGACTCCCAATTGCAGGCTGCCTTTCCTTGTCCTGGTGGGCGCCTCAAGCGCTCTGGGCCAGAGTGACGGGGGGGGGGGCCCTTTCCATCCAGGGAGACTCCTGAGTCCCGGCGCAGGAAAAGGTGCATGCCCTGGCCAGCTCTGTGCGGAGATGCAAGAGGCAGGCCCGAGTGATCTCTCCAGGCCGAGCCGGGCTGTTTCCCGGCTTCTGGGTTGTTCTAGGACGCCCCGAGCACACTGGGCTCAGGACCCATCTTCCAGGGTTTTTTTTTTTTTTTTGCTTTATTACTGGGACGTGTGGTCCCCCCGGAGGCTCACGGGGGGTCCCGTTTCTTCTGCTGAAGGTCTTTTACAAAAACTTCGCTCAATGGGGGCTGGAGCGATAGCACAGCAGGGAGGGCGTTTGCCTTGAACGCGGCCTGACCCGGGTTCGATTTCCAGCATCCCATAGGGTCCCCGGAGCACTGTCAGGGGTCATTCCTGAGTGCATGAACCAGGAGGAATCCCTGTGCATCGCCGGGTGTGACCCAAAAAGCAAAAAAAAAAAAAAAAAACCCACTTCGCTCAATTATTTATTTATTTAATTGGTCACTGGGTCTCATTCGCCTAAAGAGCCTTGAATATAATCTCAGGGCTAGGATGAAAGAGACGTTACTGGGGCCTGCTCGAGGCAATCGACGAATAACAGGATGATGAAATGAAAAATGAAATGAAATAATTGGTCACAGAAAGATATCCGTTGCCCCAGAATTATTTGTGACAGTGAAACTCTAGAAGGGAAGAAAAAGAAAGGAAGAAAAAGACAGCAAAGCAAAGAACGCATCGTGTGGGTTTGCTCCCAGCCCATCCTCCTCAAGCAAACATTGCAACAGGCTGCGCCAGGAGGGGTTGTTTAGTTCTCCCATTTCATATAAAAGTCCTGTTTACACTCCAGAGAGTTAAGTGTGTGGCGAGGCCGTGTCGAAACAAACAGGCCCAAACCATCCCGGAGAGTGACTCGGAGGCCCGGGGGAGACACGTGTTTGTAGTGGGAGGGGGGGAGGTGGAGGCCCAGAGTGGACACATGTGAGCAGCTGGCCGTGAACATGCCCCACGGGGTGGCCCCTCTCTTGCCTCTCTGAAACACACAGTCTCCAGCGACAACTGGGTCAGTCTCTATCGGTGTCCGTGATTCAGTAACGGGCTGAACCACCGTGCCAAGGCAGGCCCGATGCCCGGGCAGAATCCGGTCTCCAAGAACCAGCCTACCCAGCCCGCGAGCGAGCACACACCCTCGGCGCCAAGTGGACACAGGGCAGGACGGGACATCGCCGAGACTGGACGCTCCTTCGTACCAGAACCGACACAAATGCCGTTCCTGCCCCGCAAGATGCACCCTGGGTTTTGGGTCGCTCACTCCGTTCCTGGGCTGGAGCGATGATAGCACAGCGGGGAAGGCATTTGCCTTGCCTGCGGCCTACCTGGCCGACCTGAGTTCGATTCCTCCGCCCCTCTCGGAGAGCCAGGCAAGTTATCGAGAGTATCTCACCCGCACGGCAGAGCCTGGCAAACTCCCCATGGCGTATTGGATACGCCAAACACAGTCACAAGTCTCACAATGTTACTGGGCCCGCTCGAGCAAATCGACGAACAACGGGAGGACAGTGACAGTGACACTCAGTTCCTATTTTCGTGCCAAAGAAAGTTTACCATCTCCCCAGGAAGACGGGCGCCGGCACTCTCTGGCCCTAAGTTCTAATGATTTTCCTGCTGAGTTTCTGTGAAAGAGTTAAAAGCCGGAGGGACAACACTCGTCGTCGTCCTGTCTCTCACAGGAGGTCGGCCCTGCGCGGAGGCCTTCCATCGGGGGCGACGGGCGACGTGTCCCCAGACCCAGAGAATCGGACCGAGGGAACCACCGCAACTCACACTCACACACTCAGTCTCCCACACTCTCACACTCAAACATACACACATTCACACTCACTCTCACACACTCACACACACAGTCACACTCTCACACACTCACACTCTCACACTCTCACATACACACACACTCTCACACACTCACACACTCTCACACTCACATGCTCACACACACTCACACTCACACACTCAGTCTCCCATACTCTCACACTCAAACATACACACATTCACACTCACTCTCACACACTCACACACACAGTCACACAGTCACACTCTCACACTCTCACACACTCACACTCTCACATACACACACACTCTCACTCTCACACACTCACACACACTTACACTCACACACTCACACTCACACACTCACACTCACAATACACACCCACATTCTCCCACATTCTCCCACACTCACACTCTCACACTCTCACACTCACACTCTCACACTCACACTCACACTCTCACGCTCACACATACTCACACACTCACACTCTCTCACACATTTCCATTCAAACTTTCACACACACTCTCACACACTCACACTCTCCCATTCCTACACTCATACTCTCACAGTCTCACACACACACTCACACTCACATACTCACACATTCTCACCCGCTCACACTCACTGTTTCTCTCTCTCTCTCTCTCTCTCTCTCTCTCTCTCTCTCTCTCAGCACACACACTCGGCCCGCGCAGGAAGTCATTTGTTCTTTCCGCTGTGACGGGCTTCTCCCTCCAGGGCCTCCCCCAGGAGACAGCACCCGCCCGCCACAGAGCTCCCCTGAGTCACGGGCCAGGAGGCCTGACGCTGCCCAGCCTCTGGGTCTGAGCCCAGCACGTCCACCCACGCTGGGGCCCAGCCACCCCCCACAGCACACACACACAGACACACACAGACACATACACAGACATACAGACACACACACAGACAAACACACAGACATACAGGCACACACAGACACACAGACACAGACACACAGGCACATACAGACATACAGGCACACACAGACACACACACAGACACAGACATGCAGACACACAGACACATACATACACAGGTACACACACAGACACATATACAGACACACACAAAGACACACACAGACATACACAGACACACAGATACATACATACACAGGCACAGACACATACACAGACATACACACACAGACACACACACACACACACACACACACACACTGACAGGCGCACACATCAAGCCGTGCCTCTGGCTGGCCCCACCACCCTGCTCCTCAGTTCCTCTCTCTGCCCCTCGCCGGGAGCCCCAGGCCCAGGCCGCAGCCGCCTCGTGTGGGTGTGGGCAGAAGCTGTCCAGGCCACTGCAGTGCGGCCCCTGGCCGGGACTCAGGCCAGGGGGCCATTTCTCGCCCCTTGCAGTGCCCACCAGCAGGCACCTGGCCTGGGCGCAGGGCCTTGTTTGGGGCTGAATCGTGTCGACCCCCAACACGAGGTCTTGAGACCTTCCCCCGGCCCTGGCCGAGCCGTGTTAGGGGAGCGTGTGTGTCTGTGTATGTCTGTGTGTGTCTTTGTGTGTGTCTGTATATGTGTCTGTGTGTGTACCTGTGTATGTATGTGTCTGTGTGTCTGCATGTCTGTGTCTGTGTGTGTGTCTGTGTGTGCCGTGTTAGGCCTGTGAGGAGGAGCAGGTCTGGGGGTCGAGGGTGCCCCTTTCCGGGGCGTTCCAGAAGCTCCGGGCCTCTGGACTCAGGAGAGCCAGGGGAGGATCAGGACCCGTTCAGAGGGGGTCTCTCCGCCCCCTGAAGACCACGCACGCCTGCCGCTGGCCTTGGCCCGGGACCCATCCGGCTGTCTTGGGGTGCGGGAAACCTGGTGATGCTCAGAGCTCAGGCTCGGTGCTTGGCTGGGGGCAAACTCAGGCGCCTCACGGAGAGCCCACCCAGGCCTCAGTCTCCTGGCAGGCCGGCTCCCGGCCTGAGGTCAGCGGAACCCGAGCGTTGGGCAGACAAGAACGGGAGCCGTAAGGCCCGAGGCCCTCGCACCGCCCTTCCTCGGAGAACAGTGCTCTGGGAAAAGTCTCTGACTTTTCCAGGAACCAGTTCTTGCTCTTCCTTTTCTTCCAAGCCCTTCATGCTTTTATGGCCATTTTGAATCACATGGACTTTTCCATCCTGAGTTCTCGTTCCTCATTGCCGAGAGAAGAGAAAGCAGGACGGTTTTGCCGAGTCGCTGATACAGCAGAAGGCAGCACGCAACGTCTTCAGGGGGGTCCCGGCTGGGGGTTGGTTTGACGAGCCCCATCCGGTGGCGCTCAAGGGTCACTCCTGGGGGAACTGGGGGGGGGGGGGGACCACATGTGGCGTGGGGGAGGGGGCCTGGGCCAGCCCTGGGCCAGGCCCCTGTGGAATTTGTTTTGATCACGTCAGACGTCAGACGTTGCCTGAGGAGAACCGGCCGTTTGTCCCTTTGTCTCAGGGCCTTAGATCCCTGAGACACCTGAAGTGTGAGCCCCTGGCAGAGCCCGAGCGAGCCCCGGCCACCTTCCGCCCTCTCTCCACCTCTCCAAGGCTTCATGCGTGGTGGCCACAGCTCCTGACACAGCCCTGTGACCCGGTTGCTCTAATCTCCACCCTGCCCCAAAGTTGCCCCCTGCTGCTGCAAAATCTTCCATTTGAGGTTCTTCCTGCTGGGAGGTGGGGCCCGGCAGGGCAAGAGAATTCCAGCAACCAAGCTGGGAAAACACAGGCGCCCAGAGCACAGCTGGACGTGGGGGTGGTTCTGGTCTGCGCTGCCTGCCGGGAGAAATCCTCCTTGGTGCTCAGGGCTCATGCCTGGCTCTGTGGTCGGGGCTCACTCCTGGTCTGTGCTCAGGGCTGACTCCAGACTCTGTGCTCAAGCTGACTCCTGGCTCTGTTCTCAGGGCCGACTCCTGACTCTGTGCTCAGGCATCTCTTCTGAGCACAAGAGCATAGGCCTGGCCGGCAGCCGCCCCCTTTCCGTCCGGGCACCCCACGTGGTCTCCTCCCTGACATCTGGAGTGACCCCTGAGCACAGGACCAGGCGTAGCCAAAAGCACCACCAAGTTAGCCTAACCGCCCCCCCAAAGTGCTGCTGCCGCCTGCAGGAGAGCGGGTGGGGGGAGGTACATGGAACCCACGGGCTGTGGAGTCCCCGTGTGTGTGTGTGTGTGTGTGTGTGTGTGTGTGTGTGTGTGTGGCTGGAGGCTCCAGGCCAGGCCCTGCGGGTGTGGCCCCTGAGAACAGTCAAGAGGCTGGAGATCAAAGCCCCGTAAGCACTGAGCAAATCCCGGGCTCAGATAAGGGCTGGAGCTGAGCTGAGCAGGGACAGGAAGGACCGAAGAGTTCCCAGGGCGGGGCGGGGGGGGGGGGGGGGGGGGGAGGGGCAGGGGAGCCCCATCCCCCACTCCCCTGGGGGGAAGCATTCAGGGGCCTGCGTGGGCCTTGTTTTCAGTCTGCCCAGGGGGCTGCTCCTTCACCTGCCCTACACACACACACACATTACAGACACGCACACACACTCACACTCACGCACACACACGGTACATACACGCACACACATTACACGCATGCACACATGCACACACATTACCTACACGCACACACACTCACACTCACATTACATACACGCACACACTCACACACACATTACAGACACACACACTCACACTCACGCACACACGTTACACACACGTTGCACGCATGCACACATGCATACACATTACCTACACGCACACACACTCACACTCACATTACATACTCATACACAAATACACTCACACACTCTAACACGCACATACACTCACACTCTCACACACTCACACACACACACACACACACACACACAGCTGTCCCACTCAGCTGTCCCCGCCCTCCCCTGAGAGGCCCCTCAGAAAGCGGACGAGGGGGGGGTGCCCTGATCCCTCTCTGGGCCCCACCCACAGTTGGCACAGACTCACGCCCACCGGGGGAGGCCAGTGCCACTGACCTCATCCCTGGCTGCCTGCCCCGTGTGTGTGTGTGTGGGGGGAGGGCGGCGGGGGATGAGGGGCTGGGGGGGGTTCAGCCCCAAATACTGACGGGAGTGCAGGGGTCGCGGGGAGGTTCAGGGACTCCTGCCCTCTCAGCCTCGCTGGGTGTCCCTCAGGCCCTTCTCCTCGGGGGTCCCTCAATTGTTCAACCCAGGGTTCCCCTTAAGAATTCTCCTTGGGGATCCCCTGGTAGCCTGTCCCTGGGGGTCTTCCCTTGCTCTCTTTCTCTCTCTCCCTCTCTCTCCCTCTCTCCTCTTTGTTCAGGTCCGGTTAGACCCAAGTGCAGAGTAAATGGGGCCGACTTGGGGCTATGCCCGCTCAGATCCTACCTGGGTCCCCCCGCTGCTGGCCTGGACCCTGTGGCCACCAGCTCGTGCACTAGGGCACCGCGCACGGCCACGAGACTGACTCAGCTGAGCACTGACCGGCGGGCCCCCTGACCAGCAGGGCCTCAGACAGGCGTGCGGGGCTCTGTGTCCACTCTGAGGGGAGATTGGCCTCAGGGCCCTCACAGAGAGGCTGCGCCTCCCTTGTGAGGGTCAGGCCCGCGCCCCCCGCCCCAACACCCTCACCTGGAGGGGGGGCGCCCAAACACCAAGGAAGTGGGAACACCCAACGTGCAGGGTTTCGCTGGGGGACTCGAGTGGGCAGTGGCCACTCGGTGACCCGCTGGGGGGACCCAGCACCCAGCACAGCCCAGCCCGGATTCCAGAGTGGTGGTTTCAGCAATATCGTAGACCACATTGTAACTGGATTAGAGGAAACAAACAAAACCCCGGGCCTCGCCCCCACACAGCCCTGCACGCACGTCCACACGGCGATGGCCGCCCCTGCCCCCCCTCCCCCGTGTCCCTGAGCAGGTCAGCATATGGGCCTGGCTGGGCTCATTTTCGGCTCCTCTCAGGCACCAGGGGGGCATGGGGACAAAGGAGGGGCCAGAGCAACAGGCTGGTGGGGAGGGCACTGGCCTTGCACACAGACCTGGGTTCGAACCCAGCACCCCACAGGGTCCTCCGAGCCCACCGGGAGGGACCCCTGAGCACAGAGCCAGCAGCCAGCCCTGCAGACTGTCGAGCGCACCCACCCCTGCAGCCCCTCCCAAAAGCAGTAACACCAAGAGCCAAGTGGAGGCAGGACCACAGGCAGGGGTGGGGCTGGGACACAGCGAAGTGAGGCCCCGCAGACAGGCTCCCCCGCTCCCAGAGCGCCCCACAGCCCCTGGGCCCCAAACTAAGCACACTAAGTCGGTACCAAGTGCCTGAGAATGAACGCCTGGCAGTGTCCATCCGGTGGTGTCCAGTCCGGTGGTGCCCAGCCCGAAGGTGTCCCGCCCGGAGATGCCCAGTCCAGAGGTGTCCAGCCCAAAGGTGCCCAGGCCGGAGGTGTCCAGCCCGGAGGTGTCCAGCCCGGAGGTGCCCAGGCCGGAGGTGTCCAGCCCGGAGGTGTCCAGCCCGGAGGTGCCCAGGCCGGAGGTGTCCAGCCCGGAGGTGTCCAGCCCGGAGGTGCCCAGCCCGGAGGTGTCCAGCCCGGAGGTGCCCAGCCCGGAGGTGCCCAGCCCGGAGGTGTCCAGCCCGGAGATGCCCAGCCCGGAGGTGCCCAGGCTGGAGGTGCCCAGGCCAGAGGTGCCCAGCCCAAAGGTCCCCAGTCCGGAGATGCCCAGACTGGAGGTGTCCTGCCCAGAGGTGCCCAGCCCGGAGGAGTCAAGCCCGGAGATGCCTGGCACGGAGGTGCCCAGGCTGGAGGTGCCCAGGCCGGAGATGCCCAGCCCGGAAGTGCCCAGGCCAAAGGTGTCAAGCCCGGAGGTGCCCAGCCCGGAGGTGCCCAGCCCGGAGATGCCCAGCCCGAAGGTGCCCAGCCCGGAGATGCCCAGCCCGGAGGTGTCCAGCCCGGAGGTGCCCAGCCCGGAGATGCCCAGCCCGGAGGTGTCCAGCCCGGAGGTGCCCAGCCCGGAGATGCCCAGCCCGGAGGTGTCCAGCCCGGAGGTACCCAGCTCGGAGGTGCCCAGGCCGGAGATGCCCAGCCCGGAGGTACCCAGGCCAAAGGTGTCAAGCCCCGAGGTGCCCAGCTTGAAGATGCCCAGCCCGAAAGTGCCCAGGCCGGAGATGCCCAGGCCTCAGGTGTCCCGTCCGGAGGTGCCCAGCCCGGAAGTGCCCAGGCCAGAGGTGTCCCACCCGGAGGTGTCCCGCCCGGAGATGTCCAGTCCAGAGGTGTCCAGCCCGAAGGTGCCCAGCCCAGAGATGCCCAGCCCAGAGGTGTCCAGCCCGGAGATGCCCAGCCCGGAGGTGTCCAGCCCGGAGATGCCCAGCCCGGAGGTGCCCAGCCCGGAGGTGCCCAGCCCAGAGGTGCCCAGGCTGGAGGTGCCCAGGCCAGAGGTGCCCAGCCCGGAGGTGCCCAGGCCAAAGGTGTCAAGCCCCGAGGTGCCCAGCCTGGAGATGCCCAGCCCGAAGGTGCCCAGCCCGAAGGTGCCCAGGCCGGAGATGCCCAGGCCTCAGGTGTCCCGTCCAGAGGTGCCCAGCCCGGAGGTGCCCAGGCCGGAGGTGTCCCACCCGGAGGTGTCCCGCCAGGAGGTGCCCAGCCTGGAGGTGCCCAGCCCGGAGTTGTCAAGCCCGGAGGTGCCCAGCCTGGAGATGCCCAGCCCGAAGGTGCCCAGGCCAGAGGTGCCCAGGCCAAAGGTGTCAAGCCCCGAGGTGCCCAGCCTGGAGATGCCCAGCCCGAAGGTGCCCAGCCCGGAGGTGCCCAGGCTGGAGGTGCCCAGCCCGAAGGTACCCAGCCCGAAGGTGCCCAGGCCGGAGGTGTCCCGCCCGGAGTTGCCCAGCCTGGAGGTGCCCAGCCCGGAGATGCCCAGCCCGAAGGTGCCCAGGCTGGAGATGCCCAGGCCGGAGGTGCCCAGGCTGGAGATGCCCAGGCCGGAAGTATCCTGCCCGGAGGTGTCCAGCCTGGAGGTGTCAAGCCCGGAGGTGCCCAGCCCGGAGATCCCCAGCCCTGAGATGCCCAGCCCAGAGGTGCCCAGGCCGAAGATGCCCAGGCCGGAGGTGTCCTGCCTGGAGGTGCCAGCTCGGAAGTGCCCTGCCCGGAGATGCCCAGCCTGGAAGTGCCCAGGCCAGAGGTGCCCAGCCCAGAGGTGCCCAGCCCAGGGGTGTCCAGGCCCATCTTGCGCCTGGTCTCCAGCCCCACTTCCCGGTTGGCAGTGGGGCCCCTTCAGAGCTGGCTGTAAAGTGGAAAACTAAGTCCGGCCGCGGGACTAAGGAAGAAAACAACTCCTCGGCGGCCGACGCTGGCCCAGACGCTCGCGAGCGCTGTGTGGGTTGTTGGATTGGGTTTGGGGCCACGCCCAGCCGTGCTCTGGGCCGACTCCCGGCTCTGTGCTCAGGGATCCCTCCAGGAGGGCTCAGGGGACTGTCTGGAGTGTGGGGAGGGACCGGGCGGCTACCACGCCCTCCCCGGGGTCTCTCGGGCGAGCGGGTTTGGTGGCAGGTCCCCCCCGCCCCCCTCTGGGGTTCCCCCTGCTAGAGCATCTGCAGACAGCACCGGGCCCATGACGTCACCCCGAGCCAGGGGAAACTCAAACTCTATTTTTCAAACTTTCTCGGAAAGTGAATCAGACCGTGAAGCCGTCAGCTCTTTGGCGAGCCGAGCGCCAGCTTCTCGGGGCCCCCGCGTGGACGGCCCCCCAGCTCCCCGGGCCCCTGGCATCGTTGCAGCCCGTGAGTCACACTAGAAAACAGAAGCATCACATTTAAAGTGAATCCGGGGGCTGGAGTCACAGCACAGCAGGGAGGGCGTTTGCCTTGCATGCGTCCGATCCGGGTTCGATTCCCAGCATCCCATAGGGTCCCCCGAGCACTGTCAGGAGTGATTCCTAAGTGCAGAGCCAGGAGGAACCCCCTCAGCATCGCCGGGTGTGACCCAACAAACAAAAAAAACATCAAAAAATTAAGTAAAGTGAAGCCAAAGGAGCGCCCCGCTTACAGATCCCAGCTCTCCCTCCCGCCAAGATAAGGCCCCTCACTGACGCCCACATGGGCCACGTTCCTTTGAGCTTGTAAACACTTCCTTTGCTTATCTGTGCCTCAGTGTTCTCATCTGTAACATGGAAAGAACAAAAGCACCAAGTCGGGGTGGGGGAAGAAAAAACTGAAAATACATAAAGAGGGATTGGAGAGTTAGTACAGCCAGTGAGGTGCTGGCCTTGCATGTGGCCGACCCAGGTTCGATCCCGGCATCCCATAGGGTCCCCCGAGCACTGCCAGGAGTGATCCCTGAATGCAGAGCCAGGAGGAAGCCCTGAGCATTACGGGGTGTGGCCCAAAAATGAACAAATAAAATATGTAAATAAAGGCCGGTGTCAAGGGGTGAGCTGCCTCTTTGTCTGGTGTTCAAATGCCGTGAGTTTGGGTGGGGTTTTGTTCTGTTTTGTTTTGTTTGCTTTTTGGGTCACACCTGGCGATGCTCAGGGGTTCCTCCTGGCTCTGCACTCAGGAATTACCCATGGCGGTGCTCGGGGGACCCTATGGGATGCTGGGAATCGAACCCAGGTCGGCTGTGTGCAAGGCAAATGCCCTCCCCGCTGTGCTATCGCTCCAGCCCCGTAGTGGCATGTTTTCAATGTGGGTGTTAACAGTCTGGCTACCCGAAACCTGCTCCCCAAAAATGGCGGCTTGAGTGAAGCCGGGGCCACCCCAAAGGGACTCAGCACAGGAAGACTTCAGTCTCCTGGCCACAGGCTTCTCTGGCCCCTCTCGTCGCCTGTCCTGGCCCTGGCGGTCACAGGGACAGAGGTGACACTTCCCTCTGGTGCCCCCAGGGCCTCACTCTCGGGTCTGCATCTTGGGGGTTGGGGGGGAGGGACATGCCTTAATTGTGTGGTTTCCATACACCTGGCTGGGGTGACCAGAGTCACAGAAGGTTCCCTCCCCCCAAAGCCCAGGGGAAGCTGCCGGGGGGGCCCGGGTGGTCCCGGGGACCCTGGAGCCCACACAGCCCGGCGTCCTTGTGTGAGTCTGAGCACGAAGCCCACAGCTGGGCTGGCCCAGAGCCACTGGGGAGGTTCCCCTGAGCGCTGCTTGGGAGGCCCCCAGATTATACAATTTAGTTGTCTGTGTCACTGATTTGTTTAAGTATCAGAATCCAAGAAAGCTCTTTATTTTGCAAGGAGAAGCTGTCAGCCAGGGTCGCTGGGACAGACTCCATCCTGGCCCGTCCAAGGCAGATGCAGGCAGCTGGGCCATGCGGGGCCCCTGGGCGCTGGGGCCAGCTCCAGCAGACGGGAGTGAGCATGTGTGTGTGTGTGTGCGCGTGTGCGAGTGTGTGTCTGTGTGTGTATATGTGTCTGTGTATGAGTGTGTGTGTCTGTGTGTCTCTGTGTCTGTGTCTTTGTGTGTCTGTGTATATGTGTCTGTGTTTGTGCGTCTGTTTGTGTTTGTGTGTCTGTGTGTCTGTGTGTGCGTGTGTGTATCTGTGTGTCTGTATGTGGTGTGTGTCTGTGTGTGTTGGGCCTGGTGGGGTAGGAGCACAGTTGTGTGTGTGTGTCTATGTGTGTGTGTGTGTCTGTGTGCATGTTAGTGTGTCTGTGTGTGTCTGTGTGTGTGTCTGTGTCTGTCTCTGTGTGTGTGTGTTGGAGGGGCAGGGGCACAGTCGTGTGTGTGCCTATGTGTGTCTGTGTCTGTGTGTGTGTCTGTGTGTGTGCACGCACATGTCTGTATGTGTGTGTGTGTGTGCGCGCGCACGTGTGTGTGTTGGGCCTGTGGGACAGAGTCGGAAGATCATCCCGTGCTCCCCAGAGCACAGCGCTCAGTGCTCCCTGGCCTGCCTTTGATTCCCGCCTTGGCGGGCCGGGAGGTGGAGGGGCGGGTGGGGGTCGGCACTGTATAAAGTCAGACTCAAAGGGTCCTCGGGGACCCTCCTCTGTGGCAGGAAGCGAGGCCACCACACAGCTGGACGTGGGCCCAGGCGGGGGCCAGCTGGCCTCCAGAACGGCAGGACGGGCATCTGGAACACATCAGCTCCGCTCAGCCAGCCGCGAGCACAGCCCTTCCTCCCTCCTCCCTCCTCCTCCCCGGCCTTCCAACTGGCGTCTGGCAGTGGGCGGGGCGGGGTCAGAGGGCGCCGCTGTTGGGGCTGGAATTCGCACCTGCCCAGGGAAGCGCCTACGGGTTACGGGTTACGGTTACGGGTCCCAGAGTTTAAGGTCCAGGGCTCCGGATTAAGGCAAAGACAACAGACAGGCAGGGGAGGGGCAGCCTGATCAGACCCGCCTCCTCCTCCTGCAGACCATCCCCTCGTCCCTGGGGCCCCTTCAGTGACTCCCCCTCCCGACCTGGCGCCCCCCAGGTCCTAGTCTGAACCTCAGCCTGGCTCCCCGGGTTCTGGGGCCCTCCCTCCCCAGCACCCTCCCCCTCCCACACAGCCCGGGCCAGGAGCATCTGGAGAGTCCCTGGGGAGGCGGCTCAGAGGCCCAGTCTAGGCTTTGCAGGCAGAAGCCCCAAACTTCAGGGGCAAACTTCAGGGAGGGCGCCTGCCTTGCACGCGGCCGACCCGGGTTCGATTCCCAGCATTCCATATGCCCCCCGACCCGAGCATTGCCAGGAGGGATTCCTGAGTGCAGAGCCAGGAGAAATCCCTGAGCATCGCCAGGTGTGACTCAAAAAGCCAAAAAAAAAAAAAAAAGCAGCAGCCCCAAATTTCATTCTACGGTGGTCCCCAAGCAGGCGTGTGGTCTCGATCCTCAAGAGCAGGGGAACTCGGAGGAGAGCCCGGGTCTCGTCACCCCCCCCCCCCGCCCCGTGGGCTGGGGGTCAGAGGGGCGGGCTGGCAGGACAGAGGAGGAGGAGGAGGTGGCAGGTGGCAGGGAAGGTGTGGGCAACCCGGGTGGGGGACAGGCAGACAAAAGGACAGGCGCCTGGGTGAGGGGCCCTCAGGGGCCGTCTGTCCTGGTGTTGTACCAGTGGGCGGCTCATATTTGTGGGTCCTATTTAAAACCGTTATGGGGACCCTAGGGAGACCCCACCTGGGTCCGTGAGAGCTCATGCAGTGCCGGGGGCCAAACCCAGAGCCTGGCATATACGGAGCTGCTTGTGCCCATCCCAGAGTCATGTAAAATCAGCGGGGTTCCAGGCCCGGGGGGCTCCCGAATTCTCCAGCCCCAGGCTCAAAGACCCCCATGGGGGGCGGGACACAGAGCCCCAGGACACGGGGAATAGCGCCTTGCCCATCCCCTGTCCCGGTCCCTGCCCTCTGGCCACTGCTGTCCTGGCCAGTGCTGGGCTGGGTCTGGAAAGAGGTTTGGGACCCGGAGGCCTCTGCGGGGTGTGGACGGTGTGTGGCCGTGTCCTGCGGAATTGGAGGCCCCGGAAGAACCAGGGTGCCGGAGCCTCTGGTCACTCTGTGGGGCCAGCAAGAACATTTGCCAGCTGCCCAAGTCTGCCTGGAAAGGGCTCTGAGGGAGGGGCTTTCCCTGGTGCGCCCCTGAAATGCAGGGACCCCCCCTGCCAGAGCAGAAAAGGGACTTTCCTTCCACTTGGGGTGGGCAGTGGGAGCCAGGTGATGCCGGGGGTATATCAGGTCAGGGCAGCCTGCCCCCAACCCCAGGGCCTCCCGCAGGGCCCTGAGGAATCAATCCCACTGCACCCCCAAAGTAAACATCCTTCCTGCCTCAGACACCCACCTCAGAATCAGACCCTCCCAGGCGCCCCCGCAGCTCAGTTGCTCCCTGAGCTGGGCTGGGTAGTCTCACTGAGGGGTTGGTGGTAACGTCCCCCCCTGCCCCCCGAAGTAGTCCTGAGGGCGGTAAGGAGGGTGGCACCTGGCCCAGTGCCCGGCTGCAGCAAGGAGCCCCAGGCCGGCTGAAAAACGCGCACCCACCTGGGCAGAGGGTCACGCGCTGGCCGCCGCCCACTCGGAGGGCTGGTTCCTTAGCCAGAGGTGGGGGGTGTGGCCGGGACACAGGCACTCTCCCAGGTGGAGGGACACCACCACAGGGCAAACCCAACCAGGACCCTCCCCGGGGAGGGCCGTGTGCCCTGGCGTGTTTATCCCAGGAGCAGGGTGTGTTTCTGGACACGTGGGGTCACCGGGCGTGGACGAAAGGCCCCCTCCCCGCCCTGAGCCTCCATCTGGCGAGCTCTCTTCTGAAACCCAGCCCAGCTGGCGTTGCTTCTGGAAGCTTCCAACCTGGGAAACATCAGCCCTGTCCGTGAACCGGGCGCAGGCGTCTCGGGGTCCCTCCCCGGCCCCTCCAGATAGGCGGCTGGGGCGGACGCTCCTGCCCCCACGGGATGGTCTGGGTTAACAGAGAAAAGCCGGAGCCTGTCCCTGCCAGGGCCCGAGGCCGATCTGGTCAAAGAGCCCCACAAAAGCCCGGCCCGGAGCCAGCCCCGTCAGCTCCGCCGCTAATTGGGAACAGGTTCCAGGGGCGTGTGGCACAGTTCCCGCCGGATTCCTGCGCTCTGCTCCCCCCACACGCGCCGCGCCAGACCCCCAACTGCCACGCCCTGGGGCCAGCCGCCCGGCTCTGTGGGTATCTGTGTATGTGGGCGCACGTGTGCTGTGTGTGAGTGTGTGTGCATGTCTGCGTGTGTGAGCGTGCATGTCTGTGTGAGTGTGTATCTGTGTGTGAGTGTGTGTCGGGGGGTGGGTTTGTGTGTGCATACGTGTGTATGTGTGTGCGTGTCTGTGTGAGTGTGTGCATATGTGTGTCTGTGTATGTGCGTGTGTCTGTGTGTGGAGATATGTGCATATCTGTGTGTGCATGTGTGTGTGCATGTCTGCGTGTGAGTGTGTATGTGTATACCTGTGCACGTGTGTGCATGTGTGTATGTGTGTGTGCATGTGTCTGTGTGGGTGTGCGTGTGCATGCATGTGTGTGTGTCTCTGCCTGTGCGCATGTGAATACGAGTGTGTCTGTGTGTACATACATGTGCATGCATATCTGTGTGTATGCGTGAGAGTGTATGTGGATGAGTGAGGGTGTTTGTGTGAGTGTGCGTGTGTGCGCATGTGTGTGTATATGTGCGAGTATGAGAGTGTGTCTGTGTGTGTCTGTGTGTGAGTGTGCATGTCTGTGTGTGTGTCTGTGCATGAGTGTGTGTGTATGTATGTGAGTATGCATGTCTGTGTGTCTGTGTGTGTGTGTGTGCGTATCTCTGCGTATGTGCGTGTGTGTGTGGGGGGGGGGGAGATCACCCTGGTGGAGGAGCCACAGGTCTGAGTCACTCCCGGGGCCCTTGACCACCTTCTGAGGGGGGATGGTGGGCAGAGGGCTCTGTGGGGCAGGCAGTGACCCCCACCCCCCACACTCTGGCAGCCTCTGCTGCGCGTCTTCACGGAACTGAGAGGTGTCCCCGGGGAGAGGGCCGGGGCTCCCCACGCCACCCCTGCACGGCCGGCACCCCTGCCGCCCTCACGCCTTTCTGATGGGCCGCCTGGCTCCAGTGCCCCTCCCACCTCCACCCTGCCGGGGCAGCTTGGGAGTGAGTCAGCAGCCTTCTGCCTCAGTTTCCCTGGCCGAGGTGAGTGGACTGTGGGGTGCAGCTCCCAGGGGACGGCTCAGGGCGAGGTCGGGGGCTGCTGTCCGGGCCCACCCCTCACCCTGGCACTCACCTCAAGACAGCGGGGGCAGGAGGAGATGGGGGGGGGACCCAGCCTCGGCCCACCCACCCTCCGCCTTCCTGGGGCTCAGGCCTCTCCTGCTTCTGGAAAGGTCCTTGTGGGTCGTCCCTAACACCCCCGGGGTCACCCCATTCCCCCTGAGCGTGAGCGGGCCCACAGAGGGGTGGGCAGGTGGAGGGCTGCCCCTGGGCTGTCGTGTTCCCGGCGCCCCGAGCTGGTCCTGGAGGGGAACTTTGACGTCTGTCATGGAGAGTTGGGGGTGTGTGGGGTCCAGCCCCACCAGCCTCTGCCCAAGGACCCCTGCAGCGAGGGGTCTGGGGAGCACAGGCCGCAGGAGGGGGGCTGCACTCCCCCAACCTGGCAGCAGGGAGCTGGGGTCAGAGAGAAGGTCCAGCCAGCCAGAAACCTGAGACCAGGGGCTCCGGGCGCCCAGGGACAGGCGGCCCTGCAGACAGAAAGTTCTAGCAGCCAAGAAAGAAGGCTCTTGGCGGGGCGGGGGCAGGGTCCCCGGGGAGAAGGGGTATTTACTACCGGCGGGTGGCGAAACCTGGGGTGATTTATGGGGGCGCTGCTGTGCGTCTGTTCCCGGGGAGGGGGCCGGGACCCCCGCATTCTGATCCTCTGTGTCACTTCCAGGCATTTGGTTCTGATTATGGAGAGAGACAGACCAGAGCCTGGCTGGGGGCAGAGAGGAAACAGGATGAAGCTCTAGTCCCTCCTCCAAGCCCCCCTGGGTGTCCCGTGTAGGGGGTGGGGCCCGGCCAGGCGCCCAGACACAGCTCAGGGCTGTGGCTGGAGAAGGAACTGTGTTAGGCCCTGAGTTCGCCTTCACAGCCACGCCGGGGCGTCCAGGGCCTTATTCCTGGGAGACCAACGGCTCCCCCTGGTCAGAAACGCAGAAACCATCGGGCTAGAATGCATGTTTTGAACTTTGGGGAGCAGAGGGACCCCCCCAAGCAGTGCTTAGGGGGCGGGGGGTGGTCCTGGTGATTCTCCTGCAACTGGGCTGGTGGGTCCGATGCAGAGCCAGGAGCCGTGGAGGGCCGCAGCACCAGGGGGTGGTCCGGGACCACATAGGGACCTCCCCCGCCCCCCCCCCCCCGTTGCAAACACCACACCACGGGGCGGCTGCCGAGGAAGCTTGAGGGGTCTTTGCTCCTTCCCTGCGCTGACCTGAGCCCTTCGAAGCCTTCCCGCTTCCTGGCACACAGCTCCCTGCGCCAGGGCGGGGCAAACGGCCTTCAAATGTTTTCTTAATTTTTTTTTTAGTTATTTTTGTATTGGATCACCGTGAGATAGAACATTACAAAATTGTTCATGATTGCGTGCCAGCCGTACAATGTTCCAACCCCCCAGCCCTCCGCCAGGGTGATTCCCAGCACCAGCGTCCCCGGGTTCCTTCCCGCCCCTTCAGGCCACCCCACCCCAGCCTGCCTCTGTGGCAGACACCTCTCTCCTCTCTCCCTCTCTCCCTCCCTCTCTCCTTCCCTCTCCCTCCTCTCTCGCTCCTCTCTCTCTCTCTTCCTCTCTGTCTCTCTCCATCTCTCTCCTCTCTCTCCCTCTCACCCTCTCTCTCCCTTCCTCTCTCCTTCCCTCTCCCTCTCTCTCCTCCCTCTCACCCTCTTTCTTTCTCTCTCTCCCTCTCCTCCTCTTTCTCCCTCTTCCTCTCTCCCTCCCTCCTTCTCTCCCTTCCTCCCTCTCCCTCCTTCTCTCCCTCCCTGTCTCTCTTCCTCCCTCTCTCCTTCTCTCTCCCTCTCTCCTCCTCTCTTCCTCTCCCTCCCTCTCTCTCTCCCTTCCTCCCTCTCTCTCCCTCTCTTCCTCTCCCTCCCTCTCTCTCTCCCTTCCTCCCTCTCTCCCCATCCCTCTCTCCTCCTCTCTTTCTCTCTCTTCCTCTCCCTCCCTCTCTCTCTCTCCCTTCCTCCCTCTCTCTCCCTCTCTTCCTCTCCCTCCCTCTCTCTCTCTCCCTCCCTCTCTCTCTCCCTTCCTCCCTCTCTCCCCATCCCTCTCTCCTCCTCTCTTTCTCTCTCTTCCTCTCCCTCCCTCTCTTTCTCCCTTCCTCCCTCTCTCTCCCTCTCTTCCTCTCCCTCCCTCTCTCTCCCTCTCTCCTCTCTTTCTCTCTCTTCCTCTCCCTCCCTCTCTCTCTCCCTTCCTCCCTCTCTCCCTCTCTCTTTCTCTCTCCCTCTCTCCCTCTATTTCAGGCCTTACGGTCTGCGTCACAGATGCTGACAGGTAATGGTGTCTATCCCTGTACCTGCTTCCCACGCTCAGTTCTTGTCCCGCGTGGCCATTTCCAACTGGTGTGTCGTAATGCTCCTCTCAAATATTCCCAGGAGACTTCACGAACAAATTCACAGATTCTCCGAACAAATCCTAGAGCAGAGCGCGCTGGAGCAGAGACTCGGCGAGACCCGGACAATTCTCAGACCACAGCACTTGCCCCCTCCCTGAGTGTCAGTGTGTGCGCATGTGTCTACCCCAGATGGGCAGAGCAGGACTGTGGTGGGGAGACCCCCGGGTCTTACTCACCACCCAGGAGCGCGTGTGATATGGTTGGGGTTCCGGGGACCGAGCCCCACCGCGGGAGTCTTGCCCTCAGCCCCACGCCACAGACGGACCCTGGCACTAGCCACCTGGTTGCTCTTCAGTCAGCCCCGCCTGGGCCCTTCAGCTTACTGAGCCTCAGTTTCCCCACCATTCCCTGGGCCTGGGGCCATTCCCTGGGGGGGTGGGCGGTGCATGGGGGCCAGGATACAGGAAGGGGAATGATCAGGCAGGGGCAGCTCCTGGCTCTGCGGTCAGTCGGGCACTGTGCCAGGATGCTCTGGGTGGGGGGGGACCACATGGTCCTGGGCTCCAGCTCTGCCCACTGGACTCTCCGGCCCCAGCTGATGTTTCCTTGGTCCCGTTCACCTTTCCCGACACCAGAGAAGGACTGAGAGTGGCAGGTGTGGGGGTGGTGCTGAGCGGCCACTTTGGGCCATGTGCCGGTTCCGGGGGCAAGTGGACAGTGACCGAGTGACCAGGCAGCCGGTCTGTCCCTGGGCATCTCTTCAACAACAACGCAACAACAGTTGGCAGTGCTCCCAGCTTGGCCCACGGGGAAGGAGATGCCCCCAGCCCAGCTTCCCCCGCCAGGGGTCTGGAATATTCCACCGGAAACCCCACGGGCCAGAGTCGGGTCTCTCCAGCACAGCTGTGTCGGGGGCGTTTTCTGCAACGTCTGGTCAGAAAAACTGAAGAGACTCCCTAGGTGGCAGGCACTTCCCTGGGCCCCCGCATCTGGGCGGTTGCGTGGGCCGGGCACGGGAGTGACTCTGCTAGCTCGGACCCGGGGCCAGGCACAGGCTGTTGCTGGGTGGTGGGGCGCAGAGCCCCCCAAGGCTGATTTCAACACACTCCTCGGGGTCACCGCTGGACACGGCCCCCAAGGGTAGAGAAAGGGGGTGTCTTCTGAGGGATGCACCCCCAGGGTCTGTGGTGTGTGGGGCCTTGTCGTCTCCTGGCTCTGACGCCCAGTGTGGCCAGCCTGGTCACCCCAGCGGGGAGACTGGAGGGACAATCCCCCCTCCCGCCCTGCGCCCCACAGGCAGCCGACGCCACCTGCTGGTGACACACGTGCACACACAGCCCAGGGGTTTCTGCTCAGCAACGTTTGCCCTGCCCTGCTGTCCTGAAGGGGCGGGGTGTGAGAGCGAGTGTGTGTGTGTGCGTGCGTGTGTGCAGAATGTGCACGTGTGCACACGTGTGTGTCAGTGAGAGTGGGTGCGATCTGTGCGTGTGCAAGAGTGTGAGAATATGTCCGTGTATGTGTGTGTGCAAGTGTGTGTGTGAACGGACGTGTCCTTTTTTGTTAGTATGTGTGTTTGTTTTACCGTTCCATGGACTCTCTTGTGAGTTCAGAATGCACATGAAATACTTGTGGTGTACCAGGATCTCAGAGCACTGTTGCGGGAGCCGGAGCGATAGCACAGCGGGGAGGGCGTTTGCCTGGCACGCGGCCCACCAGGGTTCGATCCTCGGTATCCCATAAGGTCCTTTGAGCACCACCAGGAGTGATTCCTGAGTGTAGAGCCAGCAGGAGACCCTGAGCATCGCCGGGTGTGACCCAAAATAAAAAAATTTAAAAAAAAAGGCAACAGTAAAACTTTTGAGTAGAAATAAAAGAGCTAAAAGCTCAGAGCATTGATGTGGTGGCCTGTGCCTATCTGTCCATCCGCCCTGTGGCCCTTCCCTTGTCCCGTGGAAGCTCGGTGACTTCATCTGTGAAGAATGGACACGGTCTTCCTGGCCTCTGAGGACCATGGCCAGACCCTGAGCTAGGAGAGAGGAATGCACGAGGGGCGGGCTCAGATAAGAGACCAGCAGGGTCCACTGTGAGGCAGTGGACAAAGCACCACCACAGCCAACACCCGCCTTCCACAAACAGACACGGCCCAGTTAAGCCAGGCCTGCGGGGCAAGGGGCAGCCTGGCCTGAGGCCACACGCTGAGCCAGGTCTGGGGGGTGTGGGAGGGCGGGGTGGCCCCCCGCAGGATGTGCTGGGCCTCAAGGCCTCTCTCTGCAGTGACCTCTCTGAATCTCCTCTCCTACTCTCCTAGCCAGCCTGTCAGTCACGGCCTGGCCGCAAGGTGACCCCACAGGGCAGTTGCAAGGACCCAGTTAGAGTTCGCTGATGAGAGTGGGGCCCGGGGCGGGTGGGGCTTGGGCAGGCAGAGAGGGGGCTGGTGACTGAGGCGGTGGTCTGAGGGGGGCTGTGTTTCTGAAACGGCTGGTCCCGTAGCGAGGGCAGTGGGGGTCCCCAGGCAGGTGGCAGGTGACGGGGACGGTGACCTCCCAGCTGTGACCCGGGGCGCACTGCTGACTGCTCTGAGCTCCTGATACCCCGGGGAAGACACAGCCCCAGGCTCTTGCCCTGCACTCGGGCAGAAACTGAGACTTCTGGAAGCAGGAGAAATGTGCTAGAAGCTTCCAGAACTCTTCTAGAACCAACGAGGCCCAGGTGCTGCGTTGGAATAATGTACTCCTGAGGACAGCCTGGTGCGACGGCCCCGCTGCAGCTCCGACATGCGGGCACATTGAGGGGGGAGGGGACCGGGGTGCCCAGGAAAGTCCTTCAACAAGTGCAGGGGGTCACTCCCTGCCCTCTGGCCGGGGGCCTTGTGCCTGCGAGGAGAGGACGCCTGCCCACAAGCAGGACGGTGAGGGCTCGCAGGAGCTGGGGACAGTCTGCCTTCCGCTGCGGGGACAGCCCGTGTGACAGGCGGGCAGTGTGGATGGGGGTGAGGCGCTCCCAAATACTCGTGTTCCTGGAGCCCGGGGCCTCCCGCCTGGCCTGGGAGGTGTGAGCGCGGCCTCCTGCCTGGCCCTCGGTCCCTGACAGCTTTCAATGCCACTGAAGGCCTGGCCCCGCCCGGTCACAAGGTCTCCGTCACCTGGGCTGCTCCTAGTGGGGCCCGCAACTCCGGGGGAACCCGCCCCAGGAGACCCTCAAGAACCAGGACAGGCCTCTGGCCTTGCGCAAACGCTCCTGAGTGAACATGCCGCATGGCGCTAACGCCCCGGGGTCCCCTGGACTAAGCTGTGCCCCCGAGCTCACTGCTGGGTCTGCCCTGTAGGAGGGGGCCATCCAGAGCCCTGATTCAAGTGCTCCGAGGCAGGGCTCTGGGGCCGGCGGGAGGCACGGGCTCCTGGGGGGGGGGGGGGGGCTCAGAACTCGCATAGACCAGAAGAGAGCGGGAGGGACAGGAGACTGAGCTCCAGGACCGTCCCCCAAGTCTGGACAAAATAGGGTTTGTCTGTACGCATGCTCGGCCGGTGCAGATCCCCCCCCCCCCACAGCGTTAAGGCTTAGGGATGTATCTTTTATAGACAGCGGTGCTTGGGGGGTCACTCCCAGAGAGGTGCATGGTGCCAGGGCCCAGCCCCCCCAGCCCCATCCGGCTTCTGTCACTTGGCGGAATGTGCGTTTTGGGGCTCCGTGCCCTTCTCTGGCTCGACAGCCTGCTTCTCACACTGAAAAACCACCGCCCGTGGCCTGGAGGACAGTGTCTGCCTTGGCCACGCACCCAGGGGGCCGGCGGCTGCTTGTGGCCACCGGGGTGGGGTCCCCAACTCATTTGGGCAGATTCAGAGCGATGTTTGAATCCTTTTAAGAATGAGAACTCTTTACTGGATTGTTCCATTGTTGACCTGTCTCTGGCAAGCAGCAGATGGGGGACCCCCAGAGCAGGGAGAGAGAAAAGGGGGGGGCCACGAACAGCCAGGCCTGGTGGACGCACGGCGGTGGGCGCTGCGCAAGGCCTTCTGCTCTTCTGGGTGTGAATCTCGTGACAAAAGGATGAAGCAAAGCAAAAGAGAATCCAACAAAACCTACTGGCGAGTGTGAGTGTGTGTGTGCCTGTGTGTGAATGTATGCTTGTGTGTGCATGTGTGTATGTAAGTATTCGTGTGTATGTGCATGTATGCATGCATGTGTGGATGTACGCGTGTACCTGTGTGTATATGTGTGTGCATGTGTGTGTGTGTGTGTACGCACGCGAGTGTATGTGTGTGTGTGAAGCTGTAAGGGCCTTCAGAGGAGATTAGACCCCGCGCTGATCCCTGGGTCTGCCTCCTGGGGGCTTAGGGGCTGGAGCACCTAAGTTCTCTTGTCAGACGGTGACCACAACGTCCCAGTGAGGCCACAGGTGGTGCCCGGGGCCTGTCCAGCACTGGGGTGGCTGGGGCCCTTCAACGTGGGCACTGAGCAAGTGCAGGTGCAGAAGGCCGTGGGCTCCACCGGCCCTTCTCAGGGTGACGCAAACGTGGGCCAGACCCTCACCATGGGCTGGGCCGCAGGCCCAGGAGCACGGGCGGACGGGGTCCAGGGGGTCATGTCCACAGTGGGGAACCAAACCCGACACCCTGGCACAAGGACGCTTGCGTGTGCATGTGTGTGACTGTGTGTGTCCGTGTCTGTGTGTACTGTCTGCGTGCACGCGTGCGTGTGTGCGCGCACAGTGTGACATTCCCAAGCCGCCGCCGCGTTCACCCGCGGTGGCTGGGGGCGGGAAGGAGGCTCGGGTCCTTATCGGCTCCTTGTATTGAACTGCGAGAAGTAGTCTTCGCTGTGGTAGTTCGTGGACGCCTCCTTCGTGGCCTTTTCCCTGACGGTACAGGGAAAGGACACGTCAGCAGCGCCGCAGCCATCCTGGGCACCCGCCGGGACTCGCCCGCGGAGCTCCTGGTCGCCCTCCTGCCCCAGACACCAGCTGGGCTCATGGGTGCCGGGGGAAGCTTCTCCCCTGCTGGGGCCGTGGGGGGCAGGGAAGGGCATGCCTCCACTCACTCCTGGGCGGGGGCACCCAACCGCCCTCCAGCCCCCCAGAGGGGAGATGGCCAACAGTGACCCCCACCCCACCAAACCACATCACTGAGACGCCCCAGCCTAGCGCCAGGGGCAGGAACGGGACCAGCTGGTTTCCCTCTGGAGTCCCCCTATGCTTGGGCACCCGGATGTAAGGGCCACTCTTAAGGGCTGGGGGGCGGGGGGGACAAGGAAGAGACCCCAGGCTTGCTCATGGCAGCCCCGGGCCCTCCCCCTGCCCAGAGAGCATCGCTCCCTGCTGGCGGCCTCCAGGAAGACCCCCTGGCTCTGCCAGGCCCAAGGGGAAGGCAGTGCCCCCCCACCAGTGGCCGGCATCTGCCTGAGCCCCGTGGTGAGGTGGGGTGGGTGGGGGTGCGGGAGGGAGGAGGGAGGAGAGCGCCCCAGGGCGCCATCCCCAAGGGGCTCTGTCATCATCCGCAGGTGCGGGGCCTTCTCCCCTTGGCCGCTGAGTTCTCAGACCCCCGGGCGCGCCGAGGGTCGGGGGCGCCGGGCGGGGGGCGGGGGTCTCACCGGAGCCGCTGCTCCTCGGCCAGGCCCCGGTTGCTGCAGTCCAGTGCCAGGCGCGCCTCCCGCCGCTGCCGCTCCCGCTGCCGCTGCTCCAGCTGCGCGTCCCGGGCCTCCTGCACCCGCAGCCGGTCCCAGGCGCGCGCGCGCTGCCGCTCCTCCTCCTGCAGCCTCTGCCGGGGCGGGGGGCTCAGGGCCGGCCCCTCCCCGCCCCCGACACCCGGGAGACGCCTGCACGGGCACCGCGCCCCTGGCCTGGGTGGGGGGACGCGCCCCACTCGGCCTGGCCGCGCGCCCCTCCCCAGGTCAGACGCCCAAAGGTCCTGCCCCCGCGGGCGCCCCTCCCCAGGTCGACACCCAAGAGTCCTGCCCCCGCGGGCGCCCCTCCCCAGGTCAGACGCCCCATGGGCCCTGCCCCCCGCCCCCGGGACCCCCGGGGCGCGGTACCAGCTTCTCCTGGACCTGCAGCTGCTGCAGGTCGCGCACGTGCGCGCGCTCCTGGGCGCTCATGCCCTTCCAGCGGTGGGGCAGCAGCCGGCGCGGGCCCCCGGTGCTGGCCGCCTGCAGCGGGTTCTCGGTCAGCAGGTCCCAGCCCAGCAGGTGGCAGATCTCGGCCGCGTTGTCCTCCTCTTCCTGCTGCCTCTCTCGGGCCCTCCTGGTCGCCAGCTCCGCCACCTGCCCGGGGCCAGGGGCAGAAGCGCGCAGGGGTGAGCGCCAGGGGCCCACCGAGGCTTCCCCTGGGATCTGGACGCCCCCCCCCACCACACACACCGGGAACCACGCAGGCTGGCCACGTGTCCAGTGTTCCCGCAGCCCTGCGCGGGCAGCCCGCCACATACCCACAGACGCCACACCCATGGACGCAGGGCCACCGGGGTGCGGGGCTGACCAGCGGCCACATCTGCTCCCAGGAGCAGCGCCAGGAAGGAGTGACCCCTGGACACTGTGGGGGTGGCCCTCCTACCCCAGAACGACCACCCAGTGGGGCTGCTCAGACTCCCTCCAGCTCCCAACCCTGCTCTCGCCACTTGGGGACCTCGGTTCTGACCCCAGGACTGGGGGAGGCAGCACCCCGCCACCTGGACGGTGGCAGGTCCAACCTGGGGAGGGGTGGGGGTCTTTCTTTCCCAAGGGGGCGCCTGAGTCAACCTCGGCGTGGGGCCGGCAGAGCCCGGAGAACCAGAGAACGGAGGTGTGTCCGGGAGCCCCCCAAATCTGCAGGCCGTGCTTGGGCAAGGGGGGCCCCGAGCCCGGGGAAGTGCTGTGGGGTCCGGCAGAGGCGGCCCAGGCGGCCAGGGGCCCAGCTGTGGACCCCGCCTGGCCTGTCTCCGTGTACCTGGCTCTTGTTGAACTCCTTCACTGCCACGCAGATGGCCTTGCTGGTGGCCCTCTCCTGCTCGTCCAGGAGCCTGGCGGTGGCGTCAAACTGCAGCTGGGTCTGCGTGTGGCGGTCCTCTGGGGGAGAGCAAGGCGCCGTCACACAGGTGGGCCCCCGCTCCCCCAAACAGGGCCCCCCGGGTGGCAACCTTGGGGACGCTCAGGTAAGGCCCGTGAGGCCGTGGCAGCAGTGCATCCGGGCAGAGGGTTGCGGCTACAGACTACTGGGCATGTCCACTGTGGGCGGGCCATGTCTGAGGACCAGTGGTGCCGTCTGCTGGGAGTGAAGACTGTCCACTGCGGGTGGAGGGTCTCGGCGGAAGATTGGTGATGTCTGCTGTGGGTGGGGACTGGTCACTGCAGGTTCAGGGCGTCTGAGGATGATCAGTGGGGTCTGCTGTGGCTGGAAAATAACCATGGTGGGCGGAGGGTGTCTGCAGGCCGTCGGTAGTGTCCGCGGTGGGTGGAGACTGTCCACTGCGGGGGGAGGGTGTCTGCGGATGGCTGATGATGTCTGCTGTGGCTGGACGCTGTCCACGGTGGGTGGCGGGTGTCTGAGGACGAGGGGTGGCATCCGCTGTGAGTGGGGACTGTCCACCGTGGGTGGAGGGTGTCTGTGGACGATTGGTGCTGTCGGCTGTGGGTGGACACTGTCCACTGTCGCTGGAGAATGTCTGCGGATGATGGGTGCTGTCTGCCGTGGGTGGAGACTGTCCACGGTGGGCTTAGGGTGTCTGAGGACGAGGGGTGCCATCCGCTGTGAGTGGAGACTGTCCACCGTGGGTGGAGGGTGTCTGCGGACGATTGGTGCTGTCTGCTCCGGGTGGACAGTGTCCACTGTCGGTGGGGAGTGTCTGCGGATGATGGGTGCTGTCTGCTGTGGGCTCAGACCGACCATGGTGGGCTTAAGGTGCCTGAGGACCAGGGGTGCTGTCTGCTGTGGGTGGAGCCTGTCCACTGCGGGTGGAGGGTGTCTGAGGGCCAGTGGTGCTGTCTGCTGTGGCCCCAGGCCCAGAGCGCTCTGCGGGACCCCTGCCATCCCTGATCTCGGGGGGCCTGGCCTCTACGTCCTCCCCGGGTCCAGTGGGAACCCAGAAGCGGGCGCCATGGGAGCCGAGGGTGCTCCCCAGGGGAGGGTGTCCAGGAAGCCAGGAGAGCGCAGGCGGGGGTGTGGGGGAGGCTCGGGGGGTGGGCACGGGCAGGGGGCTCACAATGGCGCTGGACAGAGGGGGGCTCTGTCCTGCGGGGGCCACGCCCACCAGTGCTGGAGGGCAGGGGACAGCACCAAGGCCAAGGCTGCAACGCGGGCTCGGAGCTGGACACCGAAACCCCGAAGTCTGGAGCTCGCGGAGAGCAACAGTGAACAAGACGCACAGAACCCGCCGCCGTCCTGAGCGGGGCGGGGTCCGGGGAGGGGCCTCCAGGGAAGCTGCGGTCCGACACCGAGGAGGGGGACGGGGCAGGGAGGTTGTGCCCCGCCATGGGACGTTTGAGCCCAGATGGGACGTTGGGGGAAGAGGTGGGTGGCCCTGAGGGCATCTGGGGAAAACGCTCCTCCGGAGGGCGCAGGATCGGGAGCTGCAAAGGCCCGGGGGCAGAAGGCGCGAGTGCTCGCTCTGGGGAAAGGCGCGCTGGCCAGAGGGCCGTGGGTGGCTCCGAGCTTCAACCCCCGGGCAGTGAGAAGGCACTGGACGAGCCCCGGCTGCTGGGCCGGGCACAGGGAGAACCACCAAGCGTGCAGCTCCGGGAGGGAAACGCGCAGGGGCAGCCGGTTGGGGGGTGGGGGTGGGGGTCGCTGGACCAGAGTGACATCGGGGAGAAGGGGGGGCGGCCGGAGACCTTGGGGCGGGGGGCCTGGAGTTCCGACCAAGGGAGGGGGGGGGCAGGTCTTCAAATCGCCTTCCTGGGCCGGAACGCCCGGCGCCCACGGACCAGGCACCCGCGCGCAGGGCGGGGTCCACGGGGCCCCTGGACCCCACAACCCAACCCTAAACCCCTGGGTGGGAGCGACACAGCTGCCAGGGGGGTCGCCTAGGTGACGCCAGGGGAGGGGTCGCAGCAGAGAGCAGCGGCCCTCGGAGGTCCGCTCGGAGCAGGCGGGGCCAACAGGGCCCCGGCCAGGCGATGCCCGTGCACTGACCGCGCCCGGGACAGGGGACGCAGCTATTGGTCGATTTCAGTGCAGGCTGGGGGCGGAAGTCGGGGTGCGGGGCGGGGCCTGCGAGAATCCGGGACGGTGATTGGGGCAGAGCCCAGCGCGGGCGCAGGGGGCGGGCGGTGCGTGCGCGCCCCCGAGCCCCGAGACGGTGCGTGCGCGTGCGCGTGCTCGGGGCACAGCGGACGCGGCTGCAGCGCGCTCCCGTGTGCGTACGTGCGCGTGCTCGAGGCACGGCAGCAGCTGCAGCGCGCGCTCCCGTGCGCGCGCGCTCCCGTGCGCGCACGTGCTTGGGGCACGGCGCCGGTCGCAGATAGCAATGCGCGCTCCCGCTCCCGTGCGTGCGCGTGCTCCAGGCACAGCAACAGCAGCAGTGCGCGCTCCCGTGCGTGCGCGTGCTCGAGGCACAGCAGCAGCTGCAGCGCGCGCTCCCGTGTGCGCGCGCTCCCGTGCGTGCACGTGCTTGGGGCACGGCGCCGGTCGCAGGCAGCAACGCGCGCTCCCGCGTGCGCGCTCCCGTGCGTGCGCGTGCTCGAGGCGCAGCAGCAGCGCGCGCTCCCGTGCGTGCATGTGCTCGGGCACGGCAGCGGTCGCAGCGCGTGCACCCGTGGGCGTGCGCGCGCTCGGGGCAAGGCAGCAGTGCGCGCTCCCGTGCGCGCGCGTGCCCGGAGCCGGGCCAGGGTTGCGCCCAGCCCTACCTGCGCGCTTCCGCGCTGCCCGCGCGTCGCGTCCTTCCCGCTGCTGCTGCAGGAGCCACTCCCGGTTCTGCTCCTCCTGGAACTTCTTCCTGGCCTGGAAGTCGAGGTCCTCGCCCATGAACTTCTGCATGCCCGAGACGGTGTTGCGGGGGTCGTGGTCCGAGAGCCGGGCTGGCGGCTCTTTCTGGAGGGCCAGGGGGTCCGAGAGGTCGAACTCGCGGCGCGTCTCGGGGCGCTGGCAGTTCTGCCGGAACTTGCTGATGGCTCTGCAGATGTTTAGCTTATCTGTCTTCTCCCGGTTTTCTAACATGCACAGGATCTTGTCGTTGTGCTTCATCTCGGCGGCTGGAAGAGACAGCACACACACACACACACACACACACACACACACACGAGACATAACACAGTGACTCACTTGACTTCCCAGGCGAAAGTAAACCTGAGCTCACTTTTAAAACTAGGTTTTTGGGGCCCGGAGCGATCATCCAGTGGGGAGGGCGTCTGCCTTGCACCCGGCCAACCCGGGTTCGACTCCCCCCCCCATCCCATAAGGTCTCTGGAGCACCGCCAAGAGTGATTCCTGAGTGCAGAGCCAGAAGTAACCCCTGAGCATCACCGGGTATAGCCCCCAAAACAACAATTTAAAAAAAATTAACTCTTGGGGGCTCAGAAAGAGAGGATGGGAGTTAAGGTGGTTGCCTGGCATGCTGCTGGTCTTGGTCTGATCCCCAGCACCACATATGGTCCCAAGAGGACTGAGGTTCTGCGCACAGAGCCGAGTAAACCCTGAGCACTGCCAGGTGTGGCCCAAAACTAATCCCCTCCAATTTGGAAAGTAGTTTGCCAAAATCTAAAGAAACTCAAAATATGCACACAGAGGACCCCCAGTTCTTGACAATGCAGAGCCCAGATATTCACTGCAGAGCTCTCGTCCTGCTTCTTTAGATTTAAAAATCTTCACGGCGGGGCCAGAGCAATAGTGCAGCAGGTAGGGCACTTACCTTCCTTCCGTGTGGCTGACCAGAGTTTGACCCAGACACCCCATATGGTCTTTTGGGCACCACCAGGAGTAATTCCTGAGTGCAGGGCTGAGAGTAACCTCGGAGGATCGCCAGGTGTGACCCAAATATTATCATGGTCCGCGTTTGTCTCCTACACGCTTGGGAACAATGAGGAAGATGATGGGAAGAGCTTCAGCCCCCGCCATACATGTATGTTCAAAAACTGTATAGAAATGTGAGGGGTTGGAGAGCGCTCAAGGGGCTGGGTGCAGCTTTGCGGGCAGGGAGCCGGGGTTGGCTCCCGCACCACAATGTCCCCAGAGCACGCTGGGATTGGCCCGTTTACCCAGGGCCAGGAGGAGCCCTGAGCACCCAGCCTGTGACCCCAGAACCAAAATACTTAAAGCCAATTTGGCAAAATCTTTACATCTGGGGCTGGAGCAGTAGCATCACATTTATTTATTTTATTTATTTTTTTTTGCTTTTTGGGGTCACACCCGGCGATGCACAGGAGTTCCTCCTGGCTCTGCACTCAGGAATCACCCCCTGGCGGTGCTCAGGGGACCCTGTGGGATGCTGGGAATCGAACCCGGGTCGGCCGCGTGCAAGGCAAACGCCCTACCTGCTGTGCTATCACTCCAGCCCCAGTAGTATCACATTTAAAGTGAATCCAAGGGGCCAGAGTCACAGCACAGTGGGGAGGGCATTTGCCTTGCACGCGGCCGACCTGGGTTCGATTTCCCAGCACCCCATAGGGTCCTCCGAGCACCACCAGGAGTAATTCCTGAGTGCAGAGCCAGGAGGAACACCTGAGCATCGCTGGGTGTGACCCCCTCCCCCCCCAAAAAAAAACTTTACATCTAATTTTGTTCAGGGTAGATGCTGTCCTGAACATCCTTGCAGATCGTGAGTTTAAGATGGTGGGTGCATGTTTATTCCATGGTTGTTGTTGTTTAGCACCTGGACCACACCTGGCTGTACTCAGGGCTGCCTCCCTGGCTCTGCAGTAAGGAATAACTCCTGGCCCTGCTTGTGGGACCACCTAGGGTCCTGGGGGTGAAACTGGGTCGGCTCCGTGCAAAACCAGTGCCCTACCCGCTGTGGCATCCTCGGCACCAAAGAGGCTGAATTCTAGAAGACACCGAGGGACACACACAGCCCTAACCCCCTGGACAGGCATCAGGCTCACCGAAGATTTCATCTCTAGCCTTCTCAGTCGCCTCTCGAATCTTCTGGTCTCGAACCTGAATGTCCCACGCGGCGGGGTCTCCCTGGGAATGGAGGGCGGGGGTGAGGGGCCGTCACTGCGTCCGGGTCGTCATCAGTCTGTCTCCCCAAAGGCCCCTGCCAAGGAGTGATCTTAGATATGCCTCTTGCCTCTGCCTGTCCTTATGCCGCTCCTTCGAGCAACTTCTTCAGCTGACCTCCACGATTCCTTTTTTTTTTTTTTTTTTTTTTTGCTTTTTGGGTCACACCTGGCGATGCACAGGGGTTACTCCTGGCTCTGCACTCAGGAATTACTCCTGGCGGTGCTCAGGGGACCATATGGGATGCTGGGAATCGAACCTGGGTCGCCCACGTGCAAGGCAAACACCCTACCCGTTGTGCTATCACTCCAGCCCCCCAAAAGTGATTTTTTTAAAAAACAACTATTTCAGACCATGAGCCTCAACAAAGAAGGAAAACGTTACAAAGCGAGAAATAACAAAGTGTTTACTACAGTCTTTTTTGTTTGCTTTTTTGTTTTTTGCTTTTTGTGTCACACCTGCCGATGTACAGGGGTTCCTCCTGGCTCTGAGCTCAGGAATCACTCCTGGCAGTGCACAGGGGACCCTATGGGATGCTGGGAATTGAACCCGGGTTGGCCTCGGGCAAGGCAAACGCCCTCCCCTCTGTGCTATCTTTCCAGCCCTGCCTCCAAGCTTCCTATCCCTTTCTCTTCCTTAACAATACTCCTTGGGGCTCTGCGGGGGCCGAGGGGGGGCATCCCCGACTCCCCACCCCACCCCGCACGGCTGGGCTCCCCCAGCTCCCGCCACACACACTCTAATGTGACCACTTGGACGCCTGCCTCGCCTCTGCTGCCGCTGCCCGCGCTCTGTAAGGTCCCGGGTTCTCAAGGCCCAGCCGGCCCCAGCCGATCCCCCAACGGGAATCTGCGGGTGGGGATCCAGGAGTCCGCAAGGGGCAGGCCTGGCTTACATGGGCTGGGCTTGATAGGCCTAATCTGAGAAGGGAGTACTGAATTTTTTTTTGTTTGTTTGTCTGTTCAGGAGCTAGAACCCGAACTAGCGAACCAGAGACGTGCGTTGGGTCAAGAGTGCACTCCTCTGGTGCAAAAGGCACAGCTGTGTCCTGGGGAAGGCCCTGAAATTCCTTGCAGATCATGAGTTTAAGATGGTGCGTGTGCGGCGCCCATGCTGCCCGAGCCCATGTGCTGCTTGCGCCCACGCCGGCTGAGCAGATGTGGTGCCCGAGTACATGTGTCGCCCGCATCTCCCCTCTTGAGATGTGGACTTTCGTGCTTTCGTGTCTAATGCTAGGATGTGTGTAGGGGCTCTCTGCCCTTGGAGAAGCTGGCGTTCTCTTTTGAGCGTGTTTCTCTCTCTCTCTCTCTCTCTCTCCCTCCACACCTTAAAAACCCTCCAAGTAAAATCTATTTATTTCACTGCTTGGACTGGAGCCATAGCACAGTGGGTAGGGCGTTTGCCTTGCATGCGGCTGACCTGGCCAACCTGAGTTCAATTCTTCTGCCCCTCTCGAAGAGCCCGACAAGCTACCGAGAGTATCTTGCCCGCACGGCAGAGCCTGGCAAGCTCCCCGTGACGTATTCAATATGCCAAACACAGTAACAACAAAGTCTCACAATGGAGACGTTACTGGTGCCCAATTGAGCCAATCAATGAACAATGGGAGGACAGTGCAGTGCAGTCCAAAAAAAAAAAAAAAGGAGGGGTGTGTGTGTTATTTTTTGGGGTTTTTTTTGGCTTTTTTTTTTCTTTTTGGGTCACACCCGGCGATGCTCAGGGGTTCCTCCTGGCTCATGCACTCAGGAGTTGCTCCTGGCGGTGCTCAGGGGACCATATGGGGTGCTGGGAATCGAACCTGTGTCAGTCATGTTGGCTGCGTGCAAGGCAAACGCCCTACCCGCTGTGCTATCACTCCAGCCCCTTTTTTTGGCTTTCTTTTGGTCACACCCAGCGATGCACAGGAGTTACTCCTGGTTCGTACACTCAGGAATCACTCCTGGCGGTGCTCAGGGGGACCCTATGGGATGCTGGGAATCGAACCCGGGTCGGCAGTGTGCAAGGCAAATGCCCTCCCTGCTGTGCTATTACTCCAGCCCCGGTGTGTGTGTGTGTGTGTGTGTGTGTGTGTGTGCGCTATCACTCCAGCCCCGGGTGTGTGTGTGTGCTATTACTCCAGCCCCGGCTGTGTGTGTGTGTGTGTGTGTGTGTGTGCTATTACTCCAGCCCCGGGGTGTGTGTGTGTGTGCTATTACTCCAGCCCTGGGGTGTGTGTGTGTGTGTGTGTGTGTGTGTGTGTGCTATTACTCCAGCCCCGGCTGTGTGTGTGTGTGTGTGTGTGTGTGCTATTACTCCAGCCCTGGCTGTGTGTGTGTGTGTGTGTGTATTCCACTGCTGTTGCTCGGGCTTCCCGACCACACCTGGCCATCGTGCTCAGGGCTGCCTCCCGGCCCTGCTCGTGGGACCCTCTGGGGCCCTGGGGGTGACACTTCCGCTCCCCCCCCACCCACGTGCCCCTGGCAAGGCCCAGTTCAGCCCCCTGGCCAGCGAGGGGCCGCGCCCTGGGCCCGGGTGCGGGCCCCTCCCGCCTTGGACGAGCCCGACGAGGCTGGCCCCCCGCACAGCGGCGGTGCCAGGCCGGCCGGGACGGGGTCGGGGGTCGGGGTCGGGGGTCGCGGGCCCCCCCTCACCCCGATGAGCCGGGCCCTGGCGTTGAAGATCCGGCCCTGCCGCAGCAGCTCCGCGTGCCGCCTCTGGGTCAGCGCCAGGAACTGCTTCTGGTCCCTGGGCAGCAGCATCGCCGCGCCGGGGTCCATGGCCGGGCTGGGGGCGCGCGGGGCGGCCGGGAGGAACCGCCGCCGCCGCCGCCGCCGCCGCCGCGGGGTCGAGTCCGGTCGCTAGGCAACGGCGCCCGCCGCGCTCTCGCGAGACTCGCGCGCCTCTTCCCGCGCTTTCCCGCTCCCGGCCGGCGGCGCGTGCGGGCGCAGAGGCGGGCGAGGGCGCGCGGCGCGGCCATGGGGCGGCTGGAGCTGCTGCTCGTGGACAACTTCAAGTCGTGGCGGGGCCGCCAGGTCATCGGGCCCTTCCGCAGGTTCACCTGCATCATCGGCCCCAACGGCTCGGGTAACCCCAGGCGCGGGGACCCGACCCCGACCCCGACTCTGACCCCCGACCCCCACCCCGCGGGCGCCTCACGGGGGCCCCCCCCGCCCCCCCACCCGCGGGGCGGCCCCTCCTCGGGGAGACGCGCGCGCGCAGCCTCTCGCCCCGGACCCCCGAACCGAGCGGCCCCTGCGCCCCCACTTCCGGCGGGGGGGCGCCCCCCCACCCCGAACATTCTCGAGCGAGGCAGGCGCCGAAGGAGCGGCCGCCCACGCGGGTCGCGCCGCCGCCACCCGCCTTGCCCCCGCGTCTGACTGAACTTCCGGTCAGGACTGGCCCCGACGCGGCCGGGGACTGGCCCCGCTGCTTCTGACTGAACTTCCGGTCACGTCTGGCCCCGCTTCTGACTGAACTTCCGGTCAGGACTGGCCCTGACGCGACCGGGGACTGGCCCCGCTGCTTCTGACTGAACTTCCGGTCACGTCTGGCCCCGCTTCTGACTGAACTTCCGGTCAGGACTGGCCCTGACGCGACCGGGGACTGGCCCCGCTGCTTCTGACTGAACTTCCGGTCACGTCTGGCCCCGACGCGACCGGGGACTGGCCCCGCTGCTTCTGACTGAACTTCCGGTCACAACTGACCACCAAGCGGCGGGAGCCTGTCCCCGCTTCCGACTGAACTTCCGGTCACGTCTGGCCCCGCTTCTGACTGAACTTCCGGTCACGTCTGGCCCCGCTTCCGACTGAACTTCCGGTCACGTCTGGCCCCGCTTCTGACTGAACTTCCGGTCACGTCTGGCCCCGACGCGACCGGAGACTGTCCCCGCTTCTTCTGACTGAACTTCCGGTCACGACTGACCACCAAGAGGCCGGGGCCCGTCCCCGTGTCTGAGAGAACTTCTGGTCACGACTGGTCCCGACACGGCCTGGCCGGGCTGGTCAGGGGGCACCCCCCTGCCCCCCACCGCGGGTGTGACTTAAGCACCGAGGGAAGTGGGTGGCGGCCACGTTCTTTGCGCGGCCCTCACGGCCAGGTGGCGGGAGGGAAGCCCACTGCGAGCCCCGGGCACGCGGCAGCCACTCACGCTGGCCCGTCCCCGTGAGCTGGCGCGGGATCCCCTGAGCAGAAAGTCCCCCCCACACACACACACCACAGGAGTCCAGGGCGCCCCCGGGGTCACGCAGAGGACAGCTGCAAAGGGTTCGAGTCCAGCTTCAACCAGGTGTGCGTCCCCGTCCCATACCCGACTCGGGGTGGACCGAGCGTTTGAAAGTGAATTCCGGGGCCGGAGCCATAGCGCAAGCAGGGAGGGCGTTTGCTTTGCAGGTGGCCGACCCGGGTTCGATCCCCGGCATCCCATAGGGTCCCCCGAGCACCGCCAGGAGAAATTCCTGAGTGCAAAGCCAGGAGGAACCCCTGAGCATCTCTGGTGTGACCCCAAAAGCAAAAAATAATAAAAAAATTTCCAGCCCTTAAAAAAAGTGAATTCTGGGGCTGGAGCAGTAGCACAACAGGTAGGGCGTTTGCCTTGCACGGGCCAACCTGGGTTCGATTCCCAGCATCCCATACGGTCCCCCGAGCACCACCAGGAGTGATTCCTGAGTTCATGAGCCAGGACTAATCCCTGTTCATCGCTGGGTGTGACCCAAAAAGCAAAAAAAAAAAGTGAATTCCAGGGCTGGAGCAATAGCGCAGTGGGGAGGGCGTTTGCCCCGCACACAGCTGACCGGGGTTCGATTCCCAACATCCCGTAGGGTCCCCAGAGCACCGCCAGGAGTCATTCCTGAATGCAGAGCCAGAAGTCAGCCCTGAGCATCACTGGGTGTGACCTAAAAAGAAAAAAAAAAGGGAATTTTAGACCTGAGTCAATATAAATTTTTTTTTTTAATTTGAGAATGTGCATGTTGTGCTTCACCAACTGTCTTGAAGGCACTGAGGAAATGTCTTTCCATTGCCTCTCGCCCCTCAGGAGGTCCACTGTCTGGAAGCCCAGCTCCCCCCCCCCAGAGTCCCTGATCACAGAGCCATTGACCACAGAACCACATCAAGCCAGGCAGAAATTGCTTCAGCATTGCCTTCAATAGCCTCTCCTTAACAAGGATTTCTCCTTTACTAAATTTTCCTAAACTGTTCAGTTTTTTTTTTGGCTCTGCATAGACTTGAAGTCAGTATTTATCCATAACTAATTTAATCTGTCCACTTGGATGCTCATTGTTATTAAGGCATATTTTTTCTGTTCTTACGGTATTACTGGCATAGTCATTTAGACTGTTAAACCAAAGTATAATTTACTCTTCTGATCATTTTGGCCATACTTAATTTTGTTGGACATACGTTTTATGATTTCTCTTGTTACAGTCTGCCACAACTTGACATGTTTTCACCGAATCTAATTTTGTTGGGTTTTTCGTGGCGCCAAAAAACAAAAAGGTTTTTTTTTTTTTTGGCATCTTGGGTCACACCCGGTGATATACAGGGGTTACTCCTGGCTCTGCACTCAGGAATTATCCCTGGTGGTGCTCAGAGGACCGTATGGGATGCTGGGAATCGAACGTGGATTGGCCGCATGCAAGGCAAAGACCCTCCCCACTGTGCCATTGCTCCAGCCCCCAAGTTTTTCATTTTAAGCAGCATGTTTCCGACTCAGACCCAGCAATATGCAAATATTAGCAGCAGAAACTGCAAAGTGAGATAGGGCATAGGAAGTATAAGAAAATGACTAACTGAAACAGAAGGTCAAATAGCGTTACATAGGCATTATTTATTTCCTTGTTCTTTAAACGAAGAAATTAACTGTTGGGACTGGAGCAATAGCACACCGGGTAGGGTGTTTGCCTTGCACGCAGCTTACCTGAATTCTATCCATGGCATCCCGTATGGCCCACCAATTACCACCAGGAGTAATTCCTAAGTGCAGAGCCAGGAATAACTCCTTAGCATCTCTGGGTGCGACCCAAAGAGCCAAAAATTTTTTTTATAGGAAGGAAAGTACTGTATCTGATCTCACAGGGAAAAGTGACGATTGGGAAAGGTTTTCTAGGTTGACATTTGGGCTGGTTCAGAAGAGCGAAGAGAGTACTGGAACAATAGTACAGCGGGTAATGTGTTTGCCTTCACGCAGCCAATCTGGGTTCAATCCCTGGCACCCCATTAGGTGGTAATCTGAAAATTTAAAAAAATAATGGGTATATTAAGTGAATACTTTTTTAAAGAATTATTTCGATATCTTTCTGTTTTCCTCAGGAAAATCCAATGTTATGGATGCACTTAGTTTTGTAATGGGAGAGAAAACAGCTAATTTAAGAGTAAAAAATATCCAAGAACTCATTCATGGAGCACATATTGGGAAACCTGTTTCTACTTCTGCAAGTGTAAAAATTATTTATTTGGAGGAAAGTGGAGAAGAGAAAACGTTTACAAGAATTATCCGAGGTATTTTCTTGTCTAAGTCTGCTTATGAATCTTTTTTTTTTTTAAAGTTGGATGATTTGTTTTTTTCTGTCTTTGAAGGGTGTGATTGATTCCACCAGCATAGCAACTCTAGAAGTTCTTTCCTTTGGGATAGTAAGTCGCAAAAACAAGGAAGACAACTTGATTGATTCTCTACCAGGTCTCATCTATGAGTAGAATATAAACATTCAGACCAGAGCACCATCCTACTTACGTTATTTTGGAGGAGGCTCCCCTAACGGTGCTTAGAAGACTTGGGGGTCCCTCTCAGTGACTTCTGGCTGGTAGGACTGGCAGTTCAGCGCAGGGGCCCCAGGATACAGTGCTGCTAACGGCCCAGGAATACCAGGGATGCCTGGGTCACACCTGGCGATGCTGAGGGGAGCCTTTAGGGCTCTACCTGATGACTCTAGGAGACCAGTTGGTGCTGGGGATCCACCTGGGGTGAGCTGCGTGCAGCCATGTACCCCAACCCCTGTACTCTCTGGCCCCTCCGTTCTGTTTCAGATGGCAGTGTCTGTTTCTGCTGTGCGTAAACTTTTGTGCCCCATTCCCAGATCTATTTTACTTATCACCACTTAATACTCTCTCATATACTTCATTCATTTTCACATACCTCTTTTTTTTTTCCTAGTCTCTATGATGAGATTGCTTCCTGGCCTTTTGGTTAAGTGTCTGATCTGTTCTTATCAGTTTGATATCTAATACATCCTCTATCTGAAGACAATATAGCGAATGGATTTTTGGAGCTAGGAGTTGGAATAGGAGCTTGCTCCAGCCACTCTACACATCGACCGGGTATCGCAGTACCTCCAGGAATTGTGCATCAAAAATAAATAAGCAAATCTCTGCGATGAGGCTATGAACTCATTGAGTTCAGACTTTGGTCTGTTTGGTTCATTGTGGTGTCAGATAATCAAGTGCATTTATTAACACGTAAATTGTTGCATAACTGACTATTTCAATAAGGGGAATTTTAATAAACTTAATAGTTGTTATCTAGTATTTATACTTCCTATAACAGTCTTTGTTTTTATTATAGGGGGAGGCTCAGAATTTCATTTCGGTGACAATCCTGTGAGTCGTTCTGTTTACATAGCAGAATTGGAAAAGATAGGCATAATAGTCAAGGCACGCAACTGTCTAGTTTTTCAGGTAGGTAGTTTATTTGATTCATGATTTTGAAAATATATCGCTATTTTTTTAATATATATTGTATCCTTTACTGTTTTTAAAAGGGAACTGTTGAGTCTATCTCAATGAAAAAACCCAAAGAAAGAACCCAGTTTTTTGAGGAAATAAGTGCATCAGGGGAACTTATAGGAGAATATGAGGAAAAGAAAAGAAGGTTACAAAAAGCTGAAGAGGATGCACAGTTTAATTTTAATAAGAAAAAGAATGTAGCTGCAGAGCGCAAACATGCAAAATTGGAGAAAGAAGAGGTAAGGTTTCATGAATATCCTATTGGGTTACAGAAATTGTTTCCTAGGTATTATGAAGCTACTTAAAAGATCTTTTAATAACAGGAGCGAAAGTACAACGTTCATTAAAGATAAACTTTTTGAATTTTTCACTGCCAGGATTTTCTTTTTTAAAATTTTTTCTAAACAGGCAAGACTAAACTGCGAAAGTATCTGATTTTCCCAAATGAAAATGAACATGAGGAATTTATCTTGCATGTCTCAAACTTCTGGATATTTTTCCATTATGCTTTTTTTTTTTGCTTTCTGGGTCACATCGCAATGCACAGGGGTTACTCCTGGCTCGTGTACTCAGGAATTACTCCTGGCGTGCTCAGGGGACTATATGGGATGCTGGGAATCGAACCCAGGTGCAAGGCAATCAGACATGTGCAAGGCAAACGCCCACTCTGCCATCCCTGCAGCCCCCCGAGATGCTCTTAAAAATTATTGAGGCAAGGAAGATAAGGCTCATGCATTGCCTGTGACCAACCCCAACTTTACCGCTTGTCGTTCCCGAATCCTGCCAAGAGTGCTCCCTGAGCACAGACCAGAAGTAAGCTCTGAGCACTGCCAGATACAGCTCACCTCACCCAAATTATTGAGGAACTCAAAGGAGATTTTGCTCATGGAACTAGGAGATATTACAGTGGTTAGCGTGTAGTGCCCCAATCCCAGTTTGATTCTCAGCACCACATTGACCCCAGGTATCATTGGGGGCAGCCCTGGAGTCCCCTCACAGAGTCATGGTTCAAGTAATACCTCACGCTACAGGGCCCAAGCAACATCGCGTCCGTAGGTCCTTGCACTGAACTAGACAGTCCGATTCACTGAGAATTGCTGATGGGGCCCGACAAGCCTGTGAACACTGCTTAGGAGGCCTTCCTCCAACCTCAAAAAATGAGTTTTTGTTCATGTGGGATATATATATACTGGGAGCAACATTTATTGTATTTGAAGATTTACACATAAGTATTTTTTAATGATAAATGTAAAAGGTCATATACTCTTGAAATGTTGATATGAATAACTTTGGTTTATTTTTTCCGGCTACCCCTGGCAGTGCTCAGGGCTTACTCCTGGTTCTGCTTTTGGGGATCACTCCTGGCGGACTCGGGGGGGACCTTATGTGGTGCCGCAAATTGAACCCTGATCGGTGGTATGCAAGGCAAGCACCCTATCTGCTGTGCTATTGCTCTGGCCCACACAGGTTTTTTTTTTTTAATTTTACGTATTATTTTTTAAAAATTTGTGAGCTAGGGGCTTGAGTGATAGCACAGCGGGGAGGGCGTTTGCCTTGCATGTGGCTGACCCAGATTCGATTCCCAGCATCCCATATGGTCCTCCAAGCACTGCCAGGAGTAATTCCTGAGTACAGAGCCGGGAGTAAACCCCGTGCATCACCGGGTGTGACCCAAAAAGGAAAAAAAGTTAAAAAATTTTATGAGATAGATCATTAAAAAACTGTTCATGATTAGGTCTCAGTCATACAGTGTTCCAACATCCATAGCTCCACCAGTGTACATTTCCTAGCTAGCACCAACGTCCCCAGTTTCCCTTCCTGCCTCCCCCATCAGCCTGTCTCTATGGGAGACACCTCTCTCTCTCTCTCTCTCTCTCTCTCTCTCTCTCTCTCTCTCTCTCTCTCTCCCCCGCCCCCCATGATGTATTCAATATGCCAAATTCAGTAACAAGTCTCACAATGGAGACGTTACTGGTGCCTGCTCGAGCAAATCGATGAACAACGGGAGGATGGTGCTACAGTGCTCTTCTCCCTTAACCCGTATCTTGCTTGTTTGTGTCTGTCTCTTTGAACTGGTATTCTCTCAAAAGTATATTTCTCTCCATCTCCCCCTACCCCAACTCCAACACGTCTTTCTAAGTAAGTTTTATTCAGTAAAAACTTTTCTCACACACACACACAAAGCAGAACACTGTGTGTTACTGCACTGACCCTGGGTGTTAAATATACACGTTAAAACCTAGCAGTTAGTTGGCGTTTAGACCATAATTGCAGATATTAGCACAATGAAAAAGCAAAATCATTTTTGTTTGGGGGCCACATCAGTGTTCACCAGTTACTCCTCATAAGGTTTGGCGGACCAGGGATCAAACATAGGCCAGCAGCATACAAAGCAACACACTACCTGTTGTATTATCACGCAGGCCCCACAAGCTGGTTTTAAGTAGCAATATTTATTACCCAAAACAAGTGTGAGAAAATGGCTTTTTACTAAAAACATGAGAACATCAGCCCTGCAAAACTCGGGCATCTGGCTCTTCTGGAAAAGAAAATAGCAAAAGATTTGAGCTGGAAGAGACAGCATGTTCAGTAAACTATGAATGTCACCATGGTGGGGAGAGAAGTTAAGTTGGAGACGCAGAAAGGAACTGCTGCTTAGAGGAGACTGGATTCTCAGGGCTCTGCAAAACTCAGTCCTTCAGAGGCTTTATACAAGAGTCTGATTGACGTTAGAAAAAATACTCTAATGCAGATGTATGCAGGAGGCCAAGTTTGATCCTCGTACCCCTAAATTAATGTTAACCATATACAAGATTATGAAATATGGTTTTTTTTTTTTGCCCTCCCGTTGATCATCGATTTGCTTGAGCGGGCCCAGTAACGTCTCCATTGGAGACTTTGTTGTTACTGTGTCTGGCATATCGAATACTCTCGGTAGCTTGCCGGGCTCTCCGAGAGGGGCGGAGGAATCGAACTCGGGTTGGCCATGTTGGCTGCGTGCAAGGCAGATGCCCTACCCGCTGTGCTATCGCTCCAGCGATATATATATGATGTATATGATATATATATACATATATATACACACATTTTTTAAAATGGCTACATTTTTTTTCTGGGTTTTGGGCCATACCCAGCAGTGCTCATGGCTTACTCTTGCCTCTGAGCTCAGAAATAACTCCTGGCAGTGCTCAGAGGACCTTATGGAATGCCAGAAATCGAACCCAGGTAAGCTGTATGCAAGGCAAGAGCCCTACCCGCTGTGCTTGCTCTCCACTTCCTATTATGAATTGCACCAAAAGTTTGTAAAGCAGCATTTGTAGGGGCTGGAGCAATAGCGCAGCGGGTAGGGCGTTTGCCTTGCAAGCGGCCAATATGGCTGACCCGAGTTCGATTCCTCCGCCCCTCTCGGAGAGCCCGGAAAGCTACCGAGAGTATCTCGCCCAGACGGCAGAGCCTGGCAAGCTCCCCGTGAAGTATTCGATATGCCAGACACAGTAACAAGTCTCACGATGGAGATGTTACTGGGCCCGCTCCAGCAAATCGATGAATAACAGGAGGACCGTGGAACAATAGCACAGCGGGTAGGGCGTTTGCCTTGCACGCCGCCAACATGGCCGACACAGGTTCGATTCCCAGCATCCCATATGGTCCCCCGAGCACTGCCAGGAGTGATTCCTGAGTGCATGAGCCAGGAGTAACCCCTGAGTATCGCTGGGTGTGACCCAAAAAGCAAAAAAAAAAAAAAAAGCATTTGTAACATGTCATGGCTTCCTCCAACAGCTTCTTTTGGAGTTACCTAAGTTCAAAACTTTTAACATTCAGATTATTTTTTTTGCCTTGGGGCCATAGAGAGATACCTGGGTTCAATTCCCTGAGCCCCATTTGGTCATGAAAGATTTCTAAGAGTGATCCCCGAGGGCCGGGGCAGCAGCAGATAGGGCATTTGCCTTGCACGTGGTGAATCCCTGGCCGGTATCCCATAAGGCCCCCAAGCACCACCAGGAGTCATTCCTGAGTGCGGAGCCAGGAGGAACCCCCAAGCATCGCTTGGGCGTGACCCAAAAAGAAAAAAAATGATCCCTGAGCACAGAGCTAGGAGTAAGCCCTAATCTCCAGGTATGGCCCAAAAAAATTTTTAAAAAAATGATTTGCTTGCTTATTTCCAGACTCCTTACCTCTCCCCTCTCCCATAGAATAATAAGATAGTAGCCCTGTAAAAGCAGGAATTGTTTCTTTCACACTATGTTTCCAACACAGGGTGAACAGGGCCTTGCACAAGGTATTCATTTTTGTTTGTGTGGGGGCTATTCTCTTGGGTTCTCTGGGCTCCCTGCACCATGCTGTCTCTCTTGCCCTAACTAATGAATGTTTGGGGGGAAATCAGTGAAAGTGGTTGTCTATCTTACTAGTGAGGTCTCTTTTTCACATTTTTGTCTATGAATACTATTGGTCTCTCCAGTGAAAAGAGTTGTGTGTCAACGAAATTCAGATGGTATTATCAAATACTGAAACTGTTGGCAGAAATACGGGGCCAGAGAGAGATTCCAGGGGCTAAGGCGTTTGCCTTGCATGAGGCAGACCCCAGTTCTTTCCACAGCACTGCATTTGTTCCCTTGAGGACTGCCAGTAGTAACCACTGGGAGCCAGGAATAGCTACTGAGCATCGCTGAGTGTATCCCAAACCTCTCTCCCCAGCCGCTCCCCGCCAAAAAACAAGTGTAGTCGCAGAACTTCATACATTTTAAGGACACAGTAGATCCACCTGTATAATTGTTTTTCACAGCAGCTGGGCAGATAACTGTTTACCAGTTACTTGGGTTTATTAAATCAAGAATAAGTTTTCCTCACAAGGCAGCTCTTCGCCTTATTTTATTAGCATAATACATGCTAAGGGAATTACGCCTTTTCACTTAAAATTTAGAATTATAATTGTACTTTCAGTTCTGTTAGTAGAAAGTTTCATCCTATGGTAGGGATTTTTTCTGGAATCATTGAATTTAAAGTTGCTAGAGACCTAGCAAGTTACTAAACTTACCTCAGACACCAAATGAAGGAATTCATTTCGGAAGTGTTAGTGGACTTGCCAAACTCCACGTCTAGACAGAAATGGCACAGGGACCAAGTTAGTGGGTGCCACCTCATTATTTTGACAGCTCTAATGCTGAGTACGTGAATACGAAATCTGTTTTATTGTAGAAGAGTTTCTAGACACATTCTCCAAGTAACACTATTTTTGACAGGAATGTTCTTTCTCCATGACAGCTAATAAAAATCATTTTTTGTATATTTATGAGAGTTAGCTTGGTGTGAAAGATTACATAAATATATTTCCTTTTAACTACTATTGTATTATTTTTGGTATGATAACTTGTGAAAGATTGGTCTGAAAGAAAAATATACTTCCTGTTAAAGACTGTTGAATTGCACTGTTTTATAGGCAGAACGTTATCAAAATCTCCTTGAAGAACTGAAAATAAACAAGATACAACTGCAACTTTTCAAACTATATCACAATGAGAAAAAGATTCATTTTCTGAACACTGAGTTAGAGCATGTTAACAGGAATTTGAGTGACACAAAAGAGTCTCTTTCTCATCATGAAAACTTAGTTAAAGCCCAGAAAAAGGAACATGGGATTCTAACTAGACAACTACAGCAAACAGAAAAAGAATTAAAGTGAGTTTTTAAAATGAGGTATTAGTTGGATTTTTAAAGATTAATATGTATATATACATTATATATCTGCTTGATATTATTAAGTAAGCTTTTTATTTTGTAGCACTCACAGCTATATAGAGTAAGTTATAAAGATAGTTTCTCCAGTCCCAACACTATTTTTCTCCTATTAACAATCTTGAGCTGGAGCAATAGCACAGCGGGTAGGGCGTTTGCCTTGGACACAGCTGACCCGGGTTTGATTCCCAGCATCCCATATGGTCCCCTGAGCACCGCCAGGGGTGATTCCTGAGTGCAGAACCGGGAGTAACCCCTGTGCATCGCCGGGTGTGACCCAAAAAGAAAAAAAAATTTACAGTCTTGAGGCTGGAGAGGTAGAACAGTGGGTGAGCTTCTTGTGTGTGGCTGACCTGGGTTTCATTTTTGGGTCTGCATATAGTCCCCATGGACACCATCCAGAAGTGATCCCTGAGCTCCGCTGGATGTGACTCCAGAAACAACAGAACAAAACATCTTACAATCTTAAAGATTCAGTGACCTAGGGTTGGAGTGATAGTACAGCGGGGAGGGTGTTTACCTTGCACACAGCGAGTCCCGGATTCGATTCCCAGCATCCCATAGGGTCCCCCGAGCACCGCCAGGAGTAACCCCTGTGCATTGCTGGGTGTGACCCAAAAAGCAAAAATAAATAAATAAATTTCCTGACTGAAGGGAAATTGGCACACTGTAATGTGCGCCTAAAACACAAATATTAATCCTATCGTAAATCGCACTTTGTGATTTCTTAATCCGATGCTTCACCTGTTTGAACTTTGCCCAACACTTGCTACTTGCTCAGCCTCTGGCAACCACGTCTGCTCCCGGCTTTGAAGGTCAGTTCTTTTCTAGAGGGAGCCACACCCAAGCAGCGCTCAGGTGGCCTGCAAGACTGCTGGGGACCCAGCTGGGCTTCACCACCGAAGCTATCTCCCCCTCTCCCCAAAAGCCAGTTTTGAAAAATCATATTTTATTTGAAGAGCCTTCCAAGAGGTGCCCCTCGACATACCTCTTGGCCTCGAAGGTGGTGGCAGGAAACGGGGACCCTGTGTGTTGGCATGAGCCAGGTCACCTGGTACGCTCAGACACCTCTGAGACTGCTCCAGGCTGTGCTCAGGGACACGTGATGCCAGGATCAAAGTGGGCTTGGCTGCTCCAGCCCCCTGAAATTATTGTTAAATGTATGATTTGGTCACAAAGGAATTTCCCATTCTTTATATCAGTTTTTATTTATTTTTTTAATGGGGGAAGGTGGAGGCCATACCCAGCTGTGTTCGGTGCTCTTTTTCCTAGTTCTGTGCTCAGAGATTTCTCCTGGCAGTGCTTGTGGGATCACACGTGGTACTGGGAATTGAACCGGGATTGGCCACGTGCAAGGCAAACGCTTTAACTTACGGACTCTCTAGTTCAAAAGTTTAATTTACTTTAAAGTAAACTTAATTTATCTTTTTTAGATCTCTGGAAGCACTTTTAAATCAGAAGAGGCCTCAGTACATTAAAGCCAAAGAAAATACTTCTTACCACCTCAAGAAATTAGATGTGGCTAAGAAGTCAATAAGGGACAGTGAGAAACAGTGTTCCAAACAAGAAGCGGACATCCGCGCCCTGGAGTTGGAGCTGGCTGATTTAGATGGCGCCTGGAAAAGCTTCGAGAAGCAACTGGAGGAAGAACTCTTACATAAAGGGCATGACATTGAATTAGAAGCCAGTCAGGTGAAAGAGAACACACGGGAGATGCAGCTTTCCCTTTGAATTGAAAATTTTAAAGGAAGACATTTGATGTTTCTTAAGATTTAAGATACCTTGATCTAAATTTCGGAATTTCAATTCTTTAAACTGAATATAGAATTTTAGTTTAGTCTTTGGGTTCATTCTCTTATACAGGGTTAGATAGCACTTAGATAATTAATGAATTAAAGTAACTAAAAATACTTCAAAAGATACATGATACCATTTTCTAATAAGTTAGGTGATTAAATTATATCTTTTGTGTTTTTACAGTGTTTTTTTTCTCATACCTACTAGAAAAGGTTAAAAGTCTGACATGTAACCTTCAGAGCCATAATCATTTAATTCACAGGAGGAAAATTAATTCCTTAAAGTGTTAAGTCGTTAATGCCTAACTTACATAAGAGTTCTGGTAATTAGGAGCATTCTTCATTTTAGAGATTTTCCCTCATATTAACTTGAAATGTGCCCTCTCATCTTTTTCTCTCTGGAACATGTGTCTGTCTCTGTCTTCCTCATATTCCTCTAAATCAATCCTCGAGGCTGGAGAGACAGTATAGGGATTAAGGAACTGGGATTTCATGTGGTTGATCCCCTTTCAGACTCCATTGCATCCGATGATCCCCTGTCACTGCTAGGAGTAAGCCCTGAGCACAGAGCCAGGAATAAACCCTGCCCAATGTCAGGGGTGGCCCCAACACCCTCCTCCCCGAAAAAGTATTTTTCTCTAAAGAAAATTATTTTACTTTAAAAGGAAGAATATGATTTTAATATAATTTAAATAGTGTCCAAATTTTGCAATTCATAGTTAGAAACATCCAATAAAATTTCATATTATCACTTTTTTAAAATTTTGGTTTTGGGGCCACACCTAGTGATGCTCAGGGATTACTCCTGGCTCGGTGCTCAGTAATTACACCTGGCAGTGCTCAAGGGGCCATACAGGATTCCATGGAGCAAACCTGGGCCAGCCGCATGTGAGGCAAGTGTCTTAACCTCCGTGCTCAGGCTCCTGCCATTTTTCATCTCGATTTTATACTCCACGTCATGGGTCGAGGAGCTTGCTCGAAGGCTAGTGTGTGCTTTGCATGCTAGAGGTTCTGTCCCCAGTATTTTATGGTCCCCAGGTACTGCCAGGTGTGGCCCAAAGGAGAGAAAGATCTTAGAATGTCAGCTAATCATCACTGTATAAATAGTGATGATTATGTGTAAATAGGGAAAAAATACTTTGCTTTCTCTGAACTCCTCTTGTTTTTCTCTTGGTGAGTTGGGTGCAGCTTGATGGGCTAAGAGCACGCTCTGCATGTGGGAGACTCAGGCTCAGTTCCCAGCATTGCATGGCCCCTGGGCACCTCTGGGAGCCAAGTATGGCCCAGAAACTAAACAAACTAGAATTGCCTTAAAGAGGACCAGAGATCAGGACTGGAGAAATAGGACAGTGGAAAACAGGGCACTTGCCTTTCACCTAGATCCTGAATTCAATCCCTGGCACCCCATGTGGTCCCCAAACAGCGCCAAGAGTGATTGCTGAGTGTGGAGCCAGAAGTAAACCCTTGGCACCACCGGGTGTGGCCCAGAACAAAAAAACAACAGAAAAAAAAATCCAGAGATAACCTCCCTGGCAGTGCTCAGGGGATCTACCCAGGGTGGCTGCATGCAAGGCAAATGCCGTAGCCCCTGTTGCTCTGGCCAGAGGCATTAGGCTTAATCCCCAGCACTAAGGCAAAAAAAAAAAAATGGGAGATTTTATATCGGGTTTAAATACCTTATTGATTCCATTTATGTGCCATGTTATCTAAAGATGATGGCGAATTTTGGTGTGGTTACACAAAACTCACTTTCGATAAGATTGCCATGTCCTCAGTTCGGTCTTCCGTGATCTCCCTTGAACACATCTCCTGCCAGCTAGTCACTGTTTCTTTGCTTACCTGTTTCCGCCCTGGAGAAGCCTGTGTTCTCTCTCCAGCACACACTCCTCTCTTCTGTTCCCTTTGCGTCTTTCTAAATGAGCGTCAATAAAATTTATCTTTTTTCACGCGCATGAAGATGATTCTCTCCCTAAGCTGGCAATGTTGAAATGTTTTTGGTGCAGCTGGATCGTTACAAGGTACTTAAGGAGCAAGTTAGAAGGAAAGTGGCTGTAATGACCCAACAGCTGGAAAAACTGCAGCGGGAACAGAAGGCGGATGAAGAGAGACTGGCATTCGAGAAGCGGAGATGTGGAGAAGTAAAGGTACCTTAGTTGTGTGCAGTCATGGTTCACGATGATTGGCAGTGATACTTTATTCCTTTTTGTATTGATTTTTCAGCACATAAATGGATTTCCATCAAACATAAGCGATGCATTTTAAAATTCTGTTCAGTACCAGGTGCTCTTCCGTGGTCTGGGATACATCCTAGGGCCTTAATCTATGGAGTCAGTGCCTTTGCCACACGTCTATCTATACCATGGTAGGCATAGGAAGGAAGCACGAGTTCTTTTCATTGTTGGCTTTAGTTTTGTTTGGGGGCCACACCCAGCTGTGCTTAGTGGGCTCGGGACCATGTGGGGTGCCGGGGATTCAGTCTGGGTCTGCAGTGTGTAAGGCAAGCGCTTTACTCACTGTCTCTCTCTCTGCCCTCTGGTCTCTTCTGAAATGCATTTTGAGCGTGTTTTAGACCTGTGCAGTTAGGGGAAAAATAGATAAGGGTAACAAAAGTGAATTCCCTGATATTAATGCAAAGTAGTTTTGAAGTGTTAAGGGCGTGGTGGCTCATCCCTCTCGGAGAGCCCGGCAAGCTACCGGGAGCCTGGCAAGCTACCCGTGGCGTACTCGATATGCCAAAAACAGTAACAACGATGGTCCTCGTTCTCCTGAGCCTGAAAGAGTCCCCAATATGCCATCGGGCTACACTAGTATGTGACAGGGATGAATGGAAACGTTACTGGCGCCTGCTCAAGCAAATCGATAAACAACGGGGTGACAGTGATAGTGAAGGGTGTGGCGGAGAGAGCGTCATCATCAGCATCAGGGGTGACTCAGCGCTGCGTGGTTGTTTCACCTCAGCGTGAGATAGACAAGGCTTCTCTGTGTTTGCAACTGATGATGGACCATTGGTCAGTAGTGAAATCTTGGAACTTTCCTGGACTTGAATTCTTTATTTGTACAATGAGGACCAGTATACCTCGTAGTGATGGGCAAGTTGAGTGAAAGCGATGAAATGCCAGGTCTTGGTAGGGGCTTTCTCTTTTAGGCCTCATGACCTCTTTTTCCATAAGCCTGTTTATCCATGGTTTGATATAAATAAATGTGTCATGCTAGTAACTTTACAGCCCAATTCTGACGGAACTAAGGACAGATCATCCGATATTAAGCAGTTTTTGACTCTACCCAAAATTTGAACACTGTTTTTCTAGTAAGAGTTGTAATAGTGAAATGGTTCTGAATAATAAATATATTTAATTATAATAAAATTTATGTTAGAAGGGCCAGAGCAGTAGCACAGTGGGTAATGTACTTGCCTTGCACACGGCAGACCCAGATTCGATCCCTGGCACCCCGTGTGAATGAGAGCCAGGAGTAAGTCTTGAGCACCACTAGTGTGTCCAAAAAAAAAAAAAATAAAACAATAAAATTAATGTTATAAATTTAGAGGGGACAAACATTTCTGGGTAACTACTCCTTTACACCTCACAGCACTGTAGGAGCCATAAATATAGCTCGGTGTAGCTTGAATAAGAATCTGTCTTATTCAAGCCCTGGGCTTGAGTCCGACCTCCAGAAAGTAACGTACAGGTGGATATTTATTCTGAGGTATGAAGAGGAACCTGAGGGTTTAGATTTCAGAATGAAATATGTCTCTAGAAGTGACTGATGTTTCACAGAAATAAAGGCAGTGGGATTGCAATGCAGTGTATGCCATCACCAAGCACTGCTCTACACCCAGTTTATGTAAGGCTTAAACAGCTTTAAGAAACAGATGCTACATTCTTGTTCTCTGGGTTTTCTTTTTCCCACGTTTTCCGCCTTGGTGATCTGATGGATCTGTACTCCCATAGCTTTAAGTACTGTCTGCCGATGGCTTCCAATTGTGTATTTCTTTTTTTTTTTTTCTTTTCGGGTCACACTCTTTGGTGCTTAGGGGTTCCTCCTGGGTCTGCACTCAGGAATTACTCCTGGTGGTGCTTGGGAGACCATATGGGATGGCCGGGGATTGAACCCAGGTCCGCCGTGTGCGAGGCAAATACCTTACCAACTGCACTATCACTCTGGGCCCCGCAATTGTGTATTTCTTTTGGCGGGGGAGAGGGGCACAGCCAGCAATGCTCAGGAATTCCTCCTGGCTCTGCACTCAGGAATTACTCCTGCCAGTGCTCAGGGGACTAAATGGGATGCTGGGGATGAAACTTGGGTCGGCCACGTGCAAGGCAAACACCCTCCCTGCTGTACTATCGCTCCGGCCCCTCCCAAATGTGTATTTTAAATCATGACTTCCAAATCCAGTGCATCCAGCTTTTTCCTCTGCATCTCCTACTGGATATTGAATAGACGTCGAAACGTAACTCTCAAACTGACCTTCTGATTCATTCACCCAGATATCCCCCACATGTGGTCCTTACCATCTTGGGGGTAGCTGTTCATTTGCCACTTACTCAGGCCAGTAGCCTTGGACTCCAGCTTTCTCGCAAATTCTGCTGGCTCCACTTTCAAAATCCACTTCTCTCTGGGTCAGTGGCTGCCGTCTTAGCCCAAGTGTCCGTGTCTTTGTTGGTTGAGGCCAGGAGGAGTGGTGAAGTGTGAGTTTTCCCTCCTCCACTGCAGCCAGAGCAATGCTGGCCAGAGCCAAGTCACATGACTGAGCTTGTTCTTGTGGAAGTCCTGAGGGGCGTCTCTTCACGTACAGACTGTGTGGGCGAGTCTTCGGGTGCCTTACGTGGACCTAGCTGGCATCCTCGTCTCCCTTCCCTAAGTTACTCTCAAACTTCCTTTTTCTGTATACTCTTTTGGGGGGGAGGTGGGTGTTGTCACAGCCGACAGTGGTCAAGGCTGACTCCTGGCTCTCTGCTCAGGGGTCACACCCGGCGGGGCTCAGGGAACCACATGCGCTGCTGTGGATCGAACCTGCATTGGTCTGCTCTTCTATGGCTCTGGCTCGTAATTTACTCTCACTCATCTACCTTCCCCCTCTAGAATGTAAACCCTGTAAGTGCAGAAAGTCTGTTGTATTCACTGACATGTTCCAATATTCCAAGCTACACTTTGATATCTGTATGCCTATCTGGCATGACTTATGGAACAGGTGATCAGTAGTACTTGTTGACTTTATGAACTTTATGGAGGAGGAATCAAGGCACGAGATAGCTCACTTGACTAAACGTTCTGTGTGATGTCAAACACCGTCCCCAGAATGAATCTTCTGCACTGCGGGTCTCATGGCACTTTGTGATTTGGTAGACACAAACACAAATATGTGGGGCTGGAGAGATAGCACAGCGGGGAGGGCATTTGCCTTGCACGCGACCAACCCGGGTTCGATTCCCAGCATCCTATGTGGTTCCCTGAGCGTCACCAGGAGTGATTCTGGAGTGCAGAGCCAGGAGTAACCCCTGTGCATCGCCGGGTGTGACCCAAAAAGAAAAAAATAATCTGCTTGATTTCTGTCACATTATAAAGGTACAAGTTGGTTTCTGTAAATGTTCATTGCATATGTTTTCCTTTCTGTATGCTAATGGAAACGCCTTCCCATCTTGGAGTTGAAGGGTTAAGACAATTACATGCCACTGACCCCTAGTTCAGTCTTTGGCACCGCACAGGGTCCCCAAGCCCCTCCAGGAATGACTCCTGAGCCTGAGCACTGCCAGGTGTGGCCCAGAGATCAGAATCAGACACCATCCCCCAAATCCCTGCTTTCTTTGCGTGCTGACTTCTAGGCTGACCCACCTCCCAAAGATTTTTTTCTTTTGTGTTGCTGGGATTGAACCCGGGCAACCCACACGCAAGGTCTGTGCTCCATTTCTGCACTGTTTCTCTGACCCCTCGCTCTCCGTCCAGTCCCTTCTCTGCATCTCCAAAAATCAGCTTGAGGGAACTGAAGATAGTACAAGGTTGAGGGCAAATGTTTTCAAAACGGCCGTCCTGGCTTGACCCCCGAGCACTGCTGGTGCAGTCCTGAAGGCCCCCTAACGCTGCTGGGTCGGACCCTGCTAGCGTGGCCCGGTCATTTCCCAGCACTGCACCCTCAGGTTCTCACTTCTAGTCTGTTTGGCCAGGAACCCCCAGTGCGGTCCCCAAGCCCCCTGAGCACTGCTCTGGAGGTCTCCCCACACAAAAAAAGGGGGCTTCAGGATCCTGACTGCTAGGCCACCAGGGAACTCTCAGAAAAAGAACCTGGAAATAATTTCTTTCTTGTCTAATCAGTCATTGTGCTTGAATCTCTCAAGACTGACTGGGTGGAAGGGAAAGTACAGACAACGGGCCCAAGGCTGCTGACCTGAGCTTCTTAGGGCCGGACCCTGACCGTGCCCCTCCTATACCTGGACCTGGTAGATGCCATTGTTGGTTCAGGTGTGGTTCTCTCTTGATTATGAAAACATCAGAGATGAAATTGAGTGTCAGATGGAGACCTCTGTAACCAGATCACGTTTCCGGATCTGACTTCCCACAGATCCAAGACTGACTGCTGTACCATTTGCTGTACCGTATGACTCTCCCACAGCTAGGGCGAGCATGGTCAGCCGATACCCCAAGTCCACAATGTCCGATCCCAGGCGTCTGCATCTGCCTCATTATGCCTCCCCAAAGCCCACAGGACTGGCGTACCCCCTTGCGGGCTAGTAAGAGGAAAGGGAACCTTCCCTTTCACGGACTCTGGCCTGGTTCGTTTTCTGAATAGAGCCTGCCTGCCAGCCCGAGTCGGATCTGAAATGATCTCCACCCTGACCCTTCCAGATGTTTGCCACTGTGATGGACCTCACCTGAGGTTGACAAGCTGTGGGAGTCACCAGAGTAAACTCTGAGGTACAGGCGTTTCCAGTCGACTAGATTTGCTAGTCCTTCTTAACTGTTTTGTTTTGGGGCCACACCTGGCAGTGCTCGGGGCTTACTTCTGCTATGGGCTCAGTGCTCACTCCTGATGGGACTCAGAGGACCATATATATGGAGTACTGAGGATCAAACCCAGGTCCGCTGCATGAAAGGCAAGCGTCCGATTCACTGTCTTTCTGGCCCCACAAATACATTTTTTTAACCTTATCACTTCAAATAGAATTATTCCTCTATTCCTCCTCCTCCTTCTCCTCCTCCTCCTCCTCCCTCCTCTCCCCCTCCTTTTCCCCATCTTGACTCTGACTGGAATTCTCTCGTGCATTAATGAGATTTCATCATGGAAACGTTAATTTTAACATGTGTTACTTTCTGGGACTGGAGAGATCGTACAGCGGGGAGGACGTTTGCGTTTGCCTTACACGCGGCCAACCCGGGCAGGATCTTCTGCATCCCATGTAGTTGCCTTGAGTCCCACCAGAAGTTATTCCGAAGTGCAGAGCTTGGAGTAGCCCCTGAGCATGGCCAGGTGTGACCCTGAAACAAAGCAATAAAATGTTTTTAAAAGTAGAAAAACGCAAAGAAAAGACGAAAGTAGCTACGTATAATTACAACGGATACATTTCAAATTCAGAACCACTTACGATCTTATATTAAATAGGAGGCATAGAAGTTCATATTAACTTGATTAGAAGCTGTCAGAGGAAGTAGTTTTATTGTTGAGAATCGCTGTGATTAATCTGAGGTTTCATTTCCTATTTTAGGAAAACCTAAAACAAACAAAAGAACAAATAGAAGATCATAAAAAGCGAATAGAGAAGTTGGAGGAGTACACAAAAACATGCATGTGGGTAGAGTAAAACTAGAACGTTCTCTCGGCTTCTTTGAGCTCAGAGGCCAGTTAGGGTCCTGGATATCTGTCTGGTGATTGCTCCCACTTCTTTTTCCACGGTCTGTATATGGAGCTTCACGTCCTCCTTTTTTTGTTGTTGTTGTTTTTTGCTTCATTATAAATATTTGAAAACTGTACTTAGCCATATAGTAGAAAAATACATATGTTTTGAAAGGATAGATACTTAACAGTGGCGAAATAAATTTCTTTGGTCGTTGATAGTTAAAATTTATGCCATGAAAGTTAGCATGATCAACGTATTCTGCCACTGCATTTCTTTTTAATTTGCATTTACTTGTTAAATCCATGATAATTGCTCTGGTTATTCCCATTTATTCTTTTTTTTAGTATCCAGAGATATGTGCATTTGAACCAACAGAGAATGAGCAAAAGTTTCTTTGTCCATCTTTGGTGTTAAATTTGGGATTAAATTATTCATCATTTAAAATTTGGGGCTGGAGCAATAGCACAGTGGGTAGGGCATTTGCCTTACATGCGGCTGACCCAGGTTCAGTTCCCAGCATCCCATATGGTCCCCCGAGCACCACCAGGAGTAATTCCTGAGTGCAGAGCCAGGAGTAACCCCTGAGCATCGCCGGGTGTGACCCAAAAAGCCAAACAAATAATAAAAAATAAATAAATAAAATTAACAAGAGTCCTCCATTACTGTAGAATGCCAGATCAGAGTATAAATTATATTCTGTCATTTCTAAGTCCTGGTTTTTCTTCTTCGTTTTTGCTGCATATTCTTTTACTGTGTGTAGGGATTGCTTGAAAGAGAAAAAGCTGCAAGAGGAAACCCTAGTGGATGAAATTGGAAAAACAAAATCAAGAATATCTGAAGTTAACGAGGAGTTGAATGTTATTAGAAGTGATTTACAGAATGCTGGAATTGAGAATCATGAGGGAAGACGTGAGCAAAAGAGAGCAGAAATCCTGGAAAACCTTAAGAGACTGTACCCAGATTTGGTGGTAATTAGAAATTAATTGAAACAAAAGGGCTGAACATTATTAATCGGAATTTAAATCGTTCACCATTATTGGGAAGCAAAGTTATTAGAGAAACGTTACATCTGGGGCCAGAGGAAGAGCGCTCAGAGGGTGAGCACATACTTTGCGTGCAGGAGCCCTGGGTGGGTTCAGGCCCAGGCACTCTGAGGTCCCCTGAACACTGCCAGGGATGGCCCAGGCACACCGGCCGTGTTGTCACTCTGGCCCCTCTCTCAGATAGTTTAAGGCTGGTCCATCTAAATGAACATTTCGTAACAAAACTTAAACAATGAATGAAGCTCTGTTAAATATTGCTTATAATTTTATAAAATTAAATATTGGTCTACACTACTTTGCTACATTAGAAAGAATGAAATATATTCCTCACTAAGATATTTCATTTTCTCTCTTTTTTGTGGAACCTGCCTAGTTTGGAAGACTGCTTGACCTGTGTCACCCTATCCATAAGAAGTACCAGTTGGCGGTCACTAAGCTTTTTGGCCGGTATATGGTGGCCATTGTTGTGGCCACGGAAAAGGTGGCAAGGGATTGTATTCGGTTCCTGAAGGAGGAGAGAGCTGAGCCCGAGACGTTCCTTGCTCTAGACTACCTTGATGTAAGAAATCTGTACTGTTTAGTTAGTCATGAAAAATTGCTCTTAGCCTGTGTTTTTATTGCCTAAAATGTGGTTTTGGATCGACAAGAGTCCTAGCTTCCATGTCAGCCAGTCATTCCAATAGCAAGGGTCAGTGTGCTAATGGGTCTGGGTGTTCTCCCTAATCTGGTTTCCCATGATTCTGACGTGATGATTTTCCAGACGCTGCTCTGCCACCACGTTTCCAAACATCTTAGGAGAGCCCCTCCGTCCCTCCCCCCAGTAAGCACCAAGCCATGAGTAATGCCGGAGCAATGCCACGTGGCCCAAAAACAAAAAAATTTAAGAGAGGGGCTGAGGGGTCAGAGCAATGGTACGGGGGGGGGGGGGGGTGGGTGGGTAGTGCGTTTGCCTTGCACTTGACTAACCTGAATTTGATCCCCAGAACCCCGTATGGTCCCCTAAGCACTGCCAGGAGTGATTTCTCAGCTCAGAGCCAGGAGAAACCCCTGAGCATTGCTGGATATAGCCCCAAAACCGAAACAAACAAAAAAATTTTAAAAACATCCTCTAGAGTTGCACTGCTCTGACCTTGAATTCCAGTTCTCCTTCTTGTATTTTTCTGCCTGTGAAATGGAGGGGTTAGTCTTGACTGAGTTAGCACAAATAGTCCCGTGAGACCCTCGCACAGTGCATGGCACAGGGAAGAGACTTGCCGACGTTCCCTTCTGCCTGGCCGTACTCACATGGTCCCATCTGCCCGTTGAAAGTTCTTGCCTCATTGTTAATCTGCCTGTTAAAACCCTGTTTACTTTTTTCGACTTATTTTTTTCAAGGCTTTAACAAAAAATAGTACAGGGTCAGAGAGACAGTACAGAGAGAGAGGTAAGCTGCATGCAGCTGGCCCGAGTTTATCTCAGGCATCACACGTAGTCCCTCAATACCAACAGGAGTGATCCCTGAGCACTGCCAGGTGTGGCCCCCAAACAAAACATAACGTAGTACAGAGGTTATAAAATATAAGGAATGCTCCTACCCCTTCTCTGTGCCCAATTCCTGGAATGTATATATTTTAAATTGCTTCTCTACGTGCAGATTTATGTAAATACATACTCCCAGGTAGATCTTTGCTTTTTTTTTTTTTCCAAAAAGAGAGCTTTCATGGCATGGCATTTTCAGTAACGAATTGCCTGTACATTTCTCTCAGAGAAAGTTTGAAGCCTTTCCTTATCACTTAAGCCTACAGTGGTATTTTGAGTTCCATAATGCCATTCTTTCAACACAATAAATGAGTATTGACTCCTGCTAGATTTTATGATCTTAAGAGCATGAAGATTTTCTCAGTTGTTTTGTCCAACTAGTTAGAGAATTAAATTTAATCATATAATGCATTATTTATGCGCCTGGTAAATTTAGTCTTCTGACTTGTGAGAGCGTGTTTTAGTTTGTTGGTTGGTTTTGTTTTGGCATTACATCCAGCAGTACTTGCGATACTCCTGGTTTGGTGCTTCTGAGTCAGTTCTAGTGGTACCCTGGGAACCAGGTGGTACCTGGCCTGAGCTGGGCATCCCACGTGCAGGGTGCTAACTCCAGCCCTTTGCACTATCTTCCCTGGCCCAATAATTTGCCTTCTTCATTTTTTTATGGTACTGATGAAATCAAACCTAGTATTTCACACATGCGAGCTGAGTACTCTGTTGCCAGCCACGTCTCCTGCCCCTGTGGGCTTTGTTTTATGGTGCCAGGGTTGAACTTACGGTCTAATGCGTGAGAAGCGTGTGTCCTGCCACAGAGCTGTGTCATCAGCAAGGTCATGTGGTATTTGGAGTGTTTTTTTTTTTGGGGGGGGATCACACACAGTGATGCACAGGGGTTCCTCCTGGCTCTGCACTCAGGAATTACTCCTGGTGGTACTTGGGGGACCGTATGGGATGCTGGGAATCGAACCTGGGTCAGCTGCGTGCAAGGCAAATGCCCTCCCCACTGTGCTCTCTCTCCAGCCCCTTGTGTAGTATTTCTTAAACACTCTGTGTGGCTGGGGATCAGCTCAGTGTCAGAATGCATACTTCCTAGGTCGGAGGCCAGGGGCTGGATTCTTAGCACCAGAAATAAAAAACAGACAGCATCGGCCACTTCGGGGATATAGTTCACCAGGTTCTTACCAAACTGTTGTTGTCAGAATGCCCTGTCACTCATCCGTCTAACGGGGAAGAATCAGCTGAGCATCTGGTTCCATCTTGGACTCTCTGATGCATCGTGTGTTTTTTTAACCGTTCAGATCAAGCCCATCAATGAAAGATTAAGGGAGATTAAAGGCTGCAAAATGGTGATTGATGTCATAAAGACTCAGTTTCCTCAGCTGAAGAGAGTGATCCAGTTTGTGTGTGGAAATGGTCTTGTCTGTGAGACTGTGGAGGAAGCCAGGCGCATTGCATTCGATGGACCTGAACGACGGAAGGTAAGAGGCTTAGTGAGCACCCTGGGGCTGCTGGAGGCTGCCTTTGGGAGATGAACACAAAAATTATGGCAGTGTTTGTGTATGCTGTGTTTCACAAGGAAACTCAGCGGAGGGGCCAGAGAGATCAGACAGCGGGTGAGGCATTTGCTGTGCACGCGCTAACCGGGTTTGATTCCTGATACCTCATTTTGGGTCCCCATCCCACTGCTCAAGGCAAGCGCCCTCCCAGCCCCCTTGCCTTCTCTTTCTCTTTTTTTTTTTCTTTTTGGGTCACACCCAGCGATGCACAGGGGTTACTCCTGGCTTTATACTCAGGAATTACTCCTGGCGGTGCTCGGGGGACCATATGGGATGCTAGGAATTGAACCTGGGTCAGTCAAGTGCAAGGCAAACGCTCTACCACCTGTGCTATCTCTCCAGACCGTCTTTCTCTTTCTTGACACAACACACGGCGGCTTGGCGTGGGGGTCCCGGAGGCCGTCCCAAAGCTGCTGCTCACAGCACTGTACTTGCAAACCTTCTCATGGCCACACAGATGTCAGATGAGCCTCTTGACAATTGACCTCCCGAGTGGCTGTGGGGCCTGGCGGGTGCCTCAGCTCCCATCGCCGAGTGCGTGGGCCTCTCCCTTCTAGACCAGAGGCTGTGTAGTGTTCACCCCTTTCCTGATGGGAGCCAGCAGTTGAGGCCTCATTGCCCAGCTACGCCTGGTAGGGAAGGGGATTTCCGGGGGCCTCCACAAAAGCCACATGTCACCCTGAGGCGTAACCTGAACCCTCAGTGGAGTCAGGTAGAAGCCTGGGTAACTTGGAGGCGCCCCGCAGGCCTGGAACGCTTGCTCTGTGGTTCCCTTCTGAAAGAGACCTGGGTTTCTGTTAAACGAAGGTCATTCCTACTCTGAGAGGTCCAGCGAACATCTGCCTTCTCCAGAAAATGTGAATCGTTCTTGGGGCTCGGTTAGAACCCCACCCTTGGCTTTCTGCTTCCAGATTACTCTGACTGTCCCTACTCTCTCCTCTTCTCATATCAGACACACATTTCTGTCCTCTGTGAGCCTGATTCCCGGGGGTAGGTCACTCCAGCCCTCTGTGTAGACTGCCCACGCAAACTCACTGTCGTTTTAGCCATGTCGTGTCACCTGCTTCGGTTCCTTCATTGATAGTCTCTTCCCACTCTGACTAATTAATTAGAAATATTTGCAGAAGGCTGAGAATTGTTTTCATGTTTTCATTTATTCAGAGAGATAGCACAGCGGGTAGGGCATTTGCCTTGCACACAGCCAACCCGGGTTAGATTCCTCCATCCCTCTTGGAGAGCCCGGCAAACTACCGAGAGTATCCCGCCCGCATGGCAGAGCCTGGCAAGCTACCCGAGACGTATTCAATATGCCAAACACAGTAACAAGTCTCACAATGGAGATGTGACTAGTGCCCGCTCAAGCAAATTGAACAACGGGAGGACAGTGATAGTGACAGTAATGCTTATACAAATTAACTGTTAATCTTATTTTTTTTAATTTTTTTTTTTATGTAGGAGTACTGCTATTTATTCACACACTAATTAGCTGATTGAATTGGGCATGTACTCCACCTTACTTTTTTTTTCATAATTTTATTTATTTATTTATTTTTGTGACTTAATTTTAGACCTTGACTTTATTTAAATGTTTTTCTAGTTCCATATTCATAATCATTTTGAAGAATATGATATTTTGGTGTCTTGATGTTATTAAAGTTGCTGTCACAATATGCCATAGATGTATAATGTTAAATTCTTTGAAGTAAATTTATGTAATATAAAATATTTTACATTAAATATAGATACTCTTTGTTTTTGTTTCTTGGTGTTGAATATATTTGAACTAATATATTGGAGGGATTTGTGTTCACATATTTTCAACCTTTTTAATTGCTGCTAATCTTCGGACTGGAGTTGCTTTGGACCTTTACAAAATAGAATTTGTGTCTTGTTTATTTTTATTTGTTTATTGGATGGTGTACCTTCAGTGACTAGGTATTAAAGTTCAGTAAGTGGTTTTTCTCACTTACAAAGTTTTAGCTATAAAAATTGCCATATTATGTCCTTATTTTGTTCTTTATTTATGGTTCTCCAAGGTAAAATATTTTTGATTTTGCAGACAGTAGCTCTTGATGGTACATTATTTTTGAAATCTGGTGTGATCTCTGGAGGGTCAAGTGACTTAAAACATAAGGCGAGATGCTGGGATGAGAAAGACTTAAAGAACTTGAAGGACAGAAGAAGCCAGCTAATCCAAGAATTAAAGGTAAATCCATGTCAAAATTTATAGACTACTAAGTATAATAATTGTGTTTCAAAATTAACTTTTATAACAAAATCAGTTTTTATTGTAAGAATTCTAGCCTGTCTTGAGTTGAAAAATTCAAATAACGTATAATAGAATACAGTAAAAAAAGAAAACATGTTTCTTTCCTATCCTTCCCTCTCAGTGGTATTTGCTAAATAGAGTTTGATGCATCACTTCTAGAAATCGTCTCTATATTTTTTTATTTTGGGGTTTTATAATGACTTACATAGTGTTTACGTGTTTTTATTTGCTATCATAACAAGGACATGTTTTAGTTTTAACATGTAAATAGCAACTTTATTTGTAATAAGTCACAGTCACGGTCCTCCTGTTGTTCATTGATTTGCTCGAGCGGGCCCAGTAACGTCTCCATTGGAGACCTTGTTGTTACTGTGTCTGGCATATCGAATACTCTCGGTAGCTTGCCGGGCTCTCCGAGAGGGGCGGAGGAATCGAACTCGGGTCGGCCATGTTGGCCGCTTGTAAGGCGAACGCCCTACCCGCTGTGCTATCGCTCCAGCCCTTTGTAATAAGTTCTATCTGCATTTTATTGTGTGGCTTTTGTTACTTTAACTTTGGAGGGGTTTGGGGTCACGCAAGGCAGTACTCAGCTCACTCCTGGCTCTGTGCTCAGGGATCACTCCTGGGGGTGCTCAGGGCACTGGAGGTCAGACTGGGATCAGCCACATGCAAGATACATCCCCTGGCCCTGGACTCTCGCTGGCCCTGCAGTGCCCTTTATTTAGCCACTCCACAGCTGTTACAGGTGTGTATGAATTATTCCTCAATAAGGCTCACAATTTTTGCATACATAATGCAGATGTGTGCACACGTACATCAATATATATTCCCATGTCTTTGGTGCTAGGGATTGAATCCAGGTCTCCTGCATAAAAGCATGAGCTTTACTATTTGATAAACTAATGGTAGAGTTAATCATAAATAAAACTAGCTTTTCCCTTTCACATAAAAAGCATCTAGAATTGGAAAAATAGTCACAAGAGGAAACAAAATGGGCATAAAGGCACAGTAACTACTTTTTGGAAACTCTTAGTGAAAGGCATAAAACAGCACTAAAAGGAAAGACCGGCCGTGTGTTTGAGTAGCAGTCCTCCAAGGAGAGTCAAAGCCTGAACACGGTTGGAGTCAACATATTGCCAAGAGCACCGGAGAGACGGCTCTGTTCTGAGCGCTTGGCTTTGCATTTGTGAGACTCGGGTTTGAGTCCTAGCAGTGCATGGCACACAGAGCACCCTGGGTATGAGTCGAAGTAAAAAATACTATAAAACTTCCGAATTTTTTGATAACAGTATCTGCTATGGAGGCTAGAGAGATAGTACAGCCGGTAAGGCACTTACCTTGCATGCAGCCGAGTCAGGTTCAATCCCCAGCATCCCCTCTGGTCTTCTGAGCACCATCAGGAATGGTTCCTGAGTGCAGAGCCAGGAGTAACCCCTGAGCATCACCAGATGTGGCTCAAAAACAAAAAAAAAAAAGAGTAAAAATAAGATTAAAGATTTTCCTAAAAATGGAAAATAGGTAGATAGGTATAATTTCTCTTAGCAAATAGAACACAGTGAAAAGCCCCTGAGTCATATTATTGCCCCTCTCGGAGAGCCCGGCAAGCTACCGAGAGTATCTCGCCCGCACGGCAGAGCCTGGCAAGCTCCCCGTGACGTATTCGATATGCCAGACACAGTAACAACAAAGTCTCCAATGGAGACGTTACTGGGCCCGCTCGAGCAAATCGACGATCAACGGGAGGGCCTTTACCTTTACCTTTACCATATTATTGTAATATAGGAATGGAACATAACGAAACACGAGAGGAACTCTAGGGAGCCCAGTACAGTTGACGGTTTGGTCTACAAGTGTCCATAAAATACCAAATACGGTGTTTCATTCTTATGGGCCAAGAGTAGATCACTTAGGAAGTAGCATTGGCATAGCTGGATAAAGCAAGTTTGTGCCTCCTAACAGAAATTCCAGAGACATCAAAAACTTGAATGTAAAATAAAAATTGAATGAGAATAAAATCTATCTTAATAAAAGCTTTAAAGTGAAGATCTTATACTGTCAAGAAATTCTTTATAAATTGGCATTTAAAAAAAAAGCATTGGTAGAGGACCCAGAGAGGTGGCACAGCAGGTCAGGTGCCACTTCGGGTCCCCTGTCCCCACCAGGAGTGGTCCCTGAGCACAGCCCGTTGTTACCCCCACCCTCCCTCCAAGGAAAAGACATTCTAGAAAACTCTAGAAAGGATAGGCTTGGGCGGTTTACAGAAGAAAGTCAGGTAGCTACTGGATATGGAAAACGCTCAGTTTAGAATAGAATACTCTGGAACACAAACTAAATTGCAGCTTCTGCCTGTCCGAAAGAAAAGTGGGGAGAATAACTTGCACCTGCTGGCGAAGATGTCAAGCACTGGGTCCTCAGACAGTAATCACAGGAATGTGGCGGTTGGGCCGGAGAGATAGTACAGCGGGTAAGCCCCTTGCTTGCGTGCAGCTGGCCCTGCTTGCTCCCGGCACCGCCTCTGGTCCCCAAGCATCGCCAGGCCTGAGTGAGCCCTGGGCGCAGCCAAGTGTGGCTCCTCTCCACATGGTGCTGAGTAAGTACTCTGAAGAGGTGCAGCAAACAGCCATGTGCTTCTCCATGAAACTTGGATCATTCTCAGGGTTAGGTTGAAAACCCTCACCCCAGGGGTCAGAATGGTAGTACAGTGGGCAGGGCATTTGCCTTGGACTCAGCCAACCTGGGTTCAATTCCCAGCATCCCATACGGTCCCCCAAGCAACGCCAGGAGTAATTCCTGAGTGTAGAGCCAGGAGGAACCCCTGAGCATCCCTGGGTGTGACCCAAACAGCAAAAAAACCACCCCAGCTTTCTGCTTCCAGATTACTGTGAGCCCTGGGGACGTCGGTAGTAATAGTTAATAGTAATAATCAATAGTAATAATAATAGTAATCTCCTGTCTTTACCCCACCAAAAAAATGAATTATTATATCCTGGCGGGGAGAGCAATTAGTACAAACTATTAAAATAAAAGCAAAAGTACTTTGGACACATTGATCTCACTCTGGGGCACCTACTACATGGAAGTAAAGATCCTTATACTTGACACGTGCAAGTATCCTGTTGGAGCACTGTTTGTGGGGGGAAGACCTGGGAAGCATGCTCTCAAAGAATGGCAGAATACCTTTGGTGAGTTGCACGCTGAAGAACATGCGCCATTACCGTGAGTCTAGAGCTTCGTTAGCTGGCGGGAGCAGCTGACTGAGAGAAGCAGGAGACAGCAAAGGATTTTAAGCTTGACTCTGAACTTACCGAACAGGACTGAAAGCCAACACGGGTGGGTATGTGGATTGTGCTTGGGGAGGGCCGGGAGTTACAATACAGGGTCTGTTCTGGAGAGTGTTTGGTCGTGAGCTAGATAAGGGGGAGGGGAGGGAGGAGACAAGCAAGAAGACTGGGGAAATGTCCATCGGGCAGTGTCCGTCCGGGGGTGCCTGTCCAGGATTCCAGCTGTGCCATTCCTGTGCCCGTTTCTCCTTAGGAAGCTTCGTTCGCTCGTTCCCTGCGTGTCGTCCGGCCTCGCCAGGCCACGGCTCCATTACTGGGTCTTTGGTTGCTGGGCAGGCGGAATGCAGGGGTGGTTGTGTCCGCCTGGGGGACAGTGGCAGGGGAAGCACAGAGCTTTTCTGTTTCTCTTCTTTTCAGGATTTAATGAAGGCACTCCGAAAGGAAGCGGATTTAAAACAAATACAGACTCTAGTACAAGGAACGCGGACACGCCTCAAATATTCCCAAAGTGAACTAGAGATGATCAAAAAGAAACACCTGGCTGCTTTTCATCGGGTAATCTGGGCTTACATAAAACCTGATGGCATTTTGAACCACGATAGAATTTTAGAAATTTCATACAAAGCCATGTAATGTTAGATAATATGCCCATAATAGAAGTTATATTGTCACTGTCTTTACTTGATTTTTATGGTCGTTAGTCTTGTGATCCAGTGTACCTAATTTATCCTGTCTCATAATTCCCTTTTTATTCTAAAAAAAAAATTACATTTTTTTACTTTACTGTGTAAAACTTAATGGCCATATTAAAAAGGAACTTTTTTCTCTTTCAACTAGGAACAATCTCAGTTACAAAGTGAACTACTAAATATTGAGTCACAGTGCACTATGCTGAGTGAAGGAATCAAAGAGCGGCAGCAAAGAATTGAAGAATTTCAGGAAAAGATTGACAAGGTCATGAGTGTTCTATTCACTACGAACGGTAGATGGAGTCTAGTTCCCCGTCAGATACCAGGTTGGGGGACCTCTCAGGCATGTGCTCGGGCAGATTTAATAAGAGCTAAAGGTTATGGTTTGCCTAAAATTAATTTCCTTGCGCCCTCCTAGAACCACTGTAGCCGCTCCCCAGAGTGAGTGTCCAGCGGTCACTGTCCTCTGCTTTCCACCTCTCCCCCACCGAGAAGTCACAGCCACAGGCAGGAGAGAATAGTCCAGCGAGTAAGGCCCTTTCCCTGCTAACCTTGCTTCAATCTGCTCGTATAAAACGTTGCAGGCATATCCCGTTCATATTTAATTAATAGCTAAAATCTCAAAGTTTTCGACAATGATCTTTTATTGAAATAGATTTTCTCATATATATTATATACGATAAATAAAATATCTAGTAAATATAGGACTTTAAACCTATTGAGGGGGCCGGAGTGATAGCACAGCGGGTAGGGCGCTTGCTTTGCACGCGGCTGACCTGGGTTCTATTCCCAGCATCCCATGTGGTCCCCCAAGCACCGCCAGGAGTGATTCCTGAGTGCAGAGTCAGGAGAAACCCCTGAGCATTGCTGGGTGTGACCCACAAAGCCAAAGGAGAAAAACTATTGAGGTTAAAAATATGTGAGGTTAAAAGTCGTTTTGTTACAGTGACTCATTCTGCTGCGTCCAAATATTTCTGATCAAGTCTACGCTCTAGAACTCTTGGGGTTTTTGTTTGTGTGCTTGTATTTTGGGGCCTCCCCAGCAGTGTTCAGGGCTCAGGGGCTACCCCCAGCCAGGGCGGCTTCGTTGCTGGGGTTCAAGCATGGTCGTGATGGGATGGGGCCATGCCGGAGACCACCGGGCCAGTCCAGCAGTTTGGGGGGACCATGAGATGCCAGGAGTGACCCAGGGTCTGGGTGCGAGCTGTGCATGTGCTCTTAGCCCCGTGCCGTCTCCCCAGCCCCTTCTCTTCGCTTCTGCAGCCTCAGATATAGTCTGTGCTATCGTCACGTATAAAGATGCTCGAGTCACATACACAGTGATATCCTGGCAGTGTGAAAGAATGGCTTCCACGTTTGTATAGAACACTTTATCAAAGCCAAAGTACTCAGACCAATTGTGGCCATTCTTACTTGTTTTTAGAATAAGAAGTTGGAACAAAATGAGCATAGTTTGTGGGGTTAACAAAAAAAGAGAAAGCACTGACTCATTGCACAGTAAATTTGTAGTTAGTACTTGAGAAAACCTTAGCGAGAGAATAGATTTTTAAGGACTGTCTACATAATTAAAATTGATGATCAAACTAATTCTTCTGAAACAAAAGGTTGAAGATGATATTTTCCGACGTTTCTGTGAAGAAATTGGTGTGGAGAATATTCGTGAATTTGAGAAAAAACACGTTAAACAGCAACAGGAAATTGATCAAAAAAGGTATTTCTTTTTAGAAATATTGATAAGCAGATTACAGTATTCAATGGACTGCACGGAGCAGTCTTCGTCACGGTTAATTATCAGTAGCGCTGTAGCACTGTTCTCCTGCTGTTCATCGATTTGCTCAAGCAGGCACCAGTAATGTCTCCATTGTGAGACTTGTTACTGTTTTTGGCATATCAAATATGCCACGGTGAGCTTGCCAGGCTCTGCCTTGCGGGCGGGATACTCTTAGAGCTTGCCGGACTCTTCCGAGAGGGATGGAGGAATCAAACCTGGGTCAGCCTTGTGCAAGGCAAACACCCGCCCCGCTGTGCTATCGCTCCAGCTCAGTTATCAGTAAACATTCGTATTACATGTCTTTTTGGTTTGGGGGCCGCTCTCCAAAAGCGTGCTCTTTGTAAAAATTAGAACTGAGGGTCTCCATGCCATCTGGCATGACTCGGTTGGTGCCAGAGAGATGGTGCCGAGGTGAGACGTTCCCTGGCACTGTGGCCAACCCGGGGTTGATCCTGCCTCTCCAGGCCCCGCCAGCTCCACCAGGGGGCGCTCCTGAAACAGCCAAGAAGCGCCCACGAGCACTGCCAGGTGTGCCCTCTTTGCACCCCTAAAATAAATAAGACACATACATGATGCAAACCCCGGGGGTCTTCTGCATTCTTCCTCTAGGGTCCCCGTCAGTGGTGCCCGCAGACGTGGTGCTCCACACTTGCGCAGTTGCTCTTCGTTCTCCACAGGCGTCCGTTCTGTGTGCTTAGTAACCTTGGGCTCTCGGTCCCTGGCCGTCCTGAGCTACAGCTTCGGCTGTTACACAATCTGCTATGCAGGGGGTTCAGACGTCGCCCTTAGCGTAGAAACAGTCGGTCATCGATTTCACGAAGTTCCGTTTGATGTTAAGGGATAAGTTGACAAAGCTGGTATCAGCAGGCGCGCAGGCCCTTGAGTGGGGCAGAGCCGCATAGTGGATGAATAAGCAGGCGGCTTGGGTGCTTGGGGGGCACCGCCCCTTCTCTTCCTTTCGGGTTTGGTCTTGCCTTTTAGCCGCGGGTCTCTCGCTCTGAGCATCCTCGTCATGGTTATCTGCTTAGTTGCAGCAGGAAGGAATGTGTTCTTCCCCAAGTGTTGATTTTGTGAGGGCAGAGATTTTGGCTTGGGGAAGCACCCAACAGTGCCCAGCGCTGACTCCCAGCTCTGCTCTGGGGTCATTCCTGGGGACCATATGTGGTGCCAGGAATCAGACCTGGGTCGGCACCATGCTAGGCAAGCAAGCACTTTACCCTCTGCACTAGCTCTCAGGACCCTAACGATCTAAAAAGATTGACAAAGTAAAATAAAGACAAATTTTTCAAAAGAAACAAAAAAGGAGAGGGAATCTGTAGGTTACAAAAGATTTAATATGCCCATCTCAGTACAGATTCTAACAAGTCCAGTTTGTTTGGGATTTTGTGGGTTTTTGTTGTTGTTTTTTGTTAATGAAACTTAGGAAATTTAGCAGTGATAGTCATATAATAGTTTATGATTATTGAAGGTTACTTTATTTTCAGAGCTACAAACTAAACTATTTACATGTGAATTTCCATCACGTCCTTAATATGACTAGTAATGCACTGGGCAGAGTGTTGAGTGAGGAAGCAAGATTAACCATGAATTGATCATTATTGGAGTTGAGTGATAGCTGTAGGGGAAGCCATTGCAATATTGCTTAGATTTTTTAAATTTCCTATAATAAAATAATTGAAGCACTCTGTATATCACTTACAATGTTTGACTTTATTATGCTAGACTGGAATTTGAGAAACAAAAAACTCGACTGAATGTTCAACTCGAGTATAGTCGCAATCATCTGAAGAAGACAACGACTAAGATAAACACGTTAAAAGAAAGTATCCAGAAAGGTAAAGAAGAGGTTGAAAACCTGAAGAAGGTAATTATCCTGGGCTGGGGCGCCCTGCCGTTGGAATGTGATTTCCTTCCCTGAGAGCTCCGGGGACCAAGGGTGTGGGAAGACTAGAGAGAGTTGGGTCTGTGCAGCTTCACAAAGCAGATTGCTGGGGGAGGGAGGGTGGGAGCAACGCTGAGCTTCCACCGAAGGGTTGGTGGGGCGGGGATCGACAGGCGCGTGAGAGGATTTTTTTTTTATTTTTCTGGCTCTGCACTCAGGAATCACTCCGGGCGGTGCTCAGGGGACCATATGGGATGCTGGGAGTCAAACCCAGATCGGCCGTGTGCAAGGCAAACGCCCTCCCCGCTGTGCTCTCTCTCCAGCCCCGAGTAAAAGAATTCTGAATCCTGGGCTTGAGCTGCCGCTCTGCCTTTAGGCCTGTTGCCAGCCATTGTTAAAACAGAGCTGAGGCTCAAAGCAGATAGAGTGTTAACTAGAATTCATCTGCCTCACAGGGACGGGGAGGGGTGGGGGGTGGGGTTTTACTGGGGTTCTTCATGGTAAAAAATAAGTATTGGTAAAGGGAAATGTGTTTGATATTTGCATGACTGAGACATAAACCTGAAAGCTTTGTAACCTTTCCCACAGTGATTCAATAAATAAATTTAAAAAAAAAAAAAACAGAGCTGAGGGATGTCGGAGAGCGTTGGGCAGCTTGTGGGGACCACGGGTGGACTGTTACATCAGGCAGAGAAGCGGGTGGGGCAGAGGAGGAGCAAGGGAGGAGCATTGAGCAGTGGGGAGGAAGCTGGAAGTGTCTAAGCTTGTGCTGTAAAGAGGCAGTTCCAAGGAAACAGCGAAAGTCACCAAATAAGATTGTGCCAGAAAATGTCTGTTTAACTGCCAGTAACAAGGTGAAAGTCGGATGGTTTCATTAGATAACGGGAATGAAAGTCAGGAATGAAATGAAGCAGAATGAATGGGGAGGCGGGGGAGCAGTGAGGGCGGGTGGGTCTGAGCTAGGGGGCGCCCAAACAGGCACAGCTTGGTGGCGGTCTCTCGCCCTCCTTGATGTGAAAGGTAGGACATCGCCAAGGCATTTCATCTCCATTCAGGTTGAAGAAAACTGTCTGCAGATGGTGGACGAACTCATGGAGGAGCGGCAGAAACTCAAGGACCTGTCGGTCGCTCAGACTTCGACCATTGAGAAAGTGCAAGCCCAGATTGAGGAGGAGCGGAAGAAGCTTCTCACAATTGACAGGTAATCGACAAGTTAGCCTTTGGGGTAACCCGTTTTCGGTCTTCATTATGACTGAATATCACATTTTTTGGGTAATGATCTTTATTTTTATCGGGTCACTAAGACACACAATCACACACAGGCACACAGATCTAGATCAGTTACATGAGTTGTTTTGAGTTATGCACTTTGACCTCTGTCCCTTCGCTGGTGTACAGTTCCCATCACCAGTGTCCCCAGTTCCCCTCCTGTCAACCTCTCACCCTGGCCTGCCTCTTTTTCCTCTGGGCACTGTCGTTACAATATGCTTGGTCAAAGGTCAAGTGAGGTCCCTGTTGTAACTCAAGTCTCTGTTGTAGATCGGGTCACTGATGGGGGTCGGGTCGCTGGTATGCGTCGGGTCCCTGGGACAGGTCAGCCCCTGTTGCTCATCGACCCCTATTGTGCATTGGCCCCTAGGGCTTGCTGGGCCACTGCGGATTGGCCCCTGGGACAGGTCGGGCCCATGGGATATCTCAGGCCACTGGGACCACAGAGTCCTCAAAGGCCCAGAGCGCTAGCTGCCATTGGATGCCTGGGTCCCATGGCTCTCAGGGCTCTCTCGGTCCTTCTGGCATAGTCGGACCACTTGACCCTCATGGTCCTTTCTGTGTTCACGGCCCATAAGACCCACTCAGACTGCCTGGACTGCCCAGACTGATGGGCTCCCTGTACCTGCTGGGCCATGGCTCTCCTTGTCATGACACCCGTCCTGGACCTCCTGGTCCTGACAACTGGCATGGTCCTCACGGTCCCTCACAGACAGCCCCACACACAGCAGAGCCCAGCAGTTCTGCACCGTGTGGCGTCCCACAAGAAACCGGCCCGGAATCACAGCTCGGGAGCGAGTGGTTCAGATCCCCTCAGCCTGGAGACTGTGGCGGGAAGGAGAATCTGGGAATTAACGCCAAGGCCTTCTCTAAAGGCTCCAGCTGCCTCCACAGGTGTGGATGGGCACTGTGGCTGCAAGCGGGGGAGGGGACGCCGTCCAGGAAGGAGGCAGCTTCCACCGGGCCCCTGTTGAGGAATGCGTGGCCTGGTGAAAAAAGCTGGGATAAAATAAAGGAAAGAGAACTGTTCCAGGGGCCTCTCCTGTAAGAAAGACGCGCTCGAGGAAGGATGGGGTGATGTGTGCTCTCGAGCCGCTGTGTGTGGGCTGGATCGGGACGGCTGCTGGCGATGGGCAGGCGAAGGAAGAACGAGGACCAAGCTGGTTGCTGATCAGTTGCCGTTCATTCAGTCTCGTCTCTCCCATCTCACACACTCTTCCTTCCTGGCCCCTCGTTCCTTGATCCCAGATCCCTGAATTCTGCCTCTGACCCTGACCCCTGATTCTCACCCGCCCTCCTTTTCTGCCTCTGCCTGCTTCTTGCTCCAGCGACTCCCTGACTCTGCCTCTCCCTCTGGAGCCCCTTCAAACTAACAGTGTTAGTTTATATAGCATTCACCTAGGGTGGTGATATAAAGGTGGGTTGAACATTAACAAATCAACAAAGAGGGGTAAAACTACTCCTCCAGATTAACTGAGGACAAATTCTCATCTAAGGAGATTACTTCCGATTACTAGGAGATCCGCTTAAGGGCGAGATTCCGTCCAAGGTGTGTTGCTTTCTTTCCTCAGCTAGTAATCCACTTAAATATTTGTAGTAAATCTACTTCTAATATTTCTAGCAATGTATTCTGTGTGAGCACAGTGAGAGATATAAACATCCCATTATTACATTCCGCAGTCCTCAGACCAGGTTAGTCTTCCTAGCCCCAGCAGGGTCCTAGTCTCGTCGTTACTTACTTTGGGATCATGACAGCATTTGTCCATGATCATGCCCTCAACTTATAGTTGAGTATCGTGGCTCTTTGGCCTGGCCCATTTCGATGCCAGAGTAGCTCACAGCTTGCCCTGGGTCCATTCAGTCCCTCATCAGGACCCTGCTTTTGGGGTGCTAGGAACTAAGGGCAACTGAGTCAAGAAAGCAGATGCGCAGGAGTATTATTCAGAGTCAGTCAACCCCCAAGTTACAAAAGCATAATAGTAACTGTCATCCTGTGTCCATACAGGATGCTTTGAGGTAAGCTAAGTTCCCTGCGGCAAGGCTGAAAGGACAAACCCAACATTATCCTACACTCTCACGTAGAATCAACCACCATTCAGGAGAAACACTAGCGTTTCACACCGCTGGCATTGCAGCAACTGGAAAAGAAATTCAGGAGAGGCTGTGTCAAGCTCTCCCGTGCAGGGGGCACTAAGGTACTGCATGGAAACGAGTCATGCCAGGGCTGAAGAGAGTACAGGGGTAGGGTGCTTGCACACAACTGATCGGGGTTTGATCCTGGGCATCCCATGTGGTCGTTAGAGCACTGTCATGAATGATCTCTGAGCACAGCACCAGGAGAAATCCCTGAGCGTTGCCAGGTGTGGCCCCCAAATTAGCATTTTTAAAAAATCATGCCCCAGTAAATAAACTGTGAAGGTCCACTCTCCAACAGCTAGCCCTGCTTGGCGTCAGCAGAGCCATTTTGGGAAAGCACAGCTTTGGCCAGTAACTGTCAGCTGAACCAGATAACACCCATTTACGGGAATCAGCCAGAATGGCAGAACTTCTCTTTTCTGTTGGACATCCACCCTTAGTGCTTTAGGCTTCACCAGTGAATTTCCCCTTAGAAGCTTCCCAGTGGATCCTCCGGGAGACGCTTACAGTGCTCTTGCTAACACTCCTAATTAAGTTAAAGTTTATCTTAAATCGTGATGTAGACAGGATAGGGAAGGCCCACCTCCCAAGGCAATGGCAAAAGCCAACCTTGCAGAAAACGGGAGCTAAGAGGGCAGATAAGATAGCACGGCGGGTAGGGCGTTAGCCGTGCACGTGGCCGACCCGGGTTCGATTCCTCCATCCCTCTCGGAGAGCCCGGCAAGCTACCGAGAGTATCTCGCCCGCACGGCAGAGCCTGGCAAGCTCCCCGTGGCGTATTCGATATGCCAAAAACAGTAACTATAAGTCTCACAATGGAGCTGTTACTGGTGCCCACTCGAGCAAATTGTTGAACAACAGGACAGTGCTAAGTGCATGATCGATTTGAAGTTAATAATCAGGAAGTCCAACAAGTGAATAGGTACCCTTGGAGGGCTTTTGCTCACATCATACTTTGTTTTGTTGGGGGCCACACCCGGCGGTGCTCAGGGCTTCTTCGTGCTCTGCACTCAGGGTTCACTCCTGACGGCCCAGGGAACCATATGGGGTGCCGGGGATGGACCCCAGGCCCGCAGCGTGCAAACTAGACTTCAGCCCCTCACATCATACCTTTCCATTTTTCTCTTTTGGGGGAAAATGAGAAATGTCAGTTATTTAGAGGAAGTTGATCTTTTTGGCAGGTGAAAATGGGCCGGTGCAGAGCGCCTCACCCGCGCCCAGTGCTGGTGCCGTCCCGTCATCATCTCTGTAGGTCAGTGCTCCCCAGATGAAGAGCCCCCCGTCCTCGAAAGCGGGGCTGCTGGACCACCTGGGGGCAGTAGAAGCCTCAGACACAGCGGGTGGACTAGGGGCTGTGTGATTGCGTAGGGAAGGTTGACTGGAAAGGGAGGCCAAGGGATTTTTTTCTGAAAGGAAGCAGTGGGCCAACTCAGTTCCGGAACTGCTCCAGGCCCTGATGTCGTCTGGTCGATTAGCACCCTGGCTCTGCTCTGTGTGTTGTACTGTGTCAGGGCCGCTCAGCTGGGGTGACCGGGAAGAGTGACTGCCTCAGGGAGGAGTTAGGGCTAGGGTGACGTCTTCGGCACTGGGGCAGTGCTGGCATCACTGAGGTGCTCGTGAACCCTCTGGCTTGTGCTCGAGTGACAACAGCTTGCCTCAGGGCTGACCCGGCCCCAAGGGAGCCAGTGCAATGGGCTGTTTGTACTCACTCTGGACAGTGCTCAATTCCTCACTATTTAAGGAGCTTCAGGATACAGCCAGAAAGTTCTTTATCTACGTGAGATATTTTAGTAGAATCAAAGTTCATTTATTTATGATTTTTTTAAACTCATTTTTGGTTTAAATAGACCTCCCTCTCCCTCCCCCATTCCCCCTTCTTCCCCATCCCAGTCCTGGGACTGTACTTGGGTCTCATGTAAAGTTTTTGTCCTGTCACAAAATATAGTGGGGAGGGTGCTTGCCAGTCTGGGTTTGATTATCCCTTATGGTCCCTCGAGCACCACCAGCAGTAATTCCTGAGTGCAGAGCCAAGAGTAGCCCCTGAGCATCGCCGGATGTGACCCGAAAAGCAAATAAATAAATAAAATTCACATTGTCGGGCCAGAGTGATAGTAGGTCTGATCCCTGGCACCTTCTGTGATCTGATCCCTGGCACCCTCTGTGGTCCCCCGTGCCCTGCCAGGAGTGATCCCTGAGCGCCACAGCCAGGATTCAGCCCTGAGCCCCATTGACTGTGGCTGAAAAAACAAAAAAATAACTGAAAATGGAAACTAAGGTCGCATATAGTTGGAGCTGGTTAATGTGGCTTAATGAAACCCTGGGCTCCAATCCCAGCGCCCAGTGCCGCCTGAGCACCCACAGGTGCCACTCCAGCAGCTCAGCACTCAGCAGGAAAGGAAGCTGGGGAGGCAGCTTGGTAGGTTCAGCACCTGTTTGATCTCCACCCTTCCGTGGTCCCTGAGCACGGAGCTAGGAGTAGTCCCTGAGTATTGTCAGGTGTGGCCCAAAGAGAGAGAAATTAAAAATCTGCACCCTGTGGGGCTGGAGCGATAGTACAGCAGGAAGGGCATCTTCCTTGCACACGGCCAACCCAGGTTCAAGCCCCAGCATTTCATATGATCTCCTAAGCACCACCAGGAGTAATTCCTGAGTGCAGAGCCGGGAGTAATCCCTTCGCATCGCTAGGTGTGACCCAAAATGCAAAAATAAATAAAATTATTTTTTAAAAATCTTCACATTGTTCTGGGGCTGGAGCAATAGCACAGCGGGTAGGGCGTTTGCCTTACACACAGCTGTCCCGCGTTTGATTCCCAGCATCCCGTAGGGTCCCCTAAGCACCGCCAGGGGTAATGCCTGAGTGCAGAGCCAGGAGTAACCTCTAAGCATCACCGGGTGTGACTCAAAAAAAAGCAAAAAAAAAAAAAAAGAAATCTTTATACTGTTCTTAAAATAGAAGCTATTACCACCTGGGACATGGCTAACACTTGCCTTGCTTGGGTGCGGCCTTGAGTTCAAATTCTGACCCCAAAAGGGCGCTCAGGTATTGCCAGGAGCAACCCTTGGGCTCCCAGTAGTCCTCAGAGCAGCCAGAAATGGCGTAAAACAAAATGGAAGTGGTGTATGAAAGTGTTCCAGATTACTAGAGTGTGTAAAGATTGAATGGGCAAGTCATTTCTTGTGCTGTGAACTTGGGTTCTAAAATGCAGAGTTTGGGCTGGGGAGTTCAGTAGTTGAAGGGCTGGCCTTGGGCACAGCAGCAGGGGCTCCGTCCCCAGCACTACGGACCAGAACCAAAATTATAAAACAGTAACAAAATGTAGAGTCTATATGTCTCCATATAAGGTGGAACTTGGAAAACTTTCAGATTGACAAAATAAGTGGGAAGATGTTAGTTACATTGTTGCTAGTCTGATAAAAATGTTTCTTATTGAAAATATCACTCTGGATTAACTGACTGTATTCATGATTTTTCCATGAATTTTAAAGTTTAAGTTATAAGCCGCAATGAGATCATTCTAGAACTTATAACAGTCATAGGGGAAACAGTGTTTTTATTTAACTTTATTTGGTCATCGTGAAATAACAGAGTTATCCTGCTTTCATAAGAGACACATTTTATTTTATTTTAATTTTTATTAGTGAAACACCATGAGGTACAGTTGTAGACTTATAAATTTTTGTGCTTGGGTTTCAGTTCTACAATGATCGAGTACCCATCCCTCCATCAGTGCCCGTTCTCCACCACCAATGATCCCAATATCCTTCCCACTCCCCATCCCCCCCATCCCACCCTGCCTCTGTGGCAGGACATTCCCTTTTGTTCTCTCTCTCCTTTTAAGGGTTGTGGTCTGCAAAAGAGGCATTGAGTGGCAATCATGTTCGGTCTATAGTCTACTTTCAGCATGCTTCTCCCATCCTGGGCGGATCCTCCCAACACCCTTTATTTGGTGCTCCCTTCTCTATCTGAGCTGCCTCTTCCCCTCGCATGTGCGGCTGACCTCCAAGCCATGGAGTAAACCTCCTGGTACTTATCTTGGCTATTCTTGGGTGTTAGTCTCCTATTTTGTTACTTTATATTCCCCAGATGAATGCAGTCTTTCTATGTGTGTCCCTCTCTTTCTGACTCATTTCACTTAGTGTGATACTTTACATGTAATATCACTTGTATATAAATTTCATGACTTCATCTTTTCTAACAGCTGTATAGTACTCCATTGTGTAGATGTACCAAAGTTTCTTTAACCAGTTCTCTGTTCTCGGGCACTCAGGTTTTTTCCAGATTCTGGCTATTGTAAAGAGTGCTGCAATGAACAAACAAGTGCAGATATCACTTCGACTATACATTTTTGCCTCTCTGGAATATATTCCCAGGAGTGGTATTGCTGGGTCAAATGGGAGCTCAATTTCTAATTTTTTGAGAATTGTCCATACTGTTTTCCGAAAGTGCTGAACCAGTCGGCATTCCCACCAGCAGTGAAGGAGGGTCCCTTTCTCGCCACATCCGTGCCAACAGCCACATCCGTGCCAACCCCGGTTGCTTTTGTTCTTTGGATGTGGGCCAGTCTCTGTGATGTGAGATGGTATCTAAGAGACACACTTTAAAAACAGTTGTTTTTTTTTTGCAGTGTGATTTCCAGCACTGTTGCTGAGAGGGTTTCATACACGACACTTGGCCACTGTGCACCCCCTCCTCTTCCCTCTACCTTGCCCCCGCCCTGTAAAAAGTGTTTCTTCATCTAAGCTTGTAACACGTGCTTTTCTTCCCTGCTACCAGCTTACCTAATGAGCAAAACATAGTCACCTTTTCATCGCTGCACATTTGTTGACAGGGCCGTGGGGAAATGCCAGAAGGAGATCGTTGTCATTCAGAGTTCTCTGGAACAGAAACGGTTGGAGAAGCACAACTTGCTGCTCGATTGCAAGGTTCAGGATATTGAGATAGTTCTTCTGTTGGGGTCCCTGGATGACATCATTGACGTGGAGGTGGGTACTCGGAGGGGCTGGGCTGGGCTTGGTTGGTCCTAGGTCTTGGCACTGCAAAAACAGTCGAACACAAATCGGTCAAACACGTGCAGTTATGTCCTGCTGCTTGTGTCAACAGCACAGGTAGGTCCAAGCAGAAAAACCCCACTCGGTGGACTGGGGCGAGGGCCGGTCTCCCACGGAGCTTCCTGTGAATAGAGCAGAAGAGGAAGGCTTGGGGTGACGGGCCCCCAGGTGATTGGGTCCAGCCTGTAGTGCCTGGCACCCCGTGATTAAGGGCCGTATTCAAACTGCACTCTCAGTCCGGCTCTCCCTTAGGAATCTTCTAGATGGTTCTCCCACGTGTCCGCGAGGAATGTGATACTGTTTTCATTTCTGTTAGTTTCAAAGACTTTTGTTTTCATCAGAGATATTTCCAAATAGATATTAATTAAGGCCTAAAATTGGTTAATGTTGAATCGTCATTTAAGAAGTGGGTATCAGAGAGATAATATGGGGGTAGGACTGCTTGGGCATTGACCGTGCAGGCGGCCAGCCCAGACTCGATCCCCAGCACCCCGAATAGCCCCCGAACCTGCCAGGAGTGATCCCTGGGCACAGAGCCAGAAGTCAGCCCTAAGCGCCCCTGGGTGTGACCCCCAAACACAAGACCAGTGATTGTGTCCGTCGTGATGGGGAGTGGAGGCTTGAGAATAGACGCCACCGCCTCCCGTAGAAGGTCATGCTGGTCCTTCTGGTCCCCAGGACGTCCCCGGGCTTGGAGGAGGCAGTCACAGGGTGGGAGGATGAAGGGCTGCTGGGGGCACATGTCCTCACTGGCCCCAGTGTGCTTGTGCGTGTAGCAGAGCTGAGGGCGGCTGGAAGACCAGGCGAGGGCAGCAGCTGGGAGTGCCCAGGGCCGCAGCCTTTGCCGCATGCATGGGTGTGATGGGGACCTGAGAGAGAACTGAGGTTCCCCCGCCCAGGAGAGCACTGAGACTCAGGTGTTGAGTCTGAGACTGCCCCGAGCCTCAGGCACAGAAGCAGCGCTGCAGCAGGGTTGCAGCGTCAGACGCAGATTCACTGTCAACGTACACGTGAAAACATGTGTATGACATTACACAAAAGTTAGAGTTGATTTTTAAAGATTGGTTCACACCGAGAGTGTCTAGAAAAGAATCACAAGGGGAATGTTTTTCTTTGAGTCTTAGTTTTTGTTATCGTCCAAATAGATGCTCGGGGGCTGGAGAGATAGCACAGAGAGTAGGGCATTTGCTTTGCACGCGGCCAACCCGGGTTCGATTCCCAGCATCCCATATGGTCCCCCGAGCACCGCCAGGAGTAACTCCTGAGTGCAGAGCCAGGAGGAACCCCTGTGCATCGCCAGGTGTGACCCAAAAAGCAAAAGCAAAAAAAAGACAAATAGATGCTCGGGTATTTTTTCCTTTCGAGTGACATTTGACTGTATTGAAACATTTTGCAGTTGAAATATATGTTGTCCGTCTTTAAAGTATGTTTTTGTGATGGGACTGGAGCGACACCGCAGTGGGGAGGGCACTGGTCTTGCGTGCAGAAGACCCAGGTTCAAACTCGGCACCCCAGATGGCCCCCTAAGCCCTCCAGGAGTGATCCCTGAGCACTACCGCATGTATATATATATACATATTTTCTTTGGGGGAGCGCTGCCTCCCCCGAAGAAAATATGTATATATAAATATCTTTGTGTCTGTGGTGCCACGGCTAGGACCCAGGTCCCGCGTGCAGGGCCTGCACTTCCCACGGACCCTGCCCCCTACTCTGCCATCAGTGACTAAGCCCGAGAATGAGCAGGGGAGCCGCCCCCAGGCCGCCTCCTTCCCGTGCCGGGTACGGGGAGGGGCGCACAAACAAAATCAAACAGGATTAGATTGCCGGGTTTGCTGCGAGACCGAAGAGGTAAAGCGGGACCGGAAAGTGTGCAGGGGAGAGACGGAGCGGCACAGGGGTCCAGGCACTGGGCACGGGGGAGGAGCAGGAAATGGGGAGATCTGGAGACCGGCTCATCGTGGCCAGCGGGGACAGGGATAGGACAGGCACCGTCCCCCGGGGGCAGAACAGGACAGCGCACCGCTCCAGGTGGGCAGGCACGGCGCAGCCTTCCAGAAGTTTCGACGGGCAGAGGCTTGTTGTGTCTTCCAGCTCGGCACCGAAGCCGAAAGCTCCCAGGCCACAACAGACATCTATGACCGGGAGGACGCCCTGGAGGTGGACTACAGCACTCTGAACGACGACTGGAAGGTGAGGGCGCGTCCGCGCGGCCCCCAGACCCGCCTTGCTGGACCCAGGGCACATGTTCAGGAGCGGCACCCGTTTCCCGTCTCTCCGAGAAGTGGTGCCAGCAGGCCGTTCCTCAGGCATTTCTTTCGGCGTCTCCGTGTAATGACCCGGTGGTGTGCGAGAGGCCCTGCCCTCTGGTGTGTGCGGCAGGGGGCAGCCTCCCCGACCGCCCCCCTCGGTGCCTAGATGGGGGAGAGACTGAATCTGCCCCCGGCCCTGCACTCGGCCTCCAGGCACGGGAACTGCCCCCCAAGGCCGGAGTTCTCAAACCAGGCCCTTAGGCGGCATCAAGATTCGGCCTCCTGGGTTGAGGGCCTGACCGCCACCCAAGGTTCCCAGTTTCTAATTTGCCTTTGCAGAAAAGAATTTCAGCAGGACACAAATAGTGAAGTAAAGACGTTTACTTAACAAAATCTGAGAGGAGAGAGTGGAGGAGGTGGGGAAGTCCGAGGGACCCTCTCGAGGCCTCCCCGCCCCCGTGGGACTCCCATTATTCCTCACACCACGCGCTGCTGGGAGGAGGCGGCCCTGACCTTCCCTGGGAGCCCCAGAGGCAGTGGTCAGTGACGGGCTTGGTCAGCAGGAGGAACTAGAGAATGGGCCAGCAGCACACTCCCCCCCTCGGTGCTCACATAGCATTGGGTTTGTTGGGGGAACACCCTGGCAGGGTTCAGGGGGCCCTGTGGGGCGTGGGGATTGAGACTGGGTGGCCGTGCACGAGGCCAGTGCCCGCCCCGCTGTGCTCTCACTCTGGACCCTCTTGTGCCCCTTGATGGTATTTGTGGAATCTCTTAGTAATCAGAAATTTCTGTCTTTTTTTTATTGCCTACTTAGTGCTTTCGCACATAAATGTTTCATGTTTCTGGGGTTTTTGTGGTCGGGCTTACTATGAACTTTGACTAAGGTATATCTTTTGGGGGGGTATTATTGGGGGGTACCACCTCGCAGGACTCACACTTCTGGCTCAGGGCTCACTCCAGGCAGGCTCAGGGGAGCAACCACATGGGTCTGGGGATTGAACCTGAGTCGGACTCAGGCACGGCAGCGCCCCGCCCTCTGTACTGTCTCTGGGCGCTCGAATCCGGTTTCTAACAGGTCCCTCTGTCGGTCAGCTTACTCCCCACTTTTCCAGTCTCCACGGGAACTCTAGCACTGGAGCACTGTCCTCCCGCTGTTCATCGATTTGCTCGAGCGGGCCCAGTAACGTCTCCATTGTGAGACTCGTTCCTGTGTTTGGCTTATCGAATACGTCACGGGCAGCTTGCCCAGCTTTTGCTTGCGGGTGCGATACTTTCGGTAGCTTGCCAGGCTCTCCGAGAGGGGCGGAGGAATCGAACCCGGCTCGGCCGGGTCGGCCGCATGCAAGGCAAACGCCCTACCCGCTGTGCTATCACTCTAGCCTCACGGGAACTCAAATCTCCTTTATCACATACTGATCCACTTCTCCTGGGCGGTCTGGAGAGTTTTCCTGACCGGACGTGCCTCTCCCCTCCCCTCCCCTTTCTGCGCCTGGGGAGGGCTGTCTGCCCTAGACTGAACTGACGCTATGGCGTTCGCGACGTGTTGCCTGGGTATTTGCAGCCAGATTGAGACACGGAAAGTGAAGTCAGTGTGTTCCAGACCGGCAGCAGGGATGACCCTAGTCGGGACAGCGTCCACCCGGTGCAGGGGGTGGGCCCTGGGCACCCGGCAGGGGGCAGCACCTGCTAACGCACCTGCTATTCTTTGCGACCACAGGCTCTGGAGACCGACAAGGAGGTGGAGGCCCAGCTCCGACTCCTGCTGCAGCAGGTCACCGCACACGAGGACGTTCTGCTGAAGACGACCGCCCCGAACCTCAGGGCCCTGGAGAACCTCAAGACAGTCCGGGACAAGTTCCAGGAGTCCACGGACGGTGAGGCGCGGCAGGGGCGGACAGGGTCTGCGGCTGGGGGCGCCCCTGCCCTCGTCCCCCACTGTGTACTTTCCTTTCTCATGCATTTAAGTACTTAATCACATCCTTTTTTTTTTTTTTTGCTTCTTGGGTCACACCTGGCGATGCACAGGGGTTCCTCCTGGCTCTGCACTCAGGAGTTACTCCTGGCGGTGCTCAGGGGACCATATGGGATGCTGGGAATCGAACCCAGGTCGGCCGTGTGCAAGGCAGACGCCCTACCCGCTGTGCTCTCTCCAGTCCCCAATCACGTCCTTTTTGAACTATTCCACTTACGTTTAAAACCAGGTGTATTGATTATTTTAGGACATAGACGTTATATATTCCCCCCACCCCATATCAGTACAATAAACTTGTTATAGGTACTGTGTCAGAAGTCGTCAGGGTTTTTTGGGTTTGTTCGTATTTTTTAATTAGCTCTGGTAGGAAAAGGGCTCATTGTTCTTAAAAGCCGTGTTCTTGGAATTATAGCTGAGGTATTTTGAAGGTAGATTTTACTAAAACAAGCAAAATGAAAATCCTTTAAAAAAAATTCCTGCCTTAATGTGGGATTAGAAGCCCTTCAGTGGTTCCCAAAATTAAGAACATTGATTCTCTCTTAGCTTTTGAGGCCAGCAGAAAGGAAGCCAGGATATGCAGGCAAGAGTTTGAACATGTGAAAAAAAGGAGATACGATCTTTTCAGCCAGTGTTTCGAACACGTCTCGATCTCAATTGACCAAATCTACAAGAAGCTCTGCAGAAACAACAGTGCCCAAGTACGTATGTTTCTTCCCTAAGTGTCCGTGGGAACTCGCGTTACTGGTGGGATGTTTCTCGGTGGGAAATCAGGTAAGCACCACCTTGCGTGGCTGCTTCTACGGCCAAGCACCGTGTGCTTGGCCTGGCTCTGCCAGCCCCTGGGCTTGTTCTTCGGTTGGCTGGGTCGGGGGCTACACCTAGCCAGTGCTTGGGGGCCGTGTGATGGCATGCAGAGCGCACGCTGCCGGGGTATTTCTCGGACTCCTCTGAGCCTGTTTTCCCGGCTGAAGTTGAGGGGGGTGGATGATTTCCTTTCCAGGTTCTCTTGAGTTCTGGGATTTCTCTCGTTTGGACCTAATCTGACTTATTGGCACCCCCTGGCAGACGCTGTTGTGACGGCGAGGGCTGGCGAGCCTCGCTTCAGCTGGCTGTGCTCTGAGCTCTAGTTTTGGTTTGTGGAAGGCCACACCCGGCGATGCTCAGGGGTTATTCCTAGCTCTCAACTCAGGAATGACTCCTGGTGCTGCTAAAGGCACCATAAGGAATGCCGGGGATCAATCTGGCCCGTTGCATGCAAGGCAGACGCCCTCCCCGCTGTACCCAAGGCTCTGGCCCCAAGGACCGCTCGAGTGGTCCGAGAGATCACCTGGAGTTCCGGGGATTGAGCCCAGGTCTGCAGCATGTGAGGCAAAGCACCTGTCTCTGGACCATCTCTCCAGCCCGAGCCACTTCGTAAACAGCCGCAGTGCACTCTGGAGGTCACGTAAATTTGACTAGGGGGGTTTGATCCACCCGGCTGTGTTCAGGGAGGTTGAGCCACACCTGGCTGTGTTCAGGGCTGAAGCTCCTGGCTCTACACTCGGGGATCTTTCTGGCAAGGCCCAGGGCACCGTGTAGGGCGGGAGGCGGGGGCAACCCAGGCCAGCCACCTGCAGGGCAATTGCGTTACCCACTGTACCCGGGCTGGGGCCCTACCAGGGGCCAGCGTGAAGCCCTGACATAGAGCACCTGAGGGAATGGCTGCTCCAGAGAGAGGAGGAGCAGGTGGACGCAGCCCGAGACTGGCTGGTGATTCTAGATCAGGCACTTAAACTTTAACCTGAAGGATCTAATTTTCAGTAGACCGAACTTAAGCCGTGAGCCTCCTGGGGGGGGGCTGCGTCTGCCCAGTCAGGGCTCGGCAGGGTGCGCTGAGGGAGGCCGACTGCAGCGTGAGGCCTGCGCCTTTCTGTCCCTTCGAGTTTCCGCTCTGCTCCCATGCTGACGCGCTGTGCGACACCCAGAGCTAAAACCATTACAGGCATCGAGATTTCTTCCATCGAAACTGAAGACGACACAGCTAAGACAGAACTAAGAGGAGGAGACTTCGCGGCTGGACTCTGCCGGTTTCTTTCCCGACCCTACTCAGTAGGCGCCCTGTGTTCCAGGCATTTCTGAGCCCAGAGAACCCCGAAGAGCCGTACTTGGAGGGAATCAGCTATAACTGCGTGGCGCCAGGCAAGAGGTTCATGCCGATGGACAACTTGTCGGGGGGCGAAAAGTGCGTGGCCGCCCTGGCGCTGCTGTTTGCCGTGCACAGGTGAGGCTGCCGTGGGCGGCTGGTTCCTCCTGGCCACAGAGGTGCGGGCAGGGACTGAGGAGTGGCCCCCGGGGTGCAGCCCTCCGCGGCGGGGTCAGAACAGTGGAGGTCTAGCGCGCCAGCCAGGCTCACCCCGCTGGTTCCCGTCAGCGTCTCCGAGACCCCGCGGCTCCTGCGGTGAAAGCGTCTCATTGACTTGTTCTTTCTCCCCCCAGTTTCCGGCCTGCTCCATTCTTTGTTCTCGATGAGGTGGATGCAGCCCTGGACAATACTAACATTGGCAAAGTAAGTTTCTGCTCTCACTTCCAGTAGAATGTCTACGATTCAAAGGCCCTGAATACGAGGGTTAGTAATTGATGATTAAAAATAAAATTAGGTTGAATATCTAAAACCATGCCAGATAGAACAATGCATTGCGCCAAGGCTCCCCGCAGCGGGCCTGGGAAAGATGCGCCTTTAAGTGCTTGCTTGTGTGGGCTGGAGAGTCCCGCAGGCCCCGTGCTCCTTCCCGGAGACCACACTTCCCGGCCACAGCACTGTACCTTTCCCTTATGGCACTCACTCAGGGGACACACTCCTTTTGTGAGGTGCTCCCACCCCCGGCTGAGATGCTGCCAGAGCCAGGAGTTGGCAAAATTGTCAGGATGACACGTGGCATGTGCGTGTGGGGCAGGAATTCCTGTGACCAGACTCTCGTGGCCAGTGCTCTTTCCCACAGTGCCGTCTCCAGACCCACCTCCCCATTCCTGTGTCCTGCTTTTTTGGGGGGGGCAGGAGGTGCACCCAAAAATGCTCAGGACTTACTCCTGACGGTGTCAAGAGCACCCAGTTAGGTGCCAAGGGGCGAACCCAGGCCGGCCACATGCAAGGCAGGCGCCCTTGCCGCTGTGCTCTTGCCTGTTGTCGTGACACCGGGGGCTCCCACACGCTCTTGTAGAGGCCTGTGCAGGCACACGCTTCTGGCTGTCGTGCCCACACACCTCACCGTTCCCCGAGACCAAGCAGATTGTGGCAAGTCGGGGACCCTCTCTGCAGGTCTGCCGGGGCTGCGCTTGGGGCAACGTGCTCGAGCCACTGAGCCATCCCCCGGCCTGTGGGTCACTCAGGTCTTGGGTGCATGCTCTGAATGCAGGGATCCACGTTCAGCCCCTGGCACTGCGCGTCCCTTCCCCAAGCACCTGGCCTAGTCCTGGAGCCTTCCTGCACCACCAGATATGGCCTTGGTAGCCCCCAGCTACTGGCTCTGAACACTGCGGTGCCGGGCCCAGGAATGGGTCTCTCCAGTCGCTTGGCCAAGTATCGCGGGAATGGGCCCCGGGCCCTGAGTATTGCCTAAGTCTCCCCAAATGTCTTTTAAGAAATTTGCGATCAGAATCTGAGATTTATGAACTTCTTGTTTCAGACTCTGACCCTTCTCTATGGCCACAGTCGTAGTTACTAAGTTAGCAGAGGCAGTGAAGTGCCTTATTGTTCAAAACGGGCAGAACTTCTGTCCCCAGAATCTGAGGCCTTTCCTTGAAGGTAAAATGTGTGCCCTGTGACGTTTCCCAGGTATCAAGCTACATCAAAGAACAGACTCAGGAGCAGTTTCAGATGATCGTCATTTCCCTGAAGGAGGAATTCTACTCCAAGGCAGATGCGCTGATCGGCATCTATCCCGAGGTGAGACCCAACACGTGCGTCCCGGCACACTCCCGACACGCTGGGTGCCATCTGCAGCTTAGAAGTGACCCACAGCACAGCGGGAAAGCCACTTGCTCTCATGCAGCACCCCATATGGTCCCTCAAGCCCTTCCAGCAGTCAGTCCTGACTCTCGTTGGGTGTGACCCCAAAACCAAAATAACAATTCAGTTGGTGAGGTGCTTGCCTTGTATGCAGTCGACCCACATTCAATCTCTAGCACCATATAAGGTTCCCCAAACCAGAGCCAGAGATAGCACAGTGGAGAGGACACTTGCCTTGCACGCAGCTGACCCTGGTTCGATCCCCGGCATCCTCTACGGTTTCCCAAGCACCTCCAGGAGGGATTCCTGAGTGCAGAGCCAGGTGTCCCTCCCCCCACAAAAAAGGAGGAAACCCCGCGAGGAATGATTCCTGAGTATAGAGCCAGGAGTGAGCACTGCCAGGTATGGCCCCGAAACAAAACAAAATCATTACTAAACTGTCCTGTGGCAGGACCCACTCCACTGGTTTAATGCATATAGGTGCAGGAGTAGCCCCTCGCACCGCCAGGTGTGGACCCTCCACCCAGCCCCCCAAAAAGACATAGAATGCATGATAGTTTGCTTTATAAATTAATAGCACATAACAATCTATACAAGTGCACCATTAATACTGTTGTACATTTCTGTAATATTGGATGTTTTAACTAAAACAAATTTAGTGTGGTAGTGGTAACAGGGAACCCTTTCTTTTCTAAAACTACAAAAGAAAAAAAAAAGACCAGAAACTTTTAACAGTAGTTTCTGCCTCTAGCTCACACACGGACCAGTGCTGGTGTAATTTCCTCCTGGTCCAAGAAAGTGCTGTTTACCACATCTGGATAAAAGTTCCATCTTATAGTAAGATTTAGGACTAGAGAAGCTCGAATAATAAGTACATGCTTTGCAGGAGGCCTGGGTTTGATCCTTGGCATCACATGAGCACCATGCCAGGAGTAGCCCCTGAGCACCACTGGGTATGGTTCCAAAACAACAAAAAAATCAGCTTTCAGGAACTGAAGCAACAGCACAGCGGGGAGAGCGTTTTCCTTGCACGCGGCCAACCTGGGTCGATTCCCAGCATCCTATATGATTCCCTGGGCACTGCCAGGGGTAATTACTGAGTGCAGAGCCAGGAGTAACACCTGAGCATCGCCGGGTGTGACCCAAAAAGCGGAAAAAAAAAAATCAGCTTTCAAAATACTAGGCCAGGATGTGAGGGTGATCCGGCTGCAACATCTGTCACCCCTTTGATCACCAGGGTTGATTCGGCTGATCGGGCTGGCTAGGCAGGTGTCCCCTTCCTCCCTCACCGCCCTGTGTGCGTCCCTCCTGAAGCTTCATGCTCGTCAAAGAGGATCGCCTCCCCTGAAGAGAGATGAACCGGTCCTCGCTCCCTGCTAGAACCCAAACAAGCTCTCAAAATACCAGGCAGGAAGGTGGATCCGTGGTAGTGTCTGCCTTGCATGCCTTGCATGTGTGGGACCTTGCGTGTGACGCACCCCCCGCGCCCCCCCCCACACACACAAAAGAAAACAAAACTAATACCAAAATACGATTTGTTTCGTTTTGGGGAATGTTAGGTCGGCCGGGTGCAAGGCAAATGCCAGCACACAACAGGAGAGAAATGGCAGTCCCCGAGGGGAGGAGAAAGGCCGCTGCCTCTGCCCTGCAGGGTCTCTGCTGGGTCCACAGGGTCCCTGGCTGGGCTGGAGAGTGCAGGGGTCAAGCGCTCGCCTTGTGCACGGCAGAGCCCCATTCACGCCCAGCACTGCCTCACCAGGAGTGACTCCTGAGCAGACTCAGGGTAGCTCGGGAGCACCACAGACCCGAGACTGGCCGCGGCAGATTCACAGGGAGCAAACAAGGACATCAGCAGGTGCATCACGCAGATGCCTGTGGAGCAACCTGCAGGGAAGCCAGAGTGGAGGCAGGAAGCTGAGCAGAGCCGCTGCAGCCTAGAGCCACCGATCCATGGGGACGGGAAGGCCGAGGGATGCTGTTGTGGGACAAGGAGCTAGACGTGGGAGAGGCAAGTGGAGGGACAGTGGCCAGAAGCTTCTGGGCCTGGGGCCGGGTGCACTGTGAGGGTGCACGGGGTTGAAGTGTGGAGGGCTCTGCCCTGTTCCGTGAACGTGACTTCCCTGGTCGTGCACTTCTCATTTGACTCGTCCCCAGGAGCCACGGGCTCAGAGGCCAGGGGTGCATCTGAGTTGAGTCCCTTATTCCAGTGGACAGTCGGAGATGCCAACTGCAGGTGTCATGTTTGGGTGGCTCTTCCCTGCAACTCCACCTCCCCGCCAGCTTCCTGGGCGGGGCTGCCTGCCTGCTCACCGTCTCCTCTCCCTGCAGCACGGCGACTGCATGTTCAGCCAGGTCCTCACCCTGGACCTCTCTCAGTACCCGGACACGGAAGGCCGGGAGAGCCGGGAGAGCGGCAGGAGACAGCGCCAGTCCCGTTAGAACGAGGAGGGCCACGTGCAGCTCTGCAGCCTGGAGCCACCCGAGGGCGAGCTGCACGTTCCCAGCACAGAAGCTTCACTTCTGCTCCGGCATGGCCGTCCCTGTACCAGGAGGAGGGTTCGCTTTGGGTTTTTTTCAAAAGAAATTTTTGTACCACATTTTTAACTTCCATCTGAGATCTAGTCAGGAAAGATTTTGAATCACATCATCTTCAGACTGGTCCTGTTTTACATTTGATCTTTAAGAGATTTCTAAGGTGTTGAAGCCAGGGTTTAAGTTACATTGTTTCAGCAGAACAGTGACAATATTGAAAATGTTAATAAAGAATTAAAAGTCTAACATCAGCTGCCTCCACAGAAGAAAAAAACGTAAAATGAAATTTAATTCTACTTCAGCGGTCTCTCTAAATAGGATTTTTGACAAAAGAAATGCGAAAGAACAGACTCTCCAGGTAACCGCAGTGCCTGAGTAGAGGGCATGGAACTCGCCGAGGTGCTGCGGTGACACAGTGGCCACTAGGGCAAGCTTTGGGCCCAAGTGCTGACCCGGGAGTAGATGCTAGAAGCATGGACTCCCGTGACCCCCCGGAGTGCTCAGATACCCATTTGCTTCCCCATCACCCCACAACTCACTCAGTACAGTTTGTCCTTCCTGCTGACCATCCCCCCCAGAGATAGATCGTAAGTGTCCCCAGTGCCCCAGGAGTTTGGTGGAAAGACTTCCATGGGGACAGATCTATTTACACAGAGACCCACATTCCTGAGATCCCAAACTAGGCAAAAGCCCAGCTGAAGACCAGGGTCAAAACTGAGGGCTCACGGCCCAACCTGACAAAAGAACGGCCAGTTTTGCATAACAGCTAAATGCACGTGCTCATGGCTGGGGCACCCTGAGGCCAGCAATGAGCAGGTGCCCAGAGTGCTGGGGTGGAAAGCGGCTGTGGTCAGCGGGAAAAGAGACCGGCAGGCGGCAGGAGCCCTGTACAGCTCTGTCCTGCAGGGGGCAGTCGGCTGCTGTCTGGGAGCAAGTCCACAGCCTCCAAGGGCTCAGCAGGCCAAGTAGGCCGTTGTGCTGATACCTGCTGTAATTTTTTCACTCATGTAACCACTTAAAAATGTGGACTTTGGGGCTGGAGCAATAGCACGGCGGATAGGACATTTGCCTTGCACACGGCCGACCCGGGTTCAATTTGCAGCATCCCATAGGGTCCCCCAAGCACCGCCAGGAGTGATTCCTGAGTGCAGAGCCAGGAGGAATCCCTGAGCATCGCCGGGTGTGACCCCAAAAGGGGGAAAAAGAAAAGTGGACGTTTCCAGGTTGACCATAAATTAGACCTGTATCTCTGACCTATGTTTATCACAGACAAAATTAAGTCTAAGCAAATGTGACATACTTGTGCAGCTGCCTGCTAATTCACCCATCAGGTGCATTTACCTTTTTTAAATAACCATTAACTGAATAAATTCAGTCCCTTCAGCAGAAGTCTCTGCCCCTTCCTAGGCACGCAGAGCTTGTCCTGGACTGTAGCACAGTCTGTGATAATGCTGTCTGTCCTGCAGGGCCTGGAGAGTGCAGTTGGGAAGGCGCTTGCCTTGCCCATACCCAACCGGGATTCAGTTCCTGGCACCACATACATGGTACCCAGAAAACTGCCAGGAGTGAACCCTGAGCATCACCGGGTGTGACCAGAAACTTGTAATAGCTATCCTGTATCTGGTGACATGCAATTCAGATCTCTACCTATGACTGCACTACGTGAATGCCTCTTTAAAAAAAATTATCCTGCAGCTTTTTTTTTCTGCCCAGGAATGAGGGTCCTGAGGCCACAGCGTCAGGGATGGAACCACAGCCTTAAAGCCCTGAACTGTCTCTCCAGCTGGTAACATGGCATGAGAGGAGTTCGGATCCTAGAGCACATGCCTGGCCTGGCAGAGCCCCCAGTCTGATCCTCAGCGCCAGAGGGACCCCACCCAACACCAGTGGGTTTGGCCCCTATTTTAAATAACATATTCAGATCGTCAGTTGACTTCAACACTGAATGGGACTCAAGGTCAAAGTTCTCCAGCACAGGACAGTAAGCCGTTTATAACGAGAGCGGAGTGGAGCACAGGGCAGAAATTAAAGTTTTATTTATGACCAGGTAACATAGAGGAATTGTTTTCATGCGTCAGAAAGGAAAAAGAAAACAAGGTCTCAAGCAGGTCTGTGGCTTCCCGCTGCCCGCACACCCATCCTCAGCTTTCTCTAGCTGTGGGAAGCCCCGGTGCCCCAGTGTGCTACAAGGTGCTACAGCAGTACAGGCCCAAAGACCGCCAACCCCTGGAGCCGCCTGAGGCGTGGTGGGTCCTTCCGGGCGGGGCCTGCCTCCCACTGTGCATCCCCCCTGCTGTGGGTCGGGGAAGGGCTGAGGTAGGACGAGGCTGGCAAGTGCGCGACGAGGGAAAGCCTGGTCCTGCGCCCCACTTCATGGCCCGCTCCACGCCCTCCGGTGCCAGGAAAAGGCCTCCGGGAGGTCACACTCCAGGGCGACTGGCGGGGTCTTTGGAGGGGGAGCTGCGAAGAGGCCGGGGCTGCAAGACCCGGCCACAGTCCTGTCTGGAGACTCATTCAACAGCAAACACTCAAAATGGTCCCTACCGTAACAGGTTTCCACAGACACCGTAAAACATGTCTTATTTTCTTTGGCAACTACTGTTGCTTAGACAGTCTTCACCTGCTTCGTCAGGAAGCCCTGTGAGGGGTGTCCGCGGGACAGGAAGCGCAGCGCCCTCCCCGTGGTGGTCCTGAGGTAGCAGTGCATGAGTCCGCACGGGGCGTACCTGAAGTGTGCGCGCAGCCTCCCCAGTGCAGCCCGCACGGGGACGCTCCTGCCCGGCCCAAGGGCCACAGCACACAGGGCTCTTTGGGGGTCTGTGATGTCTAACGGAGATCCCGTGGGGAGTTCTCGGAACATTCCTCATCGTTGGGTGTGGCACTGCGGTTACAGAAGGCTGGTTTTTCAAGTGGCAGGTTTTATTGGTAGATTCGGGGATTTCAAGACCCTCCAGCGTCATCTGTTTGAGGAAATGAGACGCAGGCATTAAACTTAGCAGCCCGGAAGCATCGAGACAGGTCTCTAGTGCAGAAAGCAGTCGGGGTTCCTTCCGGGCCCAGGGCTGAAGGCGCATCTGTGTGGAAAGAGCGGCCACGGCCTAGAACCTGTTCTTAGTGGGGCGCCATCCGCAGGACGGAAGCACGGGAAGGATGAAAGCTGGGGAGCGGGGGCTGCAGCCAGGGGAATGCCATGGAAACTCCGCAGTGCAGGCCGCCCGGGCCTGTCCCCTGTGGTCTCAGAGGCAGCTGCAGAGCCCCGGGGAGGCAGCGTCTGCAGGACAGGCCCCGTCTGGAGGCAATGAGGTGCAGTTTTCCCCAGCAGACACCCCTCCCGGGCTAGGGTTAGGTCCCCAAAGCGGACAACCCCAGGGCAAGATTGGCTGTGGCGCCTTCTCCGCACGCCACCCAGTGACCCCAGGCAGCAGCAATGCCCCGTCCCCACAGGCTGTCCCCCCACCAGCAGCACTGCTCCAGACCACTGCCACCTGGGAGCCTCTGCAGGGACCAGGGAAAGCCAAGCAGCCTGTCCCAGGCCGGCCGGCGTCAGGAGCATCTCTGGGGGTTGCCCCCCGGCACTGGTTAGTTCAGTGCCCCCTTGCTCGGCTCCTTCTGCGGGCGCCTCTCGGGACAGAGGAGGGGCCACACCCCCGTTCCTCCGCCAAGGACCCCGACAGCAAACCCACCACCACGCCACCCCACAAGAACAGCAGGAGGCAGGGAGGGAGGCTCAGTCCCCGGCCCCACCGGCATGGCCCAAAGAAAGCGAGCACAGTACCCGGAGCTGACTGCCGGGCCTTCTTGGAGCCTTCCACGCCGTTCTCCTCAGACTTCCTCTTTGCGCAGTCCTGACAGGCGTTACCTGAGAGAGGAAACGCGCTGACTCAGATCCCTCCAGGCCCAGATGCCCAGCGGGACCTCACTTGGCACGGGCTGACCGCCACGGGGAGCCTGACTGGCAGGTTCCCGCCTCCCCTCATGGGGGTCTGAAGTGGGGCGTGAAGTGCTACGACGCTCCCCACCTGAGGCCCCCAACAGGCACCCCAGGTGCCCCCACCCGGGCCCTGCTGATCCCGCCGCTGCCCAGAGAGGAGAGATGCAGTGGTGGGTGGCGAGCAGGCGGCCCTGGGCAGGGTCCCAGGAGGGGCAAAGGGGAGCCAACCTCCCTGCCGGGCTCCCATTGGCACAGGCACCCGTTCAGATGGGGGCGGAGAGGGAGACGGGGGAAGGCAGGAGGCGCTTTACCCAGCAACGTGGTGCTGTCCACTCGATCGGCATCTGGGGAAGAAAGAAATGATGAGAGGCGGGCGGGCAGGCAGGGAGGCTGCTGGGGCCCTCGGCGGGGAAGGACACAGGCTGCGCTCTGGGTGGCCACCTCGTGGATCAAGGGCACACGTCCTTAAGGACACCCTCCTAGGAAAGTGCCAGAGGTGTCTCGGCCCTGGGCCCGGCTGTCACAGAGACAGCCCGAGCGCCCGGTCCCGGTCCCCTGACAGCAGTGCGTGTGGCGGCCAGAGAGCAACACTGGGAGCGAGATGAGGGGTCCGGCCCCTTGCTCGAGACCCCAACTGCAGGTCCAGACCCCGAATACTGGCAGGTGTGACCCCTGGGCACTGCTGGGGTGGCCCAACCATCAGTAAAAACACAAAAAGGAGGCAAAGTCACAGCAGTGTGGAGGTAAGCCAAGTGCCCTGCTCCTGTCTCTCGGGGGACAGTGCCACCCGCACCCCACATTTCTGGCTGGAAAGGCACCTAGTAGGTGAGGCCGGGCTCAGCCGTGCACTCAGCTATGCGTGACCTTGTTCTTCTCATGTTCAAGGTCCAAGCCGGCCCTGCCCTGCGGTTTCCCATTACAGTGAAATGAGAGTTGATAGAGCTTTCAAGGGTGCCGGCATCCATGTTTTATGGTGCCCGACTTGGCCCGGGGCCCGGACGCTCCCTCCGTGCTCATTCTGCAGGAGCGCTCCCCAGAAGATCGATCCCCAGGAGCCCCTGACCCGCACAAGAAGCCCGCCCACCAGTACACTGACAGTGAGGAAGAAATCTTGAACCTGGAGGGCCACGGCGATAGTACAGGGGCCAGGGTGCTGGCCTCACACGCGATCAAACTGGCACCCCGTAGGGTCCCCCGAGCCCCAGCAGGAGTGATTCCTGAGTTCGGGAGTCAGCCCTGAGCCCAGCCGGGTGTAGCGCCAAAACAAAACAAACATCTCAAACCTGGACTCCGCTGCCTGCAGATCTGAGTGGCCAGGTCCTGCACGTAGCCCGGGAAATAGTCGAAACAGTCCCCGTAGGACACGACTTTGATGCCATGCAGGAGCATGTCCGCCTGGTGCTTGAAGAAGTGGTCCTCGTCCTCCTTGAGCACCAGCATGTAGTGCTCCAGGTCCACCTTGTCGGGCACCGAGTAGAGGAAGAGCGCCTGGAAGATCTGGTCGCGGAGCGTCTCCCCGCAGCCCACGAACAGGAAGGACTTGGTGCGGTACAGGCCCTGCAGGACCTCCTGCAAAGGCACCACAGCGCTGCCGCCAACCCGCCCACGGAATGCGAGAACCTGCCCCGTCCCCCGCCCCGGAAGCAGCACCCCCAAAATGAGCATCCTGCTCTCGGGACCCCTGATGGGAGAGGAGCAGGGGAAGCAAAGGCTCCCTATCACCCGGCAGGCCGCCCACTCAGACCCCCCCACGCTGGGGCGCTTCCAAGAGGAAGACACGGAGACAAGCACACGGGGCCACACAGGCCCTGCCTGAGCGGGCACTGCTGTCCTCCCTGGCCTCACAGGGTCTCCGGGGACCGGAAGCTCAGCATCCCTACATGGGATGAGCTGCCAGGTGGTCTGGACATGCTCAAACTTCTTCCCCCTTAAATCAAGGGTAATAACATTCCTGGGCGCAGACGCCAGGGGCCAGCCTGCTGCCAGCAGGAACATTCTCGCCCCAGCAGAAGGAGGCGCGACCCCCACTGCGCGCTTCCGGCTCCTGGCTTCCAGCCAAGACCTCGAGTGCTTCGAAGATTCTCGCCTGTTCTGTATCGAAATTCTCGAGGAATTTCTGTACTATCTGCATGTTGCTCTTCCTCGGCCTTTGTTCCTACGGCCGAGGAAAGCTGCGTGTGATATGAAGAGAGAACAGTGAAAGCAAGGTTTTCCTCGAAAGCCTGATCTTCCCATTTTTTAAATAAGCGTGATAAATACTGAAAGGAGTGGGGAAGGGAGGGTTTGCGACGGGCCCCAGAGTTCCAGCCAGGCTCCTGGCCAGCTGGCAGTGTGTGTGGCCGGCAAGCCACCCCCGCAGTGGCGCCAACTCACCTGGGGTCACCTGTGCTTACAGTCGTCTGGCATAGTGTTGAGTTCAGGCGTTTTGCTTTTCAGTGGGAGCTTTGTTTGTTTTTGGGCTACACTCAGGGCGCAGGGCTTATTCCTGGCTCTGCACCCAAGAGATCATTCCTGGCCGGCTCGGGGGGGACATGGAATGCGGAGGATCAAGCCTGGGTCAGCCACGTGCAAGGAAGCACCCTCCCCGCTGTACTGTCTCCCTGGTCCCAGGAACTTATACTTTTAAGTGGTCACAAACAGAGGGGGTGGGAGAGGGAAAGGGGGAGGGCAGGGGCGTGGGGGAGAGGGAGGGAGCAGCAGAGAGAGAGGAGGGAGAAGGAGAGGGAGAGCAGCATGGCCTAAGACCACCCACAGACATGGGCCTCAGTGGGGAAGCCTCGGACGTGCCTTTGAAAGCCCAAGCAACAGAAAAGGAGAGTACAGGGCACTGACTCGTCTGCCTGGCATGCCTGTGGCCGACCCGGGTTCAATCTGCAGGATCCCATTCAGTCCCCCAGCACTGCCAGGGGGATCCCTGAAGTTCAGGGCCAGGAGTGAGCAGAGGACATGCCAGGTGTGGCCAAACACTCCCAGACACAAAATGGGGAATTAAAATCAGGCAATCAGGTTTCCCTGAGCAGCTGCCGTCTGAGACAGACCCCGGCCGTGCGGTCCCCAGAGACGCTGTGCGCAGAGGAAGGCCTCCTTACCATGACTTCTGGGTCTTGAGTTACATCTTTGTAGCCCGAGGGATCCAAGACCAAGCCGCAGGGGTCCGTGTACAAGCCGTGGATGTGAAGAACTCCATAGCGGACGTGCCCGCGTGCCCACTGCAGGACCTAGAGAGGCGGGGTGGGGCGAACCCAGTGCCACTCAGCACAGATGTGCAGCACACCTAACCAGAGCCCGTGGCCCTGCCCACGGATGCCCTCTGTGCTTGGCAAGGACGCGGCTCAGCGCTCAGGGTGGGTAATGTGAATGCGAAGCCCAGGGTCACCCCACACCACCTGGTCCGGCAAAAAAACTTTCATTTTCTAATTTTCTTGAGGGGCGCCAGGGATGACACACCAGCTCTGCGCAGGGCTTACTCCTGGCTCTGCTCGGGGATCACCTCCAGCTGTACTCGGGACCGTATGTGAGGCCCAGGGTTAGACCCAGGCCAGCAGCTTTTGCAAGGCCAGCGCCTTGGCTACTATTTTATCATTCCCAACCTCCGCAAAATTATTTTCAATCCTAAGAGAAGCTCGGCTCCTGGCACTGATTCCTCTGTGATGTCATGTCTAAACGACTCCTTTAAAGAGTCATTTAGGGGCCAGTGATAGTACAGCGGGAAGGGCATCTGCCTTGGACGTGACCAACCTGGGTTCCATCCCCGGAACCCATAGGGTCCCCCCACCTCCCTGCCTGCCCCCATCAAAGATTTCGGATGAAGGAGCCAGGGAGACAGGCTGGGAGCTCCAAGGGCACCCCCAGGCACTCCCGAGCACCGCGGCTAGCGCCCAATTCCTAGCCCCAGCGGTCGGTTTCCCTTTCTCTCCTGTCCATCACCCACCCGGCCCCGTTTCCTACCCCACGGAACAGAGGTGGGGTCTCTTGTCCATCCGCAGGCAGGACGCACAACAGGGAGCAGAAGCCCCAAGAGCACAGGGGTCCCCCTGGACCCCGCGCAGCCCTGGCCCCCGTGCTGGAGACTGGGCTCGAGTTCCAGCAGACGGCGGGGGGAAGGCTGGCTGGGCCGGGACACACCTTGGTCTTGTCCTTGAGGTCCAGGGACTGCATGGGCCGGTTCTGCTGCTGCCCGAAGAGCTCCAGCAGGTTGTCGTAGTTGGTGGTGAGCACCAGCGTGCCGCGCTCCATCAGGCTCAGGATGGACTGCAGCACCAGCGGGTTCTGGATGTGCTGCTCGAGGCTGTCGAACACCTCCATCAGGCAGTCCTGGAAGAAGTTGGGCTTGGTGTCGCCCGTGCGCTGGGAGGGACAGAAGGACAGACATCCTCTCAGCGACTGCGAGCCTCCGCACGGGCACGAAAGGCCCCAGCCCCGGGGAGAGGAGTGGATGCAGAGGCAAGTGGGCAGACGGCGGCACAGTGCAGGACAGCTGTGCAGGGCAGCATGGCGGGCCTGCCGGGAGGGCGCAGGTGCAGCCGGGCTGGGCCTTCCCGCTGCGACGGGCCTGGGATTCCCCTGCTGGGGGTCGGGAATGTGCCAACACGCGTCGCGTCAGGTGAAAGTGGCGGGTCCCCAACTCCACAGCACCACGGCCCCGCACCAAAGGACAATGGACTGAGTGACCCCGTCACAGTTTGGCCAGAGGGTGCCCACTGGCAATAGCCCTGCAGACCGTCCCTCTTGGCTGCCCTCCCTGAAGCAGCTCTGGGCCTCACCCCTGCCCACTGGAATCACTGGGTTTCCAGAGCGGACACGAAACAACCGGTGTGGCCAAGACCAGCTTCCACAGGCGGGCCCCTGACCTCACCTTCTCCAGAGCCACCGTGTCCCCGCTGAGCCCCGCATGCCATTGGGAAAGACTCACAGGGGACATCTTCCGGATGAGGTCGTGGGCCACCACCAGCAGGTCCCGGTCCTTGGTCACCTTCCTGCGGAACTCGGCGATGTCCCCGGGGTGCAGCACCTCCAGCTGCTCTGCCGCCTCGATGACCGCCTCAATGCAGCTGCGCCAGGAGCACAGGGCGGGGATCCCAGGGGCCACTGCCGCGCTCACTCCCGTCCCGATGACCAGAAGCAGCTCCTGGGGCTGCTTCCGAATGAGGCTTTTTAAAAACTTTCTACTTAAAGACAAGAAGGCAGAGGCTGGGCGTTACCAGAGAAGCCGCAGCCTGCAGTGTCGGGGCCGCCCCACCTCCCACCCACCCCTCCTGCTCTCCAGGAGAGAAAGCCAGAGGCCGAGTCCTGTCTGGCTGTGACCGGACTGGCGTGCCACCCGTGACAGCCTCAGAACCCGCATTAGACACTGCCTCCTGGGCAGACAGCAAGGGGAGGCACTGGCCTCACATGCAGGCAGCCCCAGTTTGGCCCCCACGCGCCATCTCCGCTTACCCCCGAGCACTGATCCAGGAGCAGCCCAAGCAGTGCTGAGTATGTGGTGACCTCCCCCAACTCCTACCCCACCCCCACAAAAAATAAGCTGCCTCCTGAGGAGATCAAACCCACCTGGGATCACTAGTGAGAATTTTGTGGGGGCTGGTTTGTCTGTTTTGGGGCCACACCCGCGGTATTCAGGGGGTACTCCGGGCCTTGTGCTCAGGGGTCCACAAGGGTGTGAGACAAGCCCCTTAGCCACAGTACTCACTCCCACCCCAGAAATTAAACTATTAAGCGTTCTGAAACCAAGAATGGGGTTTGGTTCTGTTTTTCACCTTTTCTGGTGTGTTTTTGGTGGGTTTTTTTGCTGGGTTTTATTTTTGAGCCACAACTGGAGGTGATCAGGGTATCACAGGGGGTGCCAGGGATTAAACAGAGTCAGCTGTGCATGAAGCAAGTGCCCTACTCATTGTACTAGCTCACTCCCTACCCCATTCTTTTTCTTTGATTGTTTCTGAAAACAGGACTTAAGAACAATAGTTCACGACTATGAATCAAATAGATCATGCAAAAACCAAAAATGTCAATGATTTCAGTTCCTCTGGAGCTGTAGATTACTTGTCAACCCAATGGCCCTTTACAGTGCTAAGTCTTACAAATGGTTTTCTGCACTAACAACCGGACCCACTGATGAGTCCTCCTGTGTTCCACTTTCTAACAAGTAAAGCCTCATCCACTTGTGAGCTAAGTATTTCTTCCTGGCCCCGAGTGGGAGCCACTCCCCCCTCCCCCCCAACAATCAGGCACGGTCAAATCCCTGGGCAGAAAAAGAACAACGCAGGAGGCTGGTGAGAGGCTGGGGCCTGCCCGGATGTGCACGGACTCCATTTACCTTGATTTCTGTTCGCTTCGATTTGCTGTCTTTTCCACAGAATCCATCTGGGAATCCTAAAGAGAAAAATCAATCAGAAGTGACTTATTTTGCCTTGTTACAAATTCTTCCATTAGTATCCTGAAGAATAAAAGGGTTGATTTCAAAGCAAAACAAACTCTTTATTTAAGAAATAGATCATATAAAAAATCCACACAAAGTGACTATCAGTAACTGTGTGCATGATCCCCTGGAGAGAGGGCAGGAAGGAGGCTACACCAAACTCGATTCCGGAGGTGCTGGGCCATGGACACAATGACTCAATGCAAAAGCCAGGCACAGAGCTTCGGGGCAGTCTGCTGCTCTCGGGGGACACCGGGTGCTGTGGGACGGGCCCAGTGAGGCACCTGGTCCCCCCTCGTGCAGACTGAAACCCAGTGCAGAGAAACGAGAGTCCACTCTGGGCTGACCCAGGAAAGGAATCAAACCACGGAGGTCTTTATTGCCAAACCGCCTCCAGACCCTGTTTTCCAGGACACGCCCACCCAGTTCTGACTGGGCTAAGATTACACAACGGTCAGATACAGCAAGTTTTTAAATCCTATAATCTCACTACCTAGAAGCAGCAACTGTTTGCATTTGCATATTAGCCTCTAGACACTTAAAAACATTTTCTAGACAAGATTCACAACTCTAAGTTCATAGCTGGGGATCAGGGCTGTGGCTCGGGGGCAGAGCACTTAACTTGCACTTGTGAGGCCCTGGGTTCGATCCCCAGCATCATAGGTGGGGCTACGTCTTATCTACACCAAGTGCAGACCCTTACCACCACAATGACGACTGACTCTGTGCACAAAGTTTTTTATCTGGCTTGAAATGATTCAGGAGGGCACCAGAGCAATAGCACAGTGGGTGGGGCGTTTGCCTTGCACGTGGGTCGACCCAAGTTCCATCCCCCACATCCCAAAGGGTCCACCGAGCACCGCCAGGAGTAATTCCTGAGTGCAGAGCCAGGAGGAACCCCTGAGCATCACCGAGTGTGACCCATAAAGCCAATATAATCTTTAAAAAAAAAATTATTCAGGAGAAATGTCTGAGAACAGCTGAGCTATGAAACCAGACTATCGATCCGCAAACAATCCAGCCTCCCAGCTTGTGGGCAGGGTACCCAGGAAGTTCCCATTTGACCGGCACTCAGGGAGAACCACCTGTTCAGGGCTGGCCACCTTTTAGGGGTGTTATCTTTTTGTTTCCAACTAGAATCAGGTCACCAAGAATGACTTCCCCGGGTAACTCAGTCAATAAGCACCACCAGGATTTGTCTGTCCTTAATCTTAGGCAAGGTGACTTACAAGCTTGGTGACAGCAGGGCTTGATGCATAAACCATCCCACAAGGCTCCCTGCACCTGGTCCCAGAGCTGTGCCCTGTCTCTGCTGCCTCAGCTTTTGGGTCAGCGCTGTTAGGTTTCACAGGGAAAAGACGCCCAGAGAAACAAACCTTGGGCACCCAAGCACAGCGGTCTAAGTGCCTGCCCCACTGGCCAAGGGGGACGGGGTTCAGAGCTCCCACCAAAGTGAAGGGGGGGGCTGCAGAAATGGCTCAGCAAGCTGACCGGCAGACAGGAGGCCTCGGTTCATCCCAAGCACTGCCTCAAGTGACCCTCAAGAACAAGTTAGGGGGAGGGCGTTTGCTTTGCACACGGCCGACCCGGGTTCGATTCCCAGCATCCCATATGGTCCCCTGAGCACCGCCAGGGGTAAAATCCTGAGTGCATGAGCCAGGAGTAACCCCTGTGCAAAGCTGGGTGTGACCCAAAAAAGAAAAAAAAAAGAACAAGCTAGGAGTAGCCCCTGAGCACTTCCGGGGGGGCGGGGGGAGAACCCAGGGTCCAGGCTAGGACACTGAGGGCCAGAGATTGCCGGAAGCTGGCGGAAGGGAAAGGCAGGTCACTCCAACACGCCTCCCTTCCTATGCAAATACAGTCAACAAATAGTTCTGCTATTTGCAACCTACCAGCTGTTTCCTGGTGGAATAGTCAATACTGGGGTTTCCCACTGCATCTACACTCCTGAGCAACTCTGGACTTGCTCTGGGATTTCAGTGGCTGACTTCAGCATTCCCAGTCCACAGCTCATCGGCCAGACCCAGGAACGCTTGCGAATGAGCGGCGGGGAAAGCTCTGAGGTCTCTCCCATGCAAGGAAGGCTGGGAGTTAGTCAGCGACCAGCTCAGGCTCGGACCCATCCTGGGGTGCCCAACTCCCTTTCCCAACCCCCCACCGCAGCATCACCACAGAAAGTCACACCTCCGCTCCCGGGTAAGCTGCCCCAGGGAACCCCCAGCCTCTGAACAGCCTCCCAGGATAACGGGGAGAGAAGGCTTTCATCCCTTCAGCAAGACAACACTGAGGGGCTGGGGGTGGGAGGTGTCGCAGGCCACCCCGGCGTTACTCAGAGCAGCACTGGGGGTCTCAGGGCTCAGTGCTCACGCCCCGCAGGCTGGGGGACACCAGGGCCACTGCGGCAGAGCTGCGGACCCAACTCAGGCCAAGCATGCGGCCCTGAGCAGCCCCGTGGCCCCCTGGAGTATTCTCCAGCCAGTCCCTCTCAGGCCAGGAACAGTGCAGAGCTGACACATCCTGCAGCTTCCCCTGCCCCACACGGCCCAGAGCCCCTGCAGAGGAAGCTCCCAAGAGCCCCGGGGCACCACCCACTCACATGCCCACACTTGCTGCCTCAGTAAAGCACTTTTTTCCAGCACCTTGTACAGACAATTAGAGCTACAATGAAAAATCAAAATATTCCATCCACGGGGCTGGCGAGAGTGACCCCAAAGACAATATATCCCATTCATATATCCTCTCAAAAACGAGACCAAATTAAATTTCTGTAAGCGGTGCTTACCCCTAAAATGAAACCATTCCCAAGTTTTCTGAAGGACAGGTTTTCAGTAAAGCACAGACCACTGACGGGACATGAGAGAGTTCCCGAGAGTCGGTCTCAAGCCCGGAGCCATCCCTCACTCCGCGGTCAGGCAGCAGGACACTCCGAGAGGCGCCTCCAGACCACAGGCCGGGGTCCCAATCACCCCGCACCCCAGCATGCCGAGTCTGTACAGAGCTGCCCATATTTAGACATTCACAGCCCATTCGGCTCGCATTACCTCATTTCCTGTTCCTCAGGCAACAACACAAGCATCAGCGCCAAACCTCAGAGGACAGACACAAGTACCCAGTCTTCCCACTGCCACGCCAGGGAGCAGCAGAGAAGCTCGGTGAGAAAGCGAAACCTCTGGTGGCCCGGATCCCCCGAACCTTTCTTCCGAGCCAATCAGAGTGCAGGCAGCAGGAACGGAAGCCCGCAGGGACCTGCGAAGCTGTGTCCCCGCGTTTCCTTGGTGATCCAGGCGTCACCACAGTCCGCAGGCCCCGAGCCAAGTCCTCGTAGCAACCGAGCAGCGTTTTCTGAACGGCAACGCAGGCCCCAACACAGGTACGCGTGAGCAGTGCATCTACAGCAAGCATCAGTCTCAACAGGCGTTCTGAAGATTCGAGACCTCAGGCTGGGGACAGCTCACAGGGCTGGAGCGTGCGCCGGGGAAGCAGAAGCCTGGCTGAGGGCCTGCAGAGCGGTGCGCCCCAGCCGCACACCGGGGTATACCACCACCCCACCCCCGCCCAGTTTCCAGATCATGAGTATTTTATGAACTGCATCAGGGCAGTCACCCTGCCTTACTCTTTCCAGCCCCAGCATCCAGTACAGAACAAATGCTCACAAGCTGAGATTAACAGAGGAGAGAGCAAGCTTCAAACTTGTCACAGGGTCAGAACTACAGGGCAGCGGGGAAGGCTCCAGGAATGGCCCCCAAACAAGCAAAAACCAAAACAAACAAAAAGCCCCCAACTTAATTAGCCATGACTGGTAAAACAAAGCCCCCAGTTCCCTCATCCCATGGTCCCAGATTATCGCTGCCCCTCCCCAAGCCTTTCTCCCGTACTTAATGCCCGATTCACTGACTCTGGGTGGGACCTGACTTCCTGCCTACCAGCACCTGGGCCAGAGCATGATCAACACTCTGACAAAGCTACCCTCTAGGAAGTCACCCTCGTAAAACCCAGCTGAGTGCCCCAGGGGGGCGCCCAGGCACACCCACTCTGCAGGAGACACCAGCTGGGTCCTGCAGGCAGTTTCAACACTACTCAGGACCAGCACTGCGCCTTACACACAAGAGGGTGGGAAGGAATAAAGATCATGGTGGGGGCTGGAGTGATGGCACAGCACAGCGGGTCGGGCACGTGGCCAACCCGGGTTCGATTCCCAGCATCCCATAGGGTCCCCCGAGCACTGCCAGGAGTCATTCCTGAGTGCAGAGCCAGGAACAGCCCCTGAGCATCGCTGGGTGTGACCCAAAAAGGAAAAAAAAAAAAAAGATCATGGTGAAAAGAAAAGAGAAGAAGGAACAGACCGATTGTGGGGCCCAGAATCCGGAATAATGGAGCCCAGATGGAATGCTGCCCTCCTAGAATTTCCCCTTAATTTCCCCTTTACATCTGTGTTTATATTTAACCAACACCCTCAGGTATGTAAAAGTCTAACCCAACTAAAGAATGCTCCCCTGCTGCTTACTGCTTCTAAATAATAAACACTGCAAGCTGAGGACAGGGTGTGCGCCCCCGGGCCCCATGTTTTCTCTTATTTCTGTCTCTATTTCTGTCTCTTCTTAATTCTCAGGGTGCCCCTGCTTCAGGCCTGTTTGCCCAGGGCTGTGTGACCCACCACACCGGCAACGAGTGCAAGAATTCATAAAGACAGGGCAATGGGGAAGAGAAACTGTCAAGACTGTCTTTATTAAAGTAACGTAGTAAGAGTTGTAACTAGTTGGGGCTGGAGCAATAGCACGCAGGCAGGGCGTTTGCCTTGCACTCGGCCAACCCGGGTTCGATTCCCAACATCCCACAGGGTCCCCTGAGCACCGCCAGGGGTCATTCCTGAGTGCAGAGCCAGGAGGGACCCCTGTGCATCGCCAGGCGTGACCCAAAAAGCCAAAAAAAAAAAAAGTTGTGACTAGTTTCTGTTATAAACTATACCTTCACTGATCAAGTGAAAACCAAACCGAGAAGTTTCAAGTCTTTAAGGGCTTCAAAACTCTCCTTAAAAGGGCTAGAGGAAACGGGATAAGACACTTGCCTTGCACGTGACCAACCCTGTTTTGATCCCCGGCATCCCATAAGGTCTCCCGAGCACTACCAAGAAAGAGTGATTCCTCGGTGCAGAGGCGGGAGTCACCCCTGAGCACCGCCGGGTGTGGCCCAGAGGCAAAAACGATGATGCCCGAGAACTGGTGGGGAGAGCACTGTGCCTGCAGGGGGCTGGATGGTGCCAAGGCCTGGCTCGGGGCTATCCCGCACTCTGCTTGCTGCGTACAGACCCACCACACCAAGAAGCCCCCGACCCAGCTCCTCCTCATCCGAGCAGCGCGGCCTGAGCAAGCCCTTCCCAGCAGGATTCTTACTGAGAGCCTGGGGCCTAAGGCTTGCGACCCCACATCCTGGTCCAGGCTGGTTCCTTCTCTCCCTCTACTCATTTCACTCTCACAAATTGCCCATTGCTGGGGGCGGGGGGGGGGAGGGGCAGACAATGGAAGCAGACGTCAGCGGGCGAGTTTTCAGGTGCCTCTGGTATCACCCTTGCAGCTGTACGCATGGAGATGATTTCCCGCCGGTCTGACCAGCCTGCCCAGTTCACTGTGTTGGAAACAGCGCATGAACGGACAAAAGTGAAGCGTCCAGCCCTGCCTCGGAAACAGGGCCCCACACCGCAGCAATCCGTCCCACCCCATCTCACGCCCGGCCCTGCAAGGCTCTTGTGAAGATGTCCTGTGACTCGGACCCCCGACCGGCTGTGTGCAGGCCCTGACCATGAGCGCATGGATACATGCACGCGTGCACATGCATATGTACGTGCAGGCACACCCCACCACCACCCCCATTTCCCAGTGTTCGTGCCTTGACCAAAGCGAGAGAATGGAGCACTTTATGTGGCGCTGATTCTGCAGCTGCCCCTAAAAGGGGCGATCCGTATAACTCTCACCTGGCCCCGGCCGGCCGGTAGCGAGCCCTTGGAAGAGGCCGGTCACCACGGCAACACCAGAGCAGCCCAGAGACGCGGCTAAATATACCAGCCGCTTGAGGAGGACGCCCGCCAGCCAATGCGGTGTTTGCTCCTTTACGGTTTGTCCGCCAGATGTGTGACACGTGGCAGAGCAGAACCCAAACAAGTCTGAGTTCCGGGACGACAGGCCGGTAAGAGGGAACTGCACCGGGACAGCAGCCGGAGACACGCGAGACACCACTCGGCCTCATCCCCTCAGGAGTAAGACATGGTCTGCAAAGTCAGCCCGCAGCGGAACAGAATCTAGGACACGGGAGCTGGAGGTGGCCTGGAAGGTTCCGGGCCACCGGATCCCCTGACGCCTCTCTGAGACCGAGAGAGAGGAGCGGAGCCGCGCCGCGGTCAAGGTTCCCCGGGAGGAGCGGCTATGAACCCCCTCCCGGACCAAAACCGGCATCCTGCCTCCCTCCTCGCTCCCAAGCTCCTTCCTCGGGCCGCAGACCTTCCGCTCACCGGCTTCCCACCCCACTCACTGTCTGCAAGCCTCGGGGAGATTTCAGGGTCAGCGCCCCCGGAAGACGCTGCCGGCAAAACAACCAGCTCACAACGGCGTCCGTCTGGGTCTCTCCAGGCTTATCACAGTCGGTCAACTTTAGCAGGGCAGATAAGGAGGGGCGAGGGGCCGGGAGGAGCGCCCAGCCCGGCCCGCGGCAGGTTGAGGGAAGGAAGTCGGTCCCGGAGCGCCACGGCCCTGCCTCGGAAATAACTGGGAGGTACTGAGCGCCCTGCTCCCGCGGCGCCTCCCAAGCCTCTGTCCTCCAGAGCAGCGTCTGCCTCGGACAGCTGCAGGGTCATTCCGAAGAACGGGGCAGGGCCGAGGAAAGCCCAGCGGGCGGGCGGGGCGCCCGAGCAGGAGCCTCGAGGCTCCTCGGGCTAAGCCCTGAGCGCCACCGGGTGCGGCCCCCAGACCAGCCAAAAACAAACAAACTAAACCTCAGAGAGCAGCGCAGGGGGCTGGAGCCATAGTACAGTGGATGGGGGCCGGGGGGCGTTTGCCTTGCACGCGGCCCGGCCCGGGTTCGATCCCCGGCATCCCATAGGGTCCCCGGAGCACCGCCAGGAGGGATTCCTGAGTGCATGAACCAGGAGGAACCCCTGAGCATCGCTGGATGTGACCCAAAAGAAAAAAAAATGGGGGGGGGGGGAGAGAGTTGAACTCTGGGAATGGTTTGAAATAAAACACAATAAGGGTCCGGAGCAACAGTCCAGCGGGGAGGGCGTTTCCCTTGCACACGGCCGACCCGGGTTCGATTCCCAGCATCCCATAGGGTCCCCCAAGCACTGCCGGGGGTAATTCCTGAGTGCGAGTCAGGAGGAACCTCTGAGCATCGCCGGGTGGGACCCAAAAAGCAAAAAAAAAAAAAAAAAAAAAGTAGACTTCACGAGGCTGGGGCGATAGCACGGTGGGGAGAAGTTTGCCTTGCACACGGCCGACCCGGGTTCGATTCCCAGCATCCCATATATGGTCCCCTGAGCACCGCCAGGGGTGATTCCTGAGTGGGCAGAGCCAGGAGGAACCCCTGGGCATCTCCCCCCCAAAAAGAGAGAAGGCTTCAGACCACATGGGCACCACGTGGCGGGCCTCCGTGACAGGGAGTCAGGGAAGGGTTGGGAGAGGAGAGCGAGCCCCAAGGGTCCGAGGCCGCCGGGATGAGCGGAACAACCCTGAGCGCCTCCAAACTAAATACCGTCGGGGCTGGAGCAAGGGCACAGCGGGGAGAGCGTCTGGCTGGCACGCGGCCGACCCGGGTTCGACTCCCAGCATCCCATAGGGTCCCCCGAGCACTGCCAGGAGTGACCCCTGAGCATCGCCGGGTGGGACCCAAAAAAGAAAAGAAAACAAAAACACAAAACATCGTGGCACGAATGCAGCATCCCGCTGTCCTGCCACGCGGGCAGAACTGGGCAGCAGAGCCAGGCCCGGGCACTGGCACGTGGGATGGGCAAGGGCAGCTCCCCCGAAAGCGACAGTCCTGGGGGCGCGGGGGGAGGGGCCGTCGGAGCTGGACCACCGCCCCGGCCACTTGCCCTCCCGGGAAGTCGCTCTCCGAAGCGGCGTCAGACCTGGGTGCGACCCCCCGGCCAGGAGGGAGCCCTGAGCACTGCGCCGGGAGTCAGCCCCGGGCCGGCGCCACGCCCCCCTCGCCCTCCCGCCCTCCTCAGGACCCCGGGCCCGTCCGGGCGACCCCCACCCCACGGAGCGTCCTCTCCACGCCGCGCTCCGCAGGCCGCTCCGGGGGGTCGGCCGGGGGGGGGAGGGGGCGCACACGCCGCGCGAGGCTGAGCGATGAGGGGCCCGGGGAGGGGGGCCTCAGGGCAATGAGGGGGCGGCGGTCCTGGCCTGAGGGGGGGTCCCGCGGGGCGCAGCGCCGCCCCCCGCCGTCCCTCACCTGCGGGCCTCGGCGCCTCAGCGGGCTGAGGGGAGCGGGTCGGGGGTCGGGGGTCGGGGGCTGAGGGGGACGCGAGCCGCCTCAGCCGCCTTAGTCGCCTCAGGAGCCGCCTCAGCTGCCTCAGTCGCCTCAGACTCAGCCTCAGTCGCCTCAGCAGCCGCCTCGAGCTTCAGCCTCAGCCGCCTCAGTCGCCTCAGCCGCCTCAGGAGCCGCCTCAGGAGCCTCAGACTCAGCCTCAGCCGCCTCAGGAGCCGCCTCAGGAGCCGCCTCGGCTGCCTCAGTCGCCTCAGACTCCGCTTCAGCCGCCTCAGCAGCCGCCTCAAGCTTCAGCCTCAGCCGCCTCAGGAGCCTCCTCAGCCGCCTCAGTCCCCTCAGCTGCTTCAGCTGCTTCAGCCGCCTCAGCCCCAGCAGCCGCCTCAGCCGCCTCAGCCGCGGCTCCCTCAGGGGCGCGCCGTGGCGCCGCGCAAACTCTTCCCCCCGCGCCCGCCTCGCCGCGCGAAGGTTCCGCCCAGACCAACCGCCTCGCCGCGCCCGGAGGCCCCGCCCCGGGTGGGGGCGTGGCCAGACCCGCCCACCCTTTTCCCCCGCCCCCGGGTGAGGGCGTGGCCAAGGCCCCACCGCCCCCAGAGTGGGCGTGGTCACGTCGCGCGTGCCGGACCGGCCGGTGGGGCGTGGTCAAAGCGTCGAGCGTCTGGTTCTAATAGGGGCGTGGTCACGCCGCGCGCCCCGCCCCCCCGAGTCGCGGGCTCCGCCTCTCCCGGGAGGCGGGACGCGCAGGCGCGGAAGCTCAGGGGGCGGGGCCGGCGCTCGGGAGGCGGAGCCTGTGCCTGTGGCCGCAGGTCCTGCGGGCGTCCCAGTGTCCATCCTTGCCCGCTGGTCCTGCGTCTTGCCCCACGTGGGTCCAGCCCCAGGCTGCTCCCTAGGCCCCCAGCGAAAGTCGCCAGTCCCTATACTGGGGACATTGGTGGTGGAAAATGTGCACCGGTGGAGGGATGGGTGTTTGGTCATTGTATGACTGAAACTCAGACGTGAAAGCTTTGTAACTGTATCTCACAGTGATTCAATACATAAAAGTAAAAAATAAATAAATGAAACATAGAAGTATTCATGAAATATATAAATATAAATATGCATATTTGTATAAATACATTTCTATTATATAAATATAAGTATTCATGACATGTATAAATATATTTCTAATGAAATATAGAAAGAGTAGACATATTAAGAACTTTTTTTGGAAAAAAGGCAGTTCAAATAAAAATATCAATCGGTATAAAATAAAATCGCCAGTCCCCTCTGTCCTGCCGAACTTGTGATCACTCTGCAGTTACCTGCCCTTGTTTGAGTGTCAGGACCTGGGGGGACCCCCCTCAGGCATAAGTCTCAGTGCCCAGGTGTCTATAAGTGCTTGGGTCTACTTCCTGATTTTTGTCTTGTATCAATAATCTCCGCTCCTCCGCCCCTCTCGGAGAGCCCGGCAAGCTACCAAGAGTATCTTGCCCGCACGGCGGAGCCTGGCAAGTTACCCATGACGTATTCGATATGCCAAACACAGTAACAACAAGTCTCATGATGGAGACGCTACTGGGCCCACTCGAGCAAATCGATGAACAACAGGAGGACCGTGACCGTGACCATGACCGTGATCAATAATCTGGGGCTGGAGGGATAGCACAGTGGGAGGGTGTTTGCTTTACATGTGGCCAATCTAGGTTCCATCCCCAGCACCCTGTATGGCCCCCTGAGCACTGGCAGGTGTGGTCCAAACCCAAAGCAAACAAAAAGGGAAATAACCCTCCTTTGGGGGCACTCGGGGTGCCCAGGATCCAAGCCAAACCTCCCTCCCGTAGGGCCATCTCCCGGCTCATTGGCCCCTCATTGAACCTTTCGGATCCCCCGCCCCACAACACCGATTCACCAGAAACATTTGGTGCTGCTCCCACCTTGGCTGCAGGCAGGGTTGGGTGTGGCCCCTGGCCCCAGGCTGGTGGGATATGGGTGGTGCTGGGGGTGAGCAGTGCAAGTCTACACACAGGAAACCATTGCATACGCAAATGAGTGCTGGAACCCAGCCAGAGGTCACACCCGCAGCAGGTTCTGGGCCTGGAGAGATAGTCCCGGGTGGGTAAGGCCCTGGCCTTGCACTTCAAACACAGCTGACCTTGGCAGATCCTTGGCAGCGCGTCTGGTCCTCCAAGCCCGCCAGGAGTGCCCCCCTGAGCCCAGAGCCTGGAAGCCAGTTGCTGTTTCTGTAGCATCTACCCACACAGCCTCCCTCCCAGACAGCCAAATAAATGCCTTCTCCAGAGAACCTATGGGCACTGCAGGACGTGGAAGCTGACTACATCTCCAGCTCCCAAGTGTGCGTGCGTGTGTGCATGTGTGTTTGCATGCGTGTATGTGTCTGTGTGTGTATGTGTGTACGTGTCTGTGTGTGCATGTGTGTATGTGTGTGCATGCATGCGTGTGTCTGTGTGCATGTGTCTGTGTGTGCATGTGTGTACATGTCTGTGTGTGCATGTGTGTACATATCTGTGTGTGCATGTGTGTCTGTGCACATGTGTATGTGTGCATGCATGTGTCTGCGTGTGCATGTGTGTATGTGTGTGCATGCGTGTGTGTGCATGTATATGTGTGTGCATGCGTGCACGTCTGTGTGTGCACATATGTGCATGTGTGTGTGCATGCATGCACGTGTCTGTGCATGTCCATGTCTGTGTGTGCATGTGTGTGAATTTATTTCCTATTTTCTGAATTTGTTTTGTTTCGCGGCTACACCTGGCAGTGCTCAGGGCTTACTTACTCTACTCCTGGCTCTGCACTCGGAGATCACTCCTAGCAGGGCCCGGGGTACCATACCTGAACCCCAGCGGCCACAGCAAGGCGAGCACCCTCCCCGCTGTCCCACGGCTCGGGCCCAGCTCCGTGTGGAGGACCAGAGCACGCTGGGCCTGAGGTTCTGAGCACGTGCTCCTATTCCAGCCTCTGCAGCCCAGGGGGGCCTGGATTCTACCGGGTGGCGTTGAATGAGATTTCTGACAGACCAGAACTGGGGTGGGGTGGGATGGGGGAGTGGAATCGTGTCTTTGCTGCCACCTTCCCCAGCATTCGGGACCCCACCCCCCCGCCTCAGCTCAGAGCCCGGAGAGGGGCTTGCTTGTCCTGAGTCTCACCGCGTGTCTCAGGGACCAGAGCAGGGAAGACCGCAGCCCTGCGGGGATGGAGGTGGGGGCGGCTCTTTCTCCTCCCCGAAGAGCCAGAGAAATTGCGCCGTGGGCGTTTCTAATTAGAATCTTCTAGGAAGCCTGAGTCCAGCCCCAGAGTCCCGCAGACTCGCCCACCAGCGCGCCTTCCTCTGCTCAGATGGCACAGGGCTGGCTGCAGGTGGGCAGAGCCCAGACCCTGCCTGCCGAAGGGACCGCCCCTTCCCCTCCTGCTGCCTCAGGGAGGGAGAGCCCGAGTGGGAAGGGGTTGCAGGTAGCTGCCCTTGCACCCCTGACAGGTGGGCTCTCTCTGACATGCCCCAGCGGGGGACCCAGGGCAACTGGCTAGCACCACGCTGCAGCACAGGAAGGTCAAAGGCAGGCCGGACACTCGCTGGGCACCAGCGCCAGCCAGCTCCCTGCCTGCCTCCAGCAAGCCTGCAAAGCCGAGACGGGCCTGGCACAGCCTGACCGCCCAGCTCAGGTGACCCTGAGACGCTGAGCCCGGAGGAAGAGGAACAGGAAGCCGCCCAAGAGGAACTGCAGATCAGGAGGTGCCTGAGACCAAGGAGAAGCGAGCCCAGGGGCCAGGGATGGAAAGGGGGCCACAGGCGTGGGAAGGGGGAGGCACCCACGCCGCGAGAGAGGCAGAGCCGCATGCAAAGGAGGTCGTGCAAACCAGAGGGGCACAGCAAGGAAGCATGCAAAGAAAGTGGGCACGTGCACACGCGGCGTGAGCGTGCAAATCAGTGTGTGCGGACCAGGCGGGTGTGTGCAAATGAGGCGGAGCGCGTGCAGGTGAAGGCGCCCAGGAACACGCGCGCGCGGAGCTGCGTGGGCGGGGCCGCCCGGGTTCTGGTGCTTTCCCCGGCTGCAGGAGCTGAAGCCCCAGCGAGCGGCAGATGCAGGTGCATCAGCAGATGCAGGAGTGGGAGGAGGTGGGGACGCCAGGGCTGCTGGGGGGGGGGGGGGGGAACTCTCCAGGCGGTCCCTGCCTGGAGCCCCAGGGCGCAGAGTGGCTGGGAAGTCGCGCCCACCCCCCACCTCCGAGCACCAGGCACTGGGGACCTCTGCTGAGGACCGAGGGGACCCCAGTGCCCTCTGAGTCTCCGCTCAGAAGGGGTCCTAGTCCCCAGAGGGATGGGGCAGGGAAACGCTTTCACCGTGGGGACAGGGAGTGATGGGAGCCGCAGTGCCCTCTGCTCCTCTCCAGGACCCCAAACCTAAACCCGTCAGCACCCCAGCGCCTGCAGCCCGTGACACTGAGAGCAGCCGACGGACAGGAGACACATTTCCAAAAGTGCTCCGGGGCTCTGGGGGTTTGCCCAGCAGCGCTGAGAAAGGGCTCACCCAGCAGTGCTCAGGGCTCTTGGGGCTCCACCCAGCAGTGCTCAGGAAGGGCCCACCCAGCAGTGCTCAGGGCTCTTGGGGCCACACCCAGCAGTGCTCAGGAAGGGCTCACCCAGCAGTGCTCAAGGCTCTTGGGGCCACACCCAGCAGTGCTCAGGAAGGGCTCACCCAGCAGTGCTCAAGGCTCTTGGGGCCACACCCAGCAGTGCTCAGGAAGGGCTCACCCAGCAGTGCTCAGGGCACTCTTGGGACCTCACCCATCAGTGCTCAGAGGCTCTTGGGGCCACACCCAGCAGTGCTCAGAGGCTCTTGGGGCCACACCCAGCAGTGCTCAGGGGCTCTGGGGGGCTCACCAAGCAGGGCTCGGGCTATGGGGAGACTCGCCCAGCAGTGCTCAAAGCTCTAGGGGTCACACCCATCAGTGCTCAGTAAGGGCTCACCCAGCAGTGCTCAGGGGCTCTTGGGGAGACTCACGCAGCAGTGCTCAAGAGCCCTGGGGGCCTCATCCAGCAGTGCTCAGGGGTACTGGGGGCCACACTCAGCAGAGCTTTGAGGGCCTTCCGAGCTGGGAGTCAAACTCAAGGCTTCGGGCATGCCCGGACTGAACATTCTCCCAGTCCAGCCCTGGTTTCCTTCATCCTCGCTGCCTTCGCTCTGAGGAAACAGCCCCACCCGCCGGGCCCGGCATGTCCAGGCGTGTCCAGGCGTGTCCCTTCCCTCCGGCACCCACCCCTCCCCCTCCCCCCGCAATGCCGATCCAGAGAGACTTCGGAATCCTGGGACACTTTTATTCAAAGTTCCCCCGCAGTTGGTGCAGCATCCCTGGCCTCCCCCGGTGGCTGGGCGCGGTGTGGGCGTGGCCGTGGCCGCCTGAGACCCAGTGGGACCAGCAGCCGGGTCCCCGCTCAGTCCTGAAGCTTGCTGGCGTACACCTCGGGCCGGTCCAGGGCTGGCCCTCGGCTTGCTGACGACGGGTATGGGCGCTCCGCAGCCCCCAGGGACTTGGGGGCCGCCGTCCCCTGCGTGATCTGGGAGTCGTGTGTTGTTTCCCCGTCAAAGCCGCCCATGTCGCTGTTGGGGGGGGCGGTGAGAAGCGTCGCCATTAGGGGGTGGGGGGTCCGGCTGGCCCGCGATCCCTCATCACCGACGTACTTCACTGACGTGGAGTTTCTTTGGGGGTTCAATTGAGGGGGGAGGGGTGCTCCTAGGCAGAGCCCAGGGGGCCTGGGGGTTGGCCCACATGGAGGAGAGCCTGAACTCAGGGCCGGGGCCAGACTCAGCGAAGTCGCAGCTTTCATCCGGTGGAACGAGCTTTCCGGGGCATTGGCAGTGCCAGCCCTGGGGTCGCCACCTCTGAGAGCTGCTTGAACAATCTCTAGAGCTTGGGACGCTCTGCGTGTGGGAGCCCCGATTTCATCCCTCAGACCACAACACGGGGGGGGGGGCACTCCCCGGGCACTGCACAGAAGGAGACCCCAAGGACCACTATGGTTGTTATTATTGTTATTTTGTTGGGGTTTTTTGTTGTTGTTTTTGGGGTTTTTTTTTAATTTTAGGTCATACCCGGCAATGCACAGGGGTTCCTCCTGGCTCATGCACTCAGGGATGACTCCTGGCAGTGCTCGGGGAACCCTATGGGATGCTGGGAATCGAACCCCGGTGCAAGGCAAACGCCCTCCCCGCTGTGCTGTCACTCCAGCCCCCAAGGCCAGTGCTTTAGCCCCGTGCCTGACCCGGTCCTGCTACCATCCCTCCGACTGTCTCTGAGGCTTTTCCTCTCGAATCCCCCCTCCCGGGGACAGTGAGATGCCCTCTGGGTGCTGACATTCCCCGGCCCTCCCCGCCACGCTGAGGAGCACACTGGAGTCCTCCCCGTTGCTCAGGCAGGATCTGCCCTGGCCTCCGGGCTGCCCACACAGGGTGGACGGAGAATTTGGATCAGAAGTAAACACGGGTCAGAGCTGTCGGGGCAGGGGTCCCTGGGTGTGTGTGCGTGCGTGCATGCTGTGTGTGTCCGTGTGTGCATATGCATGCATCTGTATGCATTTCTACTATGTGCATACACGTGTGCATGTGTGTGCGTGTGTGTATGCATGCTTGTGTATACATGTGTATATGTGCATTATGTATGCATGAGTGTGCACGTATGCATGTGTGCATGTGTTCATGTGTATCTCTGTACATGTGTGTGCATGTGCGTCCATTTGTATATGTTTGTGTGTACATGTGTGTATGTGTGCATGCTTGTGTGTGCATGTGTGTGTACATGCGTGCGTGTGTGTCCATGCGTATGCGTGGGCATGTGCGTCCATTTGTATATGTTTGTGTGTACATGTGTGTGTGCATGCTTGTGTGTGCATGTGTGTGTACATGCGTGCATGTGTGTCCATGCGTATGTGTGTGCATGTGCGTCCATTTGTATATGTTTGTGTGTACATGTGTGTGTGCATGCTTGTGTGTGCGTGTGTGTACATGCGTGCGTGTGTGTCCATGTGTATGTGTGTGCATGTGCGTCCATTTGTATATGTTTGTGTGTGTACATGTGTTTATGTGTGCATGCTTGTGTGTGCGTGTGTGTACATGCGTGCGTGTGTGTCCATGCGTATGTGTGGGCATGTGCGTCCATTTGTATATGTTTGTGTGTGTGCATGTGTGTATGTGTGCATGCTTGTGTGTGCGTGTGTGTGTATAGGCATGCGTGTGTGTATGCATGCTTTTGTGTGTGTGTGTACATTGCGTGCATGTGTGTCCATGTGTATGTGTGGGCATGTGCATCCATTTGTGTATGTTTGTGTGTGCATGTGTGTATGTGTGCATGTGTGCATGCTTGTGTGTGTGTGCATAGGCATGAATGTGTGTATGCATGCTTGTGTGTGCGTGTGTGTGTACATGCGTGCTTGTGTGTGCATGTGTATGTGTCTGTGTGTGTGATACACACCACCTCCAAGAGTGTGGGAGTCCGGGCTTCCCTGTGGCGCTTGGTCTGCCTGTCTGGGCTGCTTGGCCCCTGCTGGGCCTCTCCAGGGACACACCTTGGAGTGCTCGGGGCCCATGCCGAGGGGTCAGGGTCCGACTCAGGGCCTGGTGCACCTGGGCTGCTTCCCCCAAGCCCCAGCTCTGCGAGCGCTGCTCTGTGACCTCAACCCCAGCCTCCGCGGACAGGGGTTTTCCACTTAACCCCCCCAACTGCGCAGGTGGGCGGGACGGACCGGGCACTCCCTCGCCCAGCACATGCTCAGAGAGGAGGGAGAAGCTCAGTGGTCAGTGGTCAGCGGTCAGCGCCTGAGCCGGCAGTCACAGTGGCCACGGCCCACCCAGCACAGCCCCCTGCCCCGGGCCACCCCGTCTCCTGGGCTCTCCGCTGACAGGAGGACCCTGGTGCTGGCTGTGTCCCCCCACCCCTCACCCCTGCAAACTCACATGAGGCTGAAGATGACGGCCCCCGTGAAGGCCACCAGCAGGAAGAAGGGCAGGGAGCCCAGGATGGACGTGATGACGATCATGCCCCCGCTGCGCCGGCCCGGCCACGTGTCGATGGCTGCGTAGGGGGTGGCTACAGACAGAGGCTCTGTCACCCAGCTGGGGGGCGTCCCGGAGCCCCTTACCCCGAGCCCACCCCCAACGTCCCCTGGGAGTCTCATCTCATCTCCTCTCTGCGCGGACTGTTCAGTTTTGTTTTGTTTTGTTTTTTCTGGGTCACACCTGGCAATACACAGGGGTTCCTCCTGGCTCTGTGCTCAGGAATCACTCCTGGTGGCGCTCAGGGGACCCTATGGGATGCTGGGAATCGAACCCAGTATGCCGCGTACGAGGCAAACGCCCTCCCCACTGCACTATTGCTCCAGCCCTTTTTTTTTTTCAGCTTTTTGGGTCACACTCGGCGATGCCCAGGGGTTCCTCCTGGCTCTGCACTCAGGAATGACTCCTGGTGAAGCTCGGGGGACCCTAGGGGATGCTGGGAGTCGAACCCAGGTTGGCTGTGTGCAAGGCAAATGCCTTACCCCCCTCCCTTGATTTTTATCTATGTTTGGGGCCCCTGCGGCTCCCCCATAAGCTCCAGCCCCTGGCGCCACCTCCCAGGTCTCACCCTTTGCATCATTTTAAATTATAACTGGGGGCTGCAGCGACAGGACAGTGGGGAGGACACTTTGCTCGCCTGAAGAGGCCCCAGGTTCAGTCCCCGGCACCCACTATGGCGCTGGAGTAACTCCTGAGCGCAGCCAGGCCTGGCCCCAAAGCAAAAATAAATTTTCAGTGGACTTGAATTTTCAGAGGCCAGAGGATGAGTCCAGGGATGAAGGTGGCCGGGGCCGAGCCCGGCTCCGTCCCCAGCACTGCTCAGCCCCCCAAGCACCGCCGGGTGTGGCCCAGCCCCCCCCAGCCCCACCCCGTCGGGACCACCTTGACCAGAGCCGGGCCTGGCAGGTGAGGAATTCCCAGGGGTCCTGCACCTCCAGACCAGCCGCCATCAAGGCGGCTGGGGAGGGCGCTGGGGCCCAGGGGCCGCCAGGAGCCCCCCTGCCTTGGTCACGTGTCACCATCTGGGACCGGCGCGAACAGTCTGTGGTCGGGGCAAGTCGCCTCCTCCGGACTCAAGCCCAGGCCCGCAGGCCCGAGACAGCTCCCGCATGCTCTGCCCCCCACCCCAGCCGGCCCGCAGAGCACTGGGCCCTGAGCCCTGGCCTGGATTACCCAAGGGAGCAGGAGCAGGGGAGCACTGGGGAGGAGCAGTGCCCAGGAGCTCCGCCTCAGGCCGGGCAGGACGGTCTCCATAGGGACGCAGGCCCCACGTGTCACAGAGGCGGGCAGGAGACCCCTGGGAGCCCCGAGCTGCCGGGAGGGCCCAGGGCAGCGTGCACCCCCCCACCCCGTTGGGGCTCGAGGCAGCGGGAAGAGGGTCCAGAGGTGGGCGTGGTCACAAGCCTGAGAAACGCCCACCTCCAAGTCTGCCAGAGCTGTCGGGGGAGACCCCACCTGGGGTGCGGGCACCTGGGCCCCAGGACACCCAAAAACCCCCGGGCCTGGACGCAAATGCGGGGGCGGGCCAGGGAGTGTCCGCTGGGTCTGCCCCTGCCCCTCCCTCTCTGCCCCTCCCCCTCCCCCGCCCTCCCCTTGCCCCTCCCTCCCTTCCCCTGCCCCTCCCTGCCCCTCCCCTCCCCCTGCCCTTGCCCCTGCCCCACCTCACTACTCCCCTCTGCCCCTCCCCTCCCACTGTCCTTCCCCTCCCCGCCCCTCCCCTTCCCCTGCCCCTACCTCCCCGCCCCTCCCTTCCTCTCCCCTCCCCTTCTCTAGTCCCTGCTCCTTCCCTCCCCCTCCCCCTCCCTCTCCCCTCCCCCACCCCTCCCTCTCTGCCCCTCCCTCCCCTCCCCTGCCCTTGCCCCTGCCCCTCCTCACTACTCCCCTGCCCCTCTCCTCCCCTTGCCTCTCCCCTCCCCTCTGCCCTCCCCTCCCCCTGCCCCTACCTCCCCACCCCTCCCCCTCCCCTGCCCTTCCCTTGCCCCTGCCCCTCCCCTCCCCTCCCCTTCTCTAGCCCCTGCTCCTTCCCGCCCCTCCCCCTCCCTCTCCCCTCCCCCTGCCCCTCCTCACTCCTCCCCTGCCCCTCCCTTGCCCCACCCCTCCCTCTCCCTCTCCCTCTCCCTCAACCCCTCCCCTGCCCCTCTCCTGTCCCTCTGCTGACATGCCCCCTCCCCTCCTTCTCCCTCCCTCTCTCCCCCTCCCCTGCCCACGCCGCCCCTATGCTCACAGGCCAAACCGCTGCCGACCCAGGCCCAGGGCCCAGGAGGACTCGGGGAGGGGTGCTCAGGGCCATTCTGGGCCGCACTCAGGTGGGTGCTCGTGGGTCTCTCCTGGCCGTGCTGGGTGGTGGGGGTGGCACGTGGTGCTGGGCAGAGGCTGAGCCCCGTCCCCAGCCCTCTCTTTGGCCCAGAGGCGACCTGCAGGGCACCGCTCTGCCCCATACTCCCGCTTGGGCTGCCCCCTCCTCCAGGAAGCCTTCAGTCCTGCCTCTATCCCTGGACGCACACACCGCTGTCCTGTCACCCTGTCACCCTCCCCACTGTCCTCCAGGTGTCTGGGACCCGAGCCAGGCGGGGGGGGGGGGGCTGCTTCCCGCCCAGGGCCTGCCCCACTTACGCCGGCCTGTGCGGATGGGGTTTGACCACAGCGTCTGCTCCTGCACCAGCCCGCTGGACGTGTTGACGAGGACGTACTTGAACCTGGAGCACACAGCGAGGAGCACCGTCACCCCCGGGAGCCCACAGCTCCAAAGGGGGGCACACGTGCCACGGGGGGGCAGTGCAGAGGGGTGCAGCCTAGGAAACGGGAGCTCGGGGGCTGTGAGGTGTGCCCTGGGTGGCAGGTCCTCCTGCTCTTGGCACAGACTCCCGCTTGGGCTGCTGCCTCCTCCAGGAAGCCTTCAGTCCTGCCTCTCTCACTGGACGCACACACAGCCGTCCTGGCATCTGTGCCTGCCTCTGTTTCCAGCCTGGCCCTTGGGCTCACAAAAGGGACTTTAGAAAGGGGAGGGAGTCGGGGCACGACAGGACAGCAGGGAGGGCACCTGCTTGCATGTGTCTGATCCTGGTTCAATCCCCGACTCCCCTCCTCAGGGTCCCCCCAAGCCCCGCAGGAGTGATCCCTGAGTGAGAGCCAGGAGGAAGCTCTGAGCCCCCCTCCAAGTGTTCTCCCAGGTTGGCCACATGCAAGGGCAGGGCCCTCCCCGCTGTCCCGCTGTGCCCATTTCTCTGATTTGAAGAGGGGGTGGCCATGCCCTGAGCCCCCAAGTACGGGGCGGGGCAGGTTCTGCAGACCAGGGGGAGGGAGGGGTCCTGTGGGGTGGACAGGGACTGCGCCACCTGCTGGTGGCTGCAGAGAGCGGGCCTAGAGGGGAGAGACCCTGAACTCATGGGTCCACAGGGACTGTGGGTGCAGAGGTCAGGGTGCAGAGGTCAAGGTGCAGAGGTCAGGCCGGCTCCAGCTCTCATCCACAGACACTCACCGTGGGGGTCCAACCACAGGGTACCTGGCCTCGGGTGGGCAGCACCGGACGGCCGCCGAAGGGGACTCACACTAGACTGGATGACCCCTGCCCTCTTGGGGCCACAGTTTCCTTCCCGCCCAGGAGCACCGGGTGCGAGAGCCCACTGCCGCTGGCACCCCGGCTGCAGACACCCACCTGTACTTTGTGTCCCCTGCCAGGGGCGGGTTGCAGAGGCCCTGGAAGTTGGGGTCGGACAGGCAGGTCCCGTCGTCGCCCACCCGGACGAAGTACGTGCTTAGGATGTCCGAGACCCGGGACGTGTCCCTGACGGCGTCCACGCTGGGCAGGTCTCCGCAGGGCACCAGGGCGAAGGCTGAGGCCTTGTAGGGGCCCCTCTGGCCGCCCTCCGTCTGCTGGAACGAGGCACTCAGCGGGGCCCCGTGGCCGTCCTGCACCGATGCGTTCCAGGTGCGCTCTGGAGAGGCGGAGCCCGTGAGGTCCTGGATGGTGTGGCTCGGAGCCACACACACAGGCACGCACACTCATGTAGGCATGTACGCAGTTACACACACACATGCATTAGGCATGCACGAAGTTGCACACACATGTAGGCATGCATGCAATTGTACACACATGTAGGCATGCACACAGTTGTACACACTTGTAGGCATACACACAGTTGTACACACTTGTAGGCATACACACAGTTGTACACACTTGTAGGCATACACACAGTTGTGCACGCATCACATTGAGGAGAGAGACCCCAGGGGCTGAGGCGCTGGCCTCTCACACAGCCGAGCCGGGTTCACTCTCTCTCCCCATGTAGGCTCTCCCGAGCACCACCAGGAGTGAGCCCTGAGGGGCCGGAGCAATAGCACAGCATTTGCCTGGCACACAGCCAACCCGGATTCGATCCTCGGCATCCCTTAGGGTCCCCCGAGCACTGTCAGGAGTAATTCCTGAGTGCAGAGCCAGGAGGAACCCCTGACCATCGCCGGGTGGAACCCAAAAAGTTCCCCAACGCCCTCTCCCCCCAGAAAAAGAGTGTTCCCTGGGGCTGGAAAGATAGCACAGTGGGTAGGGCGTTTGCCTTGCACGCGGCCGACCCAGGTTTGATTCCCAGCATCCCATAGGGTCCCCCGAGCACCGCCAGGAATAACTCCTGAGTGCAGAGCCAGGAGTAACCCCTGTGCATAGCCGGGTGTGACCCAAAAAGCAAAAAAAAAAAAAAAAAAGTGCTCCCTGAGCACTGCTGGGTGCGGGAGACAGTGATGTTCACTGGAGCCCGTGTGAGGCATGGCTGCGGTGTCCTCTCCTGGGAGCCTGCGGTCAGCAGGCTCAAAGGCTCTGGTCCAACCCTGAAGCCCCTTGGGAGCTGCAGGACTTGGACTTCCGGCCAATGGGCACCTGGGCTATGCTCCCCGTTGACCTCACAAGGCTTTCTTGGAAGTTTCCTTGTGAATGGCAGCTCCGGGGCATGCAAGGCCTGGGCGTGGCCCAGCTGCTTGGGGTGGTCACTCTCCACAAGCCCACGGTCCCCCAGACAGGGCTAGACAGTGGGTGATCTCAAGCAGGCGGGCCTCCACCTGCCCTTCTGCCCGCTGGCTCCCCTCGGGGGACACACAGCCCGGCCTTACCCGAGTCCACCAGGACGTACAGGAAAACCTCATAGGTGCCGGGCAGCGGGGCGGCACCGTCAAACACGCACAGCGGCTTCTCCAGGGCCACCGTGGTGAGCGTGGGGTTGTTGGTGGCCAGGTTCACGCTGGCCAGTTGGGGCTGGAGGTCAACACCTGGAGGGGGCAGGAAGGGCCAGGAGGTCACGCCCATGGGATGCCTGGGCACCCCGCCTCCCGCACTCTGACCCACGCCTGCCCGTCTGGGGTGCCCCAGAACCCACTCCTGGCTGGCCATGGGGTTTCCACTCCCCCTTGGACATACTTAGGGCCTGGACTCAGGTCTGGGCAGCGCGCTGGTCCCCGCCTGGGGCCCCGAGCAGAAATGAGGGGTCCCTGCAGAGCTGTGGCCCTCTCCCACCCCCACCGCGGTGTTGGGTGGCTGTGGACCCCTGCAGCTCTCCAGGTGGGGCGCCCCCTCCTCCTTCACCTGTTCCCTACTGACCAGCCTTCTGCTCTGACACGCAAAGCTGACCACCTCCGGGGTGGCCCCTTCTATGTGTCTGGGCCCTGCGGGGCACCTGGCCCTGGCCCTGGCCCCCCCTCGACCAGGCATCACCCGAGCTGTCCCTTGCATTCTCTCTCTCCATCAGTGTCCATGCATGAGTCCCGGTCCCCAGCGCCCACCGCCAGTTCCAGTTCCCAGTCCAGGCTCCCCTTGGACCCCGGGGAGGAGGGCCGGGGGCAAGCGGCAGGACCCCCCCTCACCTAGCCCCCACCCCCCGCCCTTACCCGAACCACGTCGCAGGCAGCTGAGGGCCAGCAGGGTCCAAAGCGGAACCATGACCCGGGAGAGAGCCCCGGCGCGGGCTCAGGGCTGCAGGTGCAGGTAGGAGCGCGCACCCCTGCCCGCACCTGGACCGGGCGCGCCCCGCCCCGCCCGCCCCGCCGGCCAATCCGAAGCCTCCTAGCAGGGCCTATTTGCATATCCCCGCCCAGACCTGGGAGCCCGCCTGTTTATTTGCATACTCCCCGCCCCTTGGCCACACCCTCCGGCGGGGCGCCCAGGACCAAGTGCGTCTGAGCTGGCCCTCCTGCAGGCGTCCTCACCTAAGCGCCTACTGTGTGCCAGGGTGCCAGGGCCCTGCTCCCACGGATCTTTAGCCTTCGTGAGACTGGAGGGAGAAACAATCCCCCTCCTGGCTTTCTTTGCTTTTTTGGGTCACACCCAGCGCTGCACAGGGCATCCTCCTGGTTCATGCACTCAGGAATGACTCCTGACAGTGCTCGGGGGAATCAAATGGGATGCTGGGAACTGAACCCGGGTCGGCCGTGTGCAAGGCAAACGCCCTCCCCGCTGTGCTATTGCTCCAGCCTTTATCTGGCTCTTTTGGGGGCGAGGGCTGACTCCTGGCTCTGTGCTCAGGGATCACTCCTGGCACAGATCCACACCTGGGGCATCATAAGGGATGTCGAGGATCGAACCCGGGGGGTCACATGCAAGGCAAGCGCCCTCCCCTCCGTCCTATGACTGCGGCGTCCAGTCCTCCCTTCTCCGAGCCTTAGTTTCTCTTTGTTGTTGTTTATTGTTTGTTTTTGTTTGTTTGTTTTGGGTTTTGCTTTTTGCTTTTTGGGTCACACCCAGCAATGCTCAGGGGTTACTCCTGGTTCATGCACTCAGAAATTACTCCTGACGATGCTCGGGGGACCATATGAGATGCTGGGAATCAAACCCGGGTCGGCCGCGTGCAAGGCGAATGCACAACCCGTTGTGCTATTGCTCCAGCCCCTCTCTTTCGTTTTTTAATTTTTTTTGTGTGTGTGTGTCTTATGGGGTCACACCCGGCGATGCTCAGGGCTTACTCCTGGCTCTGCGCTCAGGAAAAATTCCTGGCGGTGCTCAGGGGACCATATGGGATGCCCGGGATCAAACCCAGATCGACCGCATGCAAGGCAAACGCCCTCCCCGCTGTGCTGTGGCTCCGTGCTCAGTCCTTCCTTCTCTGAACCTTGCTTTCTTTGCTACAAAATGAGGACCAACCTCTGACAGCTGCTGCTGGCTGCTGTGATATGCCAGGTGTTCTCGGGCAGGTGCCAGGTGCTCTCGGGAAGGTGCCATCAGACCTGACAGACCTTCAAGTGCCAGTCTCTGCGCCAGCTGAGACTGTGCACCTGCTCACTCATTCCCTAAATGAAGGACCCCCAATGGTCGCCTGAGCTCACCAGGAGTGATCCCTGAGTGCTGAGCCAGAAGTAAGTCCCAAGCACTGCCAGGGAAGGTCCCCAAACAAAAACTAATAATAGTTAATAAATGAAAGATTTTTAGGGAACAGGCCGCAGGAGTCTGCGGCTGGCCACTTACTGAAAGATTGAAACCCTACATTGCCTGGCCCTCCTGAGGGACAGCGCCACGGCTCTGAGAAGGGCCTGGTCCTCCTGCCCGGAAGCTTCACCCGAATGTCATCTGAGCAGACGGGCCCCTGAAGGGCATCTCCCAGCATCCCTTTCCATGTGGGAGCCCTGGCTTTGGTGGTCCCGGGACTGCGTGGCCGGAGCACTGAGCTGAAAGAAGTCTCCGAGCACCACTGGGTGTGGCCCCCAAACTGAAACCCCACAAACCGCTTCCTCTCATCGTGCCTCAGTTTCCCCTCTGTGCCCCAGGGAGGGGCCGGGTGGCGGTGGGGGGTGACTGTGTTCCTAACCGCCCCTGACCTCAGACTCGGCATGGTTTCTCTCTCTGAGCATGCCTGTGGACTCACGTTCCCGCCCAGGAGGGTTGGATTATTCTCGAACAAACAGGACAGCTCTTGAAGTCTCTGCCAGGTCCATCGCTCAAAGAGGAGGGCAGATGTCTGAGCCCCCCCCCCCCCCCAACTCCCAGGGTCTTCTGCCAGAGGCCGCGGTTTCTCACAAAGAAACAAAACAGCAATCTTCTCTTTTCTTGCCCAAATATGGTGAGAACATCTGGGGGTGGAGGCGAGAAGTTAAAATAATAATTTCCTAAAATCCCAAAAATGTCCAGGGGTGGGGGGTGGGGGTGAAAGCTTGGATTTGTAAAGCAAGAATTGCACTTTTGAGAGCAGCTGGCTTGTCTCAGGCCGATTTGGAAGGGGAGAGAGAACTGGAGAAGAGTAAGTCGTCGGCATGGGGGTCGTGGTCCCGGCTTGCCTGGAAGCCAAGCGCTCAGGAGGGGACTCCAAGCCAAAGAAGGGGGGAGGGGACACCTGCAGGGGCCCCCGCCGCCGTCCTGGGCCCCGGGGCACAGCCACGAGTTTCTCTGCAGAACCCAGACCGAGGCCTCTCCCATGGGCGTTTCCTGGGGCTGACCCCTGGCCCCGAGCCGCCCGCCACAGAGCCCCAGAGAAATGGGAAGTTCGGGGATGTAAAAGTTCACGCCCGCCCTTGCCCTGCACAAGGCACCTTGGAATTGGAAACTTGTGGGTTTTTTTTTCTCTTTTTGGGTCACACCCTGCAATGCACAGGGGTTCCCTCCTGGCGCTGCACTCAGGAATCACTTCTGGCGGTGCTTGGGGGACCCTATGGGATGCTGGGAATTGAACCTGGGGTTGGCCACGTGCATGGCAAACGCCCTCCCTGCTGTGCTATCGCTCCAGTCCTGAAACTTGGGGGGTTTGTGGGCTGCAAACACTTGGCCCAGAAATGTCTCTGCAAACCCAGGGAGACCTGAGTGTACCCAGGGTCTCATAGCCCCCTATGAGGACCCGGACATTGTCGGGGCCACTGCGTTCAGACCCGGTTGGCTGGGAGCTTCAGGGCTCAGGACGTCTTTGCGAGCAGGGCAGTGAGGGGTCACACTTGGCTCCCAGCACCTCAGAAGCAGCAGCTGACCCCAAGGGGCAGCGACCCCTGCCCAGAGACGTGGGGGGCTCTATTACACCCTGTCTTGAACCCCGGTCGCCATCGCCAGTGCTACCCGGCTCGAGCTGGGTCCGGGGACTCGGGGCAGCCAGACCCCCTCCCCCTAGGACCTGAGGTAAGGCCACAGGGCAGGGGGACAGCAGGGAGGGCCTGGGCGCAGCCAGACAACGCCTGTTGGGCTGGGCCGGGACAAACGGGTTTGTCCGTCTCCGGAATGAAACCGGGCAGCAAGTTCACCCTTATCTCTGCCATCTGAAGCGGGCACTGTGCCCGTTCCCGGGACCCCGGCCAGTCACACGCCGCTCCCTGCCGCCTTCCTCCATCACGCCCCTCCCCCCAGCACAGCCCCCCAAACCACCAGCATTGCCCCCACTTTACAGAGGAGAAAAACCCGGGGTCACATATGGTGGCGACCGTCCCCAAAGCTCCCGGGGGGACGTGAAGTTGAACCCCAGTGTGTGTTTGAGGGGCTCTCACGGGGGTTGAGGGGCCGCGGAAGGCAGCCCGGTACCCAGGCGGAAGGACTGGCCCCAGGACCCCAAGTGTGGAGGTGTCTGGCTATGACTCTTGTACCCTGCACCCAGCCTGAGGTGCCTCTGGGTCCCCTATGGGCTCACCCCCGTGGCCTGGTGCTGGGGATCCAACCCAGATTGGCCAAATGCAATTCAGGCTCCGCCCGGACCCCTCTTTCCTCTTCTTCGGTTTCACTCGGCTCACCCCAACTTGCCCTTCCCTCAGGTTACTATGAAGAAAACCGCAGTTTACACGTCGTGGAACTAGAAACTTTGGGGTACTCTGATGAACCCTGACCCTCCGTGGAAAAACATCTTCAAACAAAGATACTCTCTTCTTCCTTCTTTCCTTCCTTCCTTCCTTCCTTTCTCTCTCTCTCTCTCTCTCTCTCTCTCTCTCTCTTTCTTTCTTTCTTTCCTGGGGCTGGAGCAATAGCACAGCGGGTAGGGCGTTTGCCTTGCACACGGCCAACCCAGGTTCAATTCCCAGCATCCCATAGGGTCCCCTGAGCACTGCCAGGGCTGATTCCTGAGTACAGAACCAGGAGTAACCCTTGTGCGTCGCCAGGTGTGACCCAAAAAGAAAAAAAAAGTCTTTCTTTCTTTCCTTTTTTGTTTTGTTTTTGCATTTTGGGTCACATCTGGCGATGCTTAGGGGTTACCCCTGTGTCTGCACTCAGGAATGACTCCTGGCGGTGCTCGGGGGCCCCTATGGGATGCCGGGGATTGAACCTGGGTCAGCTGCGTGCAAGGCAAACGCCCTCCCTGCTGCTTTATTGCTCCAGCCCAGGGTCCCGTTTTCAGGGGAACCAGGCACGGGGCACTAGGGTGGCCGGCACTGGGCTCTGTTCAGCTCTGGCTCTAGCACACTCCGGCCCCCTGCGTTGTCGATTACATCTTTATTATATCTACATTCTTACCTGAAAACCTGAGTCCCTGACCCTTGCACACGTAAACTCAGCTGGATTTGGCTTGGGGAACGATCAAATAGTTTCAAAACCAGTCTGCAAGTCTTTGTTTGATTTTGGGCCGCACCTGTGCATACCCAGGGGTTCTTCCTGAATTTGTGTTCAGGGATCCCTCCTGGTGGACTCGGGGGACCATAGGGGGTGCCAGGGGTGGACCCGGGCTGGCCATGTGCAAGGCCTGCCCGCTGCCCTATTTCTCCAGCCCCCTGGTCTGCTAGTCAGCACAGTAGCACTGTCCTCCCGTTGTTCATTGATTTGCTCTAGCAGGCACCAGTAACGTCTCCATGGTGAGACTTGTTACTGTGTTTTGTTTTGTTTTGTTTTGTTTTGTTTTTTTTGCTTTTTGGGTCACACCTGGTGATGCACAGGGGTTACTCCTGGCTCTGCTCTCAGGAGTTACTCCTGGCGGTGCTCAGGGGACCATATGGGATGCTGGGAATTGAACCCGGGTCGGCCGCATGCAAGGCAAGTCCTACCCGCTGTACTATTGCTCCAGCCCAGGTTTTTTTTTTTTTTTTTTGCTTTTTGTAGAGACTTGTTGTTACTGTGTTTGGCATATTGAATACATCACGGGTAGCTCGCCAGGCTTTGCTGTGCGGGCGAGATACTCTTGGTTGCTTGCCGGGCTCTCCGAGAGGGACGGAAGAATCAAACCCAGGTTGGCCGCGTGCGAGGCAAATACCCTACCCGCCGTGCTATCGCTCCACCAGCCAGAATAGAAACTAAACTCCAGTATGAACTCCTCCCCAAAGCACTGAAGCATCCTCTTAGCTCAGGTGTCAGAACCAGGCCAGGAGGGGCTCCCTCCCGCCCTCCGGTGTGAGGCGTGAGGAGGGGTCTGGAGTCAGCCCAGCCAGGAACGAGCCCCTGGACGTGCGAGTGGAGAGCTGGAGCACTGTGTCACAGAGGCCCTCTCTGGGAGCCCAGCTGGGGGCAGCTTGTCCTGTCTTGTCCCCAGGGACCCTGATCTCACCAGCCAACTCACACCTGCAGCTTTCCTGAGACCCACACACCCCGGCCCGTTCTGTCCGGGTATTTTCCTAGGGGTGGGAAGCAGTAACTGATCATGTAGCCCCCCAAGCCCCCATCCCTCCCCCCCAAACCCACCCCCTCCCAGGGTTGCAGCTGTTGGAAAACCAGGGCCTGGTCTGAGTATCCAGGAAGGCTTCCTGGAAGCGGTGGTATCTACAGTAGGTCCTAACGGAGGACACGGGGTGCACTTCATGGACTTGGGTGCAGAGGAGGAGAGAACACGGTGGGTGGACCCGCGCCCCCAGAGCGAGACTGGGTGCTTCTCCTGGCCCTTGCCCTGCCCGTGGGGCCGGTCGGTTGCTGGACGCCCCCTGGTGGTGCTGTGGGGACGGTGCAGACAGCTGACCCCGCGGCCGCCCACGGACCGTGGGGAGAACCATTAAGCAGAGGAAAAGGTGCCCAGCCGTGTTCTCCGGATGCAGTCTTCAGTGAAATCTGATGTAAATGATTAAGACAGGGGCCGGAGCCATAGCACAGCAGGGAGGGTTAGGGGTGGCCTAGCACGCGGCCGACCCGGGTTCAATTCCCAGCATCCCACAGGGTCCCCCGAGCACCACCAGGAGTGATTCCTGAGTGCAGAACCAGGAGGAATCCCTGAGCATCGCCGGGTGTGACCCAAAAAGAAAAACAAATAAATAATCAAGGGGCTGGGGAGACAGGTCAGGAGTAAGGCGTGCCTTCCACACGCAGACACCAGTTCAATCCCAGCCGCTCCTGTGGCCTCCCCAATGCCCGCTAGGAGTGCTCCCTGAGCACAGAGCCAGGAGCCAGCCTGGAGCACTGCAGAGAGTGCTTCAAAACACCTCAAAAAATAGAAATTCTTGGGGCTGGAGAGATAGCACAGCGGGCAGGGCGTCTGCCTTGAACGCAGCCGACCCAGGTTCGATTCCCAGGATCCCATGGGGTCCCCTGAGCACCGCCAGAGCGACTCCTGAGTTCAGAGCCAGGAATAACCCCTGTGCATCGCCGGGTGTGACCCAAAAAGCAATATATATATATATATATATATATATATAAATTCTGGGGCTGGAGCAACAGCACAGCGGGTAGGGCGCTTGCCTTGCACGCAGCTGACCTGAGTGCAGAGCCAGGAGTAACTCCTGTGCATTGCCGGGTGTGACCCCCCCCCAAAAAATAGGGCAGGGGCTGGGGCTCAGGGGAACAGCACGTGCTCTGTATGTGGGAGGCCGAGTTCCATCTGCCATATATATTAAAAAACAAACAAACAAAAAAAAAAAAAGCTGGAACAATCCACTCCTCCTGGTCTAACCAAGGGGCTCTTCAAATCTGTACATATCACTGTGATGATATGGCCCCAGGGGGTGAAAATAGTCCTGGAGAAGCAGAAATTGTTTCCTTTTTCTTTGTTTTTTTTTCCTCTGTCTGTCCGTCTGTCCATCCGTCCGTTTTTTTTTTTTTTTTTTGCAGTGCCAGGCTCTCCCACCAAGTCCTGCGGGCGTAGGGGGCTGGGCCCTGTGTGGGCCACAGCTTGACTCTGACGCACACGTGTGGCCTGGACTTCCTGGAGTCGCTGAGAAAAAACCACACGGGCTCCTTGTGGAGGGAGCAGGTGGACACAGGCTGAGGAACCGGCTCTGAGGCGGTTTTTCCGTCCGGCCTGGTTTCCTTCAGAACAGACCATTCATCTGGATACGGGCCTGGCCAGGAACCCTTCCCTCATCCTGCTCTCTGCACTTTGTCCTAGAAAGCACAGGGTTGCCCAGGCTTCTCTCAGGGTCCCTCACGGCCTCTCTCAGGGTCCCTCACGCCCTCTCAGGGTTTCTCACGGCCTCGCTCAGGGTTCCTCACGGCCTCACTCAGGGTCCCTCATGCCCTCTCAGGGTCCCTCACGGTCTTGCCCAGCGTCCCTCATGCCCTCTCAGGGTCCCTCACGTCCTCTCAGGTCCCTCACACCCTCTCAGGGTCCCTCAAGGCCTCCTCAGGGTCCCTCACGCCCTCTCAGGGTCCTTCACGCCCTCTCAAGGTCCCTCACAGCCTCCTCAGGGTCCCTCACGGCCTCCCCAGGGTCCCTCACAGCCTCACTCAGGGTCCCTCATGACCTCACTCAGGGTCCCTCACACCCTCTCAGGGTCCCCCACGGCCTCCTCAGGGTCCCTCACGCCCTCTCAGGGTCCTTCACGCCCTCTCAAGGTCCCTCACAGCCTCCTCAGGGTCCCTCACGGCCTCCCCAGGGTCCCTCACAGCCTCACTCAGGGTCCCTCATGACCTCACTCAGGGTCCCTCACACCCTCTCAGAGTCCCCCACGGCCTCCTCAGGGTCCCTCACGGCCTCCTCAGGGTCCCTCATGGCCTCTCTCAGGGTCCCTCACGCCCTCTCAGGGTTCCTCACGGTCTCACTCAGGGTCCCTCATGCCCTCTCAGGGTCCCTCACGGTCTTGCCCAGCGTCCCTCATGCCCTCTCAGGGTCCCTCACAGCCTCCTCAGGGTCCCTCACAGCCTTTCTCGGGTCCCTCACATCTTTCTCTTGCAATTGCCATGAGAAGTTGCATCCATCTGTCCCATGACTCTGCTTCAGGACAGGGTCCCACTTGTGCCCTTAAACACTCCCTGGACGAAGCGTGAGGGAGGCCGGGCTGGGCCTGGCGGGGTGTTTGTCCTGGGCGTTCCCGCTGCCCCACAATATTTGCCAAGTGGCTTTTCCTTCCCACGGAGCTACTTCAGTTCCCTTGTCAGAAACACCGCCTGGACTTTGGGTTCTGTGCCCACGAGCTCTGGGTTTAGGGGGGCCACACCCACCAATACTGCCTGCGGCATCAGGGCCACCTAGCAGTGTTGCAGGGGGTGCTGTGTGGGCTGGAAACGGAGCCAGGCGTGTGCCGGGTCCTGAATGCTGGTCACGGTGGCCTTCAGCTCCAAACGACCCAAGTGGCACTTTGGGGGGGGGGGAGGAGCCCAGACGGTGCCCCCTCCCCCCCATACACTCGAAAACGAGACTGCTTGCTTCGCAGGGCTTGGGCCTCACGACCTGCCCACCAGCCAGAGCCCCCCGGCCTGATGCAGAGAGAATCTCAAAAAAAAGACAGAGTCATCTCCCCACCCCCGCCCCTCGCCACTTCCGCTTTCAGAGACTCCTCAGTTTCATTCTCGCCCGCGGGCGAGTGGTGCTGAATAATAATTTTAGAGTCATCCTCTCCGGGGGAACACACACACACACACACACACACACACACACACACACACACACGCGCGAAACGCTGCACCCAAGGTGGAATTTCTGACAAGGGCTGCAGATGAGAACATGTGTGTGCGCGTGTGTATATGTGTGTATGTGTGTGTGTGTGTGTGTGTTTGCGCGTGCGGGGGGGTGGGGGGGCGTCATGGACAGTGGGAAGGGCTGGAGGAGGCTGAAAGAGATCATCAACCCTTTTTTGGGGTGCCCTGGGGGCAGAGGAGGAAGATTCAGTGTAGGGGGCGACTGTCCCCCACGTCAGAGCTGCATCTTCCCAGAGGAGAGAAGGCCAGGGGGTCGTGCGGCCCCCAGGCATGGCCGGAGCAGGCAGCCGAGGGAGAGGTGACCACACACCCACAGGACGAGTGTCGGGGAACACACAGCAGTTTCGGAGCCTGCCCTGGACACAGGTGCCCATGGACAGCAGTGCAGCTAACACACCCGACCCAGCTGGGGGGTGGGGGGGGGTGGTGGATTTCTCCTCTGTGGAGCCAATGAGAAGAGATGAATTGCTGGGGTCTAAGAATCCCGGGGAAGAATGTTCTGGCCAGGAGGGATCCGGCCGCCACCCAGTCCCTGAGGGCCATGGCCAAGGCGGCTTTCAGAGACCTGTGGGAGAGAGTGTGAGGGGCTGGGGGCGGCTCTCCTTGACACCCCTGGACTTCGAGGTCACTGACAAGTCCCAGAGGCGCCAGAGGGATAGTATAGTGGGTAGGGTCCTTGCCCTGCCTGCAGACCACCGAGGTTCGAGCCCTGACACCCCATATTGTCACTTGAGCACTGCAGAAGTGATCCCTGAGCACTGAGTCAGAAGCCAGCACTGAGCCCTGTTGGGTAGGATGAAAATGAAAAAAAAAAAAGTAGAAGAGGGGCCAGAGTGACAGGACAGCGGGGAGAGCGTTTGCCTTGCACTTAGCCGACCCGGGTTCGATTCCCAGCATCCCATAGGGTCCCCCGAGCACCACCAGGAGTCATTCCTGAGTGCAGAGCCAGTGTGACCCAAAAAGGAAAAAAAAAAAGTAGAGAAAGGGTTGTGTAACTAGCTCAACAGGCTGGAGAGCTGCTTGCTCGCTGGGGGCCCGAGGCCTGTGGTCAGTCTCGGCCTGCATGGTTTCCTGAACTCCTCCAGGAGTGACCTATGGCTGCAGGGCCAGGTGGAGTCCCGAGAGTCACCAGGCGTGACCCTAACGTAAACAAAGAAAGAACTCAGAGAATAAACTGCTTGTGGGGGACAAGTTCTATAGCTTCTTGGCGTGGGTCTGTCTTGGTGATGCTGGGGATCGAACCCGTGTCTGCTCCGGCAGGGTCACTGAGCCGTGGCCCTGTCCCCAAGTGCTTTTGCATTTCTTTTTTTTTTGCTTTTTTTTTTGTGTGTCACACCTGGCAATGCACAGGGGTTATTTCTGGCTCTGCAGTCAGGAGTTACTCCTGCGGTGCTCAGGGGACCCTATGGGATGCTGGGAATCGAACCCGGGTTGGCCGCATGCAAGGCAAACGCCCTACCCGCTGTACTATCTCTCCAGCCCCAAGTGCTTTTGCATTTCATGTTGACTGGCAGTATGGTTTGTTTTTTGTTCGGGGCCACCTCTGGCAGTGCCCAGGTGCTAGGAGGACCTTGTGGTGCCCGGGTGTAAACCCAGGCGAACTGCGTGAGATCCATGTGCTCAGAACCCTGTGGAATAACATCAGCCTCCGTGTGAGAGGGCAGAGGAAAAGGGAGAGAGGGAAGGGGAAGGGGGGGGAGAGAGAGCGAGAAAGAGAGAGGGAAAAAGAGAGGAGAAATGACACACCGTCACAACCAATTTACCTCCGCCCCCTGACAAACTGATTCAACAAGAGGTGAATTCCATCCCACACTGCAAAAAGTGTGATAGCACAGTGGGTAGGCGTTTGCCTTGCACGCGGCCCACCCAGGTTCGATTCCTCCGCCCCTCTCGGAGAGCCCGGCCAGCACCCGAGAGGATCCCGCCCGCACGGCAGAGCCTGGTAAGCTCCCCGTGGCGTATTCGAGATGCCAAACACAGTCACAACAAGTCTCACCATGGAGAGGTTACTGGTGCCTGCTCCAGCATATCGATGAACCACCTACAGTGCGACTGTAAGAAGAGCAACACAGCAAACAGGAAGGCCTCAAAAGCTCCCAGGGGTGTGACCCTTGGAGCGGCCGCCAGCCTCGGCCCGCCCGGGCTCTGACATTCTCACTTCCCCTCTGTCGCCAGCTCCAGCCCCAGCCGTGCAGACTAGCTCTGGAGGCCGAGTCCTCACATTAGTTCGCGACTAGCGTGGGGTGGGGGGCGTCAGACGGGGCGTTGAGGGGTGAGGATCAAGGCGGCGTCCTGTCCTCTGCTGCTTCCTGTGGAGGGTCCCCCTCATTCTCCTCTTGCCGCTTGCCACCTGCGTTGATTAAATGGGTAAAGGGGCGCAGGAGGCCGGAGGTGTCCGGGAGGCAGAAGACTCAGCTCCAGGGCCGGGAGGCCTCTGCAGAGCAGAAGGAGGGTGGGGGGGCGGTGGCCGGGGGCACTGCAGCGAGGAAGGAAGGGGAAGGGTGCTTCCACGGTCCAACTCACCCATGGGCGGTGTCTGGCAGGACTTTGCCCTTCAGTGGGACCACGTGCCCAGCAGGCCTCAGACCGGCCACACGCCTCCCCACCCAAGCAACACCCTGAGGGTCCCCTCCATGGAAGGTGGGAGGACGGAGGTTCAAAGCCCTTCTGGACACGACCATTCTGGCTGTGGGCGAGGGGCGAGTTTGCCGGTGCATCCCCCCCACCAAGGGAACTGTAGATAAGCATCACCTCCTTCTGGGGTCCACAGAGGAAGTTCCAGCGGAAACGGGCCTTGACAACTCGAGTGTGGCACGCTGAGGGCGGGTGTGAGAGGGTGGGGTTGCTGGTGACTGTATGGAGGGGTCGATGGGAGGGACTCAGAGACGCCAGACTGCATGCAGGAGAGACAGTATGCGGGAGAGACTGCATGCAGGAGAGATAACATGCAGGAGAGATTCCAAACTGCTTGCAGGAGAGACAGCATGCAGGAGAAGCCGCCAGACTGCATGCAGTTCGGGTCTTTGTCCGGGAGGGGCAAGGGACTCGAGAGGAAGAATGTGGTGGAAGTGCGGCAGGCGGGGTCGGCCCACTTGGAGGTCCCGGATGCGCGGGGAGACGCGTGGAAGACTGGGCCAGGGCACCAAATCCAATCGGGAGGGGCGGGGCTCACGGACGCAGGGGGCGTGGCAAGAGGGCGTGGCCATGCAAATTTGAAGGTGTGGGGCGTGGCCTGAAGGGAGGACTGGAGTGGGCCGTGCCGCGGCGGGGGCGGGACTCAGTAGACAATAGGCGGGATGAGCAGGGCGGGGCGGGGGAAAAGGCGGTGCCTGGAGGAGGGGGGGCCGGCCTAGGAGGGCGGCGGGGCGGAGCCTGTGCCCGGCCTGTGAGAGGCGACGGGGCGGGGCCGAACTCAAAGCGGGGCAGGGCCAGTGCCGGGAGGGGCGGGGCCTGGATAGCGGGGCGGGGCCTGTGCCGGGCGGGGCCTGGGCTGGGGTGGGGCGGGGCGGGGCCTAACCCAAAGAGGGGCGTGGCCTGTGCCGGGCAGGGCGGGGCCGGCGCGGCGGGCCCGGACCGGGACCGGGCGGTGGGGCGGGGCCTGAGTGGAGAAGGGCGGGGCCTGTGCTGGCGGGGCGGGCCGGGCGGTGGGGCCGGGCGCGGGGAGGAGCGAGCAAGGCCCGGGCAGGGCGGGGCGGCCGGGCGCGGGGCAGGGCCTGGGCCTGGGCCGGGTCGGGCCGGGTCGGGGCGGGGCCTGTGCCAGGGCGGGGCGGGGCCTGTGCCGGGCCGGGGCGGGGCCTGTCCCGGGGCGGGCCGGGGCGGGGCGGGGCCTGTACCGGGGCGGGGCGGGGCCTGTGCCGGGGCGGGGCGGGGCCTGTCCCGGGGCGGGCCGGGGCGGGGCGGGGCCTGTCCCGGGGAGGGGCGGGGCCTGTGCCGGGCCGGGGCGGGGCCTGTGCCGGGGCGGGGCGGGGCCTGTACCGGGCCGGGGCGGGGCCTGCGCCGGGGCGGGGCGGGGCGGGGCGCGGGCGGACGGGCGGGCGCGCGCTCGGGCGGCGGCGGCGGCGGCGGCGGCGGCGGCGGCGGGCGCGGAGCTTCGCTCGCGGCTCGGGCCCGGCGGGCGGCGGCGGCGGCGGCGGCGGCGGCGGCGACGCGCACAAAGGCGGATTGTGGCTTCACTGGTGCTCGCGGCGGGCGGCGCCGGGGCGGGGGCGGCGGGGCGCGCCGCGGGCCCCCGCGGGGGCGGCGCGGGCGATGAGCCGGGGCCCGGCATGGCCTCCGCGCGGCCGCCGGGCCGGGCCTGCGCCTCTGCGCCCGCGCCCGCGGGGCTCCGGGCCGGGCCGCCCGCCCTCGCCGCCGCCGCCGCCGCCGCGCCGTGCCCGGAGCCCGCGGGGCCCGAGGAGCGCTCGCTGCAGCCCATGCTGCGGGCCATAGCGGAGGAGCGCGCGCGCCTGCACCTGCGCCGCGACGTCTGCGGCCTGGGTGAGTGCGGCGCGGGGCGCGGGGCGCGGGGTGCGGGGTGGCGGGTGCGGGGCGCGGGGTGCAAATGCGGGCCCGTCCGTGCGGGGTGCGAGGTGCGGGCCCGTCCCGCGTTGCGCCTTCCGCCTCCCTCGCCCCCGATCCCGGCCCCGCGTCCGGCTCTGCGCTTGGCCCCGCGCCCCGCGCGTCCTCCGGGTTCCCCGTCCCCCCCGGCCCCCTGCGGCCTCCTCGGAGCGACGGGGACCCCCGGGGACCCCCTCCGGCCCCGCTGGCCAGGCCCGGGCTCCCCGCGCCGGGGTCGCCTTTGTCTCCGCGGGCTCTGACCCGTTGGGCCCCCGTGGCCCCTCGGCCCCACCCCGTGGCCCGGTCCGCTCCGGGCGCGGTTCTGTTCTCGGGCGCCGGGTCCGCCGAGGGTGGGGTCTCTGCGGGCTGGGAAGGAGCCGGGTCCCCCAGCCGAGACCCCTCCCCTCCGCGTTTGCCGTGCTCTCCGCGGACCAGACCCCTCCCTCGCTCCCCCCTTCCTGCAAGGATGACTTCATACCCGGCTCCCAGCCTCCCGCACCTCGCCCGCACCCCCGGCCTGGGTGGGGATTTCGGGGCAGGCGGGCAGCGCTCCCCTTCGACCGGTGCTGCAGAGACAGCGGTGGGTGTGGGAAATCCGGCGAGACCGGGGTCTTGTCCCACTAGACCCATCTGGCGCCCCGGGCGGGGTGGGGAACAGAGTGGTCCCAGGCGGCGGGGAGTGGGCACCCGTGGGGGTCTGGGTGAGGGCTTGGCCAGTCTGGCTGGCCTGGGGGCAGGAGTCTGGACCCCGCCAAACTCCACTGAATTGGGTCTCCCTCCCGAACCAAGGCTCCTGTTGGCTCTCCACACATGTGTGATCGCCCTGGGCCCATGTGTGTGTGTGTGTGTGCGTGTGCGGACAAGGGGTGGGGTCAGAGAGTCTAATGTCTGATGCCCACTGTCTAATGTCCGATGTCCACCTGGTCGCCGGTGCCCACCTGGGTCTCTCGTGCCCGCCTGGTCTCAGATGCGCATTTCCGCTCTGATGCCCACTTGGGTGTCTGGTGCCTGCTGGTCCCTAATGCCCACCTGGTCTCTGGTGCCCACCTGTCCCTCATGGGCATCCCTGGAGGAGCTCCTCCCAGTCTCCCCTCACCGTGGGGGGAAACTGAGTCTCAAGGAGCAGATGGCCCTCCCAGATGGTCATTCCCCGGGCAGCTGCATCCTGGCCCGGGCCAGGAGAGGAACTGAATCTGGGGTGGCCTTTCCGGGAAGGCAGGCAGGCTAGGGACATTCTCCCCAACCGGTCCCCAGGGAAAGCTTCCTCGGGGTGCAGCCTGCCAGGGAGGGGGGCAGGCCAGGCGCCCCAGCAGAGGGTCCTGGTGTCGCTGTGAGCGGGGGGTCCTGAGTTCTCGGCCGCCCCCCCCCCAGAGCTGGGAGCCCTCTTGTCATCTGACTTTGATGTGGGCAGGGGCTGCGGGGCCCCCTCTGCTGTGGCCCCTGCAGGCAGCCCGCTGGCCCCCAAACCTGCTTCTTCTGCCTCTCACCGCAGAGCCCCTCTCCCCTGTCCCACAGTCCTGCCCCAGGGCGCCCTAAAGGTCAGCCTGGGGCCGTGCCAGGCACCTCCTGAACATTCAGGCCAGCTTCAAACTGGAATGGAAGGGGCCGGAGCGATAGCACAGCAGGGAGGGCATTTGCCTTGCATGCAGCCGGCCCCGGGTTCGATTCCCAGCATCCCATAGGGTCCCCCGAGCACCGCCAGGAGTAATTCCCGAGTGCAGAGCCAGAAGTCACCCCTGAGCATCGCCGGGTATGACCCAAAAAGCAAAAGTAAATAAAATAAACAAATTGGAATGGAAAATTGTCTCCCTCTGGCCCAAGAGGACCCCGAGGGTCCGGGAGTCAGGAGACTGGCCCCCAGTGAGGTGAGCCGGTGAGCAGAGGCACAGTGGCCCCTGGCCAGCCTGTCTTGGCCCCGTGCCCCCCCTGGCTGGGCCTGGCTGCACCTGCTTTGCTGCCCCTGTGGAGGTTGGCCCAGGTAGTGCCGAGCGGGTCCCAGCCCCCTCTCCTGCCCCTCCCCCATTCCACTCGCCGCCCCTGTGTCCTGACCTCTGGTCTCTGCCCAGAAGGCCCACCACAGCCCTCCCCCCCACTGGCCCCCACCGGGCGCCCTCGCCTTGTGGTCGGGGCAAAGGTAGGTTTGTGGCTGGGTGGCCATCACTCCCGCGGGCGTCACCCCAGCCAAGTCTCGCGGTGCCCAGCAGGCGGGTGAGAGGTGACCCGGGAGAGGTGACCCAAAGAACTGGCCCCAGGAAGGGCGGGACTGTCCAGGGGGCCCGGCGCCTCATCTCTGGTGGGACCTTGGGTGCCCAGGAGAAATGCCCGCGGGGAGGGACGGAAGGGTGGGTGCAAGTTCCAGGCCTGAGCTCCCAGCGTGGCGCCCCGGTCCGTGGCCACAGGGTCTTATTTATGCATTTATTTCCCTGTCCACTGCCCTTCTCCTGCCCATTTCCCGAGCCACTCCCGTCTCCCGTCCATTTCCATTTCCTGTCCATTTCCCGTCCACTGCCGTCTCCCACAGGCATTGGGTTGAGTCTCGGCGTACTGGGCGCTGGTGAGGGTCCAGGCGGTTGGGTGTTACTGGGGAGACGGGCAGTCTGAGGCGGGAGGGACTGCCCTGGCTGTGACTGGGCAGCCAGCGCGTGACTTTCCCCGGGCACCTGCTCCGGGCCGCGGGTGACTCTGAAGGGCAGCCTGGGCTGAGCGGGCAGGTGGCAGCCACGTGGGTTGAGGCCGCAGGTGAACCCGCTGCAGGTGGGCGGGGGGCCCTTGGGTGTCGGGAAGAGTCAGGGGCCAGCATGGGCAGGCCTGGCAGCCGCTGCCCCTGGGGCACTGCCCAGCCATGGACAGGTGCCACCTGGCCCCAGTGGGACCTGTGAGGGCAGCAGTGCCAGTCACTGGCCCTCACAGGGCTTGATGGGGTTTGGAAGAGCGAAGGCCCTCTCCTCACCCCGGGGGCTATAGGTGTCTGAAACCCCCCTGGGGGCGGGGCTGCGGACGTCTGGGACCCCCCTGGGGGTGGGGCTATGGGTGCTTGGGGACCCCTCCAGGGGCGTGGCTGCAGGTGTCTGGGGGTGGGGCTATGGGTGTCAGGGGGCGGGGCTGCATATCCCTGAGACCCCCCCCGGGGGGCGGGACTGCAGGTGTTTGAACCCCCCCCTCCCCGGGGGTGGGATGGGGGTGTCTGAGACCCCCCCTGTGGGCGGGGCTGCAGGTGTCTGAGCCCCCCGCGGTGGGATTAGGGTGTCTGAGACCCCCTGTGGGCGGGGCTGCAGGGGGATTGGGGTGTCTGAGACCCCCCTGTGGGCAGGGCTGCAGGTGTCTGAGCCCCCCGCGGTGGGATTAGGGTGTCTGAGACCCCCTGTGGGCGGGGCTGCAGGTGTCTGAGCCCCCTGCGGTGGGATTGGGGTGTCTGGGCCCGGGGGCGGGGCCGCGGCTCTGCTCGCCCCTGGGGTGGGGTCTCAGGTGCTGGGGCGGGGCCCAGTGGCCCTTGGCTCTGCGTCTGGGGTCTGAGCGTCCCGTGGGGGCAGGGGGCGTGGGGGGGCGCCTGGCTGGCTCGCTCATGCCGCTGCCCCTCGCTGCCCGCCCTGCCCAGCGCCGCCCACGCCCTCAGACCCTGCTCACACGCACGTGTTGGGTGCTCCCCATCCCTTCTGTGGGGTCCCTGGGGTGTCGCCTCCCGCCCGTGGTCCCCAGGGTCTCTGCCCCGCTGTCACCCTGCAGAGCTTCAACCCTGGCACCCGGGACGGGGAAACTGCCCGTGGACGTGGGACGCGGCCCTGGGAAAGGGTGGAGGGGCCCAGGCGGGGCGGTGGTCTGATGCGCGCATGGACAGTGACAGCGGGGACAGAGGCTGAGGCTCAGAGTGTTTCCTAATGCTGTGCTGCTGTGGGCAAGTGGCCGCACCTCTCTGAGCCCACTGCCTGTGGAGCAGGACTGGTGCTCTCCTCTCTGGGCTGAGGGTCTGTGTGTCCCGGGTGGGCTGTGGGAGCTTCCTCTTGGCTCTCACGGGTGAAGTGGGGTCAGCAGTTCGCCCTGGTTCTGGAACACGTGTCCCCGTGGCCACCTGGCCTTGGAGGAACACCTGGGCCGGCATCCGTGTGGATGCAGTTGCCTCTTGGCGCCTGCCTGGTGCTCAGCGGCACCCTGCAGCCCCGTTTTCCTGCACCGTCAGCATCAGCTCTCTGGCCCTTGAGCTGGAACCCAGAGTCTGCAGGGTCTAGAGCCTCAGAGCCTGCAGGGGTGAGGGGCTGGGAACCTGCAAGGGTGAAGGGCTGAGAGCCTGCAGGGGTGAGGGGCTGAGAACCTGCAGGGGTGAAGGGCTGAGAGCCTACAGGGGTGAAGGGGCTGAGAACCTGCAGGGACAAAAGGGGCTGAGAGTCTGCAGGGGTGAGGGGCTGAAAACCTGCAAGGGTGAAGGGCTGAGAGCCTGCAGGGGTGAAGGGTTGAGAACCTGCAGGGGTGAGGGGCTGAGAACCTGCAGGGGTGAGGGGCTGAGAACCTGCAAGGACAAAAGGGGCTGAGAGCCTGCAGGGGTGAGGGGCTGAGAACCTGCAGGGACAAAAGGGGCTGAGAGCCTGCAGGGGTGAGGGGCTGAGAACCTGCAGGGACAAAAGGGGCTGAGAGCCTGCAGGAGTGAGGGGCTGAGAGCCTGCAGGGGTGAGGGACTCGCCTGTGAGGGGTAGGAGAGAAGCCTGATTCCCAGCTGGTACTCTGCACGAAGTGAGGGGTGAGGGAATCCAGGGACGGATTTCAGAGGGACGGCTGAATGAATGAGCGAACGAATGAATGAATGAGGGGCGCCCGGCTCTCTGTCCTGGCTTCCACGGCTTCTCGAGTCCCCCAGGTCCCGCCGCAGGCTGGCAGGAGGCTGAGCAGGCGCCTTGCTGACCCCGTCGGGCGAGGGGCGCTGCGGGGCGGGCGGGGGTGGCGTTCCGGGCGGGTGTGCGTGCGGCAGCTTCCCATGTGTCAGAGAAGCTGTGAGTCAGGCAGACGCCGATGAGCTCATCCGCCCGCACTCGCCTGCCCCGGCCCGGCCTGGGGAGCCCCGCGTGCCCCCCGGGAGGCTGGGGGGTGCTCTGGGGAAGTGGGGGCAGGGCGGCCACTGCCTGGACCCCAGCCTGACTGCCCGCTGAGACCTTGGGGGGGCTGGGGGGACACGACACCCCCCCATACACTCAGGAAACGGTGGCTGTGGAGGGCGTCTCGGAGCAGAGGGAACCCCGAGGGTGTGTGGCGGCCCTCCCCCAATCGGCCGTCCCCCACCCCCCACCCCACCCCCGTGCTGGGGGCCTAGCCGCCTGCCAGCCAGGGCCCCTTGCCTGGGGCACCAGGCCGCGTGCGGTTTTGAAACCGGTCAGGGCCGTTGGGCCAGCCAGGGCTGCTCAGCCTTGGGCCTCAGTTTCCCCAGGGGAGCCACGAGACTCCGTGTGAGGCTGGGATGCTTCCGTAGCGAGGCCAGGTGGGAGAGACAGAGGCCCGAAAGTCGGGGGGGGGGGCGTGGCTGGGCTCTCGGGGCCGCGTCCCGGACTTCTGGGGTCTGGCTGGGGACCCCCGACTTTTTCCGAGTCCAGCCGGAAGGAAGCAGGGTGAGGTGAGGGTCCCGGCCTCCCGGGCCGCCCACAGGCCTGCGGGTGCCCACGTGGGGCTGTGAACCACCCTGCCCCGGGTGGCGGCAGCGTCTCCCGGGCCAGGGCCCCGAGAATGGAAGGCCTGTTGGCCACACAGAGGCCCATTCACGCGGCCCTGCCAGCACGCGCCTGGGACTGGCCCCAAGGAGGTCACTTGACCAGCCCCCTCCTCCTCCAGCGGCGGGCGGGGCAGAAGCCTCTGGGGAGGGGCTGGAGCCATAGCACAGCGGGGAGGGCGTTGGCCTGGCACGCGGCCGACCCGGGTTCGATCCCTGACATCCCATAGGGTCCCCCGAGCACCGCCAGGGGGGATTCCTGAGCGCAGAGCCAGGGGTCAGCCCTGAGCATCTCGGGTGTGACCCACAAACCAGAAAGGAAAGAAAGGAGACCCGAGATGCGGGAGCCGGGGCAAGGGCTGGCGGGGGGCTTGGCCGGCCTTCCTTCCCGCCGTCCCTCTTGGGTTCCCCCACCCCCTGCCTCAGGACTCCACCCGCCAGTGCTCGGGGCCGCTCCCGGGTGGACCCCAGCCCTCTGAGCCTTGGTGCCAGCCTCCTCCAGCTCTTCCTAGGGATGATTTTTCATGTTTTTGTGGTTGCCCTGAGTGTGCGTGGGGGGGATACCTCAGCATCTGGGCTGGGGCTGGGTGAGCACTGTATCACGAGCCTATCCCTTCTTCTTGGTTCACATCTGTCTGTATTTTTTTTTTCTTTTTCCCCTCAGCCTTGTTTTGTTTTCTGTTTGGGGCCCATACCCGGCAGTGCTCGGGGCTTACTCTAGGATCTGTGCTCAGGGGTCATTTTTGGCAGGCTCCGGGGACCAGATGGGATGTGGGGATTGAGCCCGGGCTGGCCAGGTGCAAGGCAGACACCTTCCCCGCTGTGCTACCACTTGGCTGCCTCACCTTAGGCATTTTTTAAAGGCATTTGTAAGAAGTTGTTTCGGGGGATTTTTGGCAGGGCGCCAGGGCTTAGTTTATATTCTCGTTTTTTTTCTTTTTTTTTTTTCTTTTTGGGTTCCACCCGGCAATGCTCAGGGGTTCCTCCTGGCTCTGCACTCAGGAATTACCTCTGGCAGTGCTCGGGGGACCCTACGGGATGCTGGGAATCGAACCCGGGTCGGCTGCGTGCCAGGCAAACGCCCTCCCCGCTGTGCTATCACTCCAGCCCCACGTTTCATTTTATTGTCTTGGTGCCACAGCCAGCAATGCCCAGGGGTCGCTCCTGGCTCTGCACTGAGGAATCCCTCCTGGCGTTGCTCAGGGACCACGTGGTACGCCGGATCGAACCCTGGTCAGTTACATGCAAGGCAAACGCCCCCCCCTCCCCCCCCGCTGTGCCATGACTCGAGCCCGTATCTGGGGGGGGGGCTGTTTGGGTCCAGGCCCAGCGGTGCTCAGCGGCTGCTCCTGGTTCTGTGCTCAGGACTGACCCCTGAGGGCCGGAGGGGGGTGCGGGGGACCATCTTGGGTGATGGGGACCAAACCCGAGTGGCCCCTGGCAGCAGCTCAGGGACAGAAAGAAGCCTGGGGTGTGTGCAGATGCACCTATGGGGGGCCGCTCCCCCAATAGGAGATGGGGCAGGGGGCACCCAGGGTTAGTCAGGACCCCTGGGAAAGGGAGCTGGGCCGTGCTGGGCACACAGTCCTGCACCCATTCTCCCGGCTCCTCCCTTAGGGTGAGGGTGAAGAAAGACAGTGCTCGCTGAGGGCACTGCAGAACCCGGGGGCCTGGCACCTGGTGGCCCAGACCCGTCCCTGCACCCGACACACCACGGAGGGGGGGGACAGCGAGGTGCCAGCGTGGTGGGAAGGTGTGCAGCCCAGGTGCCACCAGGTGCCACGGCCCCCAGTGGGGGGGTGGAGAGAGCAGGAGGAGACGAGTCTGAGCTGGGTGAGGGCCACGGGCAGCCCCGGGGCGCCACCAGGGTGGGGACTGGAGGGGCCTGTCAGGGATGGGGGGCGCAGTCTGGCCTGTTGGGACGGGGTCTGTCCTGTTGGGAGCGGGGGTCTGTCCCGTCAGGCCGTGCTTCGTGGGGTTTGGATCCATCGGGAGGCTTCGGGGCTGGGCATTGGTGGGCTATCGCTGTGGGGTGGGGTCAGCTGTGTGGGTGAGGGCAGGGCGGGGGCCCCCAAGGATGGCCCTGGGGGTGTGCAGCGTCCATGAGCCTGGGGGACAGCCATCCTGAGCCCGCCTGGGGAAGGCCTCTCGGCTCTGATTGGGGCTGGGGGACCCCTGGCAGGGACCACCCCGGCGCCTGGGGCCCTAGCTGGCACCCCCTTTGTGCCCCCTGCTGCTGTGTGCCCTGGGCACCGGCGGTCCTGCAGGCCCGCCTCTGGGCAGCTCCTGGCCGGCTTTGCTTCTCCTGTGACATGTGGGTGGCCCAGCACCCCAGGGCCCGTGCCCTGTCCTCACCCTCAGCCTTGGGTGTCTGAGTGACGCCACCATCACTGTATCAGTAGGACGAAGAGACCCCCGGCCAGGCCGAGGTCTGGGGCCTCAGCGCCCTGCGTGCCCATTCGCCAGGCATGGGGCCCTGGTGGGTAGGACGCGGCAGATGGTCCGTGGAACTGGCCACCACGTTTGTTCACCAGGACCCGGCAGGGCCTGTGGGGATCATGGCCGGAATTTGGAAGTGATGGTGCACACCGGGCTGAGTCTGGTTCCACCTGGTGTGGGCACCCCTGGCATGGGCACCCGTGGCGTGGGCACTGCCTGATGTGGGCACCCCTGATTTGGGAACTGCCTGGCATGGGCACCCCTGGGGTGGGCACTGCCTGGTGTGGGTACCTGTGGCGTGGGCACCCGTGGCAGAGCACTCTGGCATGGGCACTGCCTGGCGTGGGCACCCCTGGTGTGGGCACTGCCTGGCATGGGCACCCCTGGCGTGGCCTGAACCCTGGGACCTGGAGCAGTGAATCCTCAGGTGTGATCGGCCCCTGACAGCAGGTGGCTGTGCCTGGAATGTTGGGGTTCTGTTCAGTTACCAGCAGGCAGCCTGGGCACGGGGGGCAGAGAACAGAGGGCAGAGGGCAAGGAAGAGGGCAGAGGGGAGGGCCGGGCTCTGGGAAACCTGGGCCCTCCCTGCAGCAGGAGGCCTGCCCGGGCGGCCCTCCCTGCCCCATGGGTCCGGCCAGCACCCCAGCCCCGGTGCCGCTCAGGGTCCCCGGTCTCCGTAGCGTTTCAGGGGGATGTGCGGCTTGTCTTGGGATTTTGTGCCGTGGGGAGCCCCTTGCCGGGGCCCCTCCCGCACACCCGGAGAGGACCCGGGGTTCGGAGACGCAGACTGCCTACCCGATGCCCGAGCCCCGAGGACTGCGGGCCGCGCGGCCCCCGGGGAAGCCGCGGTCCCTGTCTGCCGGCTGCTGCGCGGCGGCGGCTCTGGGCGCCTGCGCCTTTAAGGCCGCGTCTCCGTGGGAACTGCCGCAGCCGGGGGCGGGGCCTGGCAGACCGGGGCGGGGCCTGGCGGTGTTTGACGGGACGGGGCGGGGCTAGGCGGGCGAGCCGGGGCCTGGCGGTGCTGGGAGGGGCGGGGCCTGGCGGCGAGGGGCGGGGCTTGACGGGCGAGCCGGGGCCTGGCGGTGCTGGGCGGGGGCGGAGCCGGGCGGGGAGGGGCGGAGCCTGGCGGCGAGGGGCGGGGCTTGACGGGCGAGCCGGGGCCTGGCGGTGCTGGGCGGGGGCGGAGCCGGGCGGGGAGGGGCGGGGCTAAGGCGGGCCGGGGCGGGGCCTGGCGGCGCGTCCCCCGCAGGGGCCGCCCAGCTCCCAGCCCCCCGAGCCGTGACGTCGCCTCTCCGCTCCTCTCCTCGGGTCTCTCCCACCCAGGCTGCTGATTCATCCAGGGCCCGGGTGGGCTCCGCACCGCTCGCCGGGAGCCGGGCTCAGGCCCGCTGCCCGGCCGGGGGGACGGGGCGCGCCCCCCACCCCGGAGGCGGCCGGGAGCCCCTCCGGGCGCAGGCCCCTGGGAGGGGAGGGGGGTGAGGGAGAAGGGGTCCGGCCCCGCGGGTGAGTCCCGGCCGGAGGAGCGGGGCGGGGGGTGGGGGGCTCAAGGTCACGGCTCTGGCCGCCGCCGCAGCCCCGGGGCCCGCTCACGCGCCCCCCGCCCCGCAGGCTGCTTCAAGGATGACCGCATCGTCTTCTGGACCTGGATGTTCTCCACCTACTTCATGGAGAAGTGGGCGCCGCGGCAGGACGACATGCTCTTCTACGTGCGCCGCCGGCCGGGCTACCCGGGCAGCGAGGCGGGCAGCGAGGCCAGGAAGGTGAGTGGCCGGCGCTGCCGGGGGGGGGGGGGGCGGGCGGGAGGGGGGCAGGGGCGGGCTGCGCATCTCCAGGGGTCCCCTGGCCCTGGGTACCACCTCAGGGTCACAGGTGCCCCTCCGAGGCCAGGGGAGATGGTCGCATCTCCCGATCAGCAAAGGACAGCAGAGCCGAGAGGTTTGAGCAGTCTGGGGGGGCGGGGGGGGCACCTGGCTCCTGGGTGGGGTGGGCGGTGGGGGTGGGGTGGTCATCGCTGCAGTGGCCATGATGTCAGCGATGACTGTGGCCATGGTGGGGACGATGGGGGAGGGGGGATGGTGAAATGACAGTGAGGATGGGGGTGAGGGTGGGGGGGGAGGATGGGGGTGAGTGGGGTGGTGGGGTGGGGGAGGATGGGGAGGGGCTGGCGGGGCTCGTGATGAGGGCTGATGGGAGCGAGGATGGTGGCAGCGAGGATGAAGTGGCCCTAGCTGAGCCTCACCCCTGCAGACAGGACCGCGCTCCCTCGCAGAGCATCCCAGAGACAGGCTGGGCCACTCTCTGCTTTGGAGCTGGCAGCCTCTGCAAACTGTTTACATGCGCGGCCCGGGCCTGGCACTCCCGGGCATGCTGTGGGCTCCTGGTGGGCACGGGGAGCCCTTCCCCAGGAGGCCCCGAGTGGAGCCGGCCACACAGCTCCCGAGCAGGCAGGCCCATCTGTGACCAGGACTCGCAGCTGGGAAGGCTGGCAGGTGGCCGTCAGCTCCAGGTGCCCCTGTGAGGGCATTCCCGGGAGGGTGGATGGGTAGGGGACAGGTCTTGTGCCGCCGGGTAAAAGGTATCTGGGCAATAGATGCCGTGTCTGGAAGGGTACCCGAGAGATCCGCTTTCCAGCCAGACTCTTCTCCCCGACGTGCTGGCAGCAGTGGGAGGGGAGGGGGCTTTCCCTGTGCACACTCAGGGGGCTGGGACACTGGCAAAAGTGTCGGGATGTCAATGCATTGGTGCCCCCCCTCCCAGATGGGCAGCCACACCCACACCCCAAACAGCCGTCCTGGAATCTGCAACTGGGGAGGGGGGAGGCAAGAGGACCCAGGGAGCGTGCCCCTCTCCACCCAGCCCTGGGGAGGGGTCACCGGACACAGACAGGCTGGAGCCAGGGGTCAGTGAGGGAAGCCCCAGGCCCTGGGAGCAGATGGCCATCTGGCGACTAGGTGCCAGAATGTTCCACGTCCGGGGTGTGTGTGTGTGTGTGTGTGTGTGTGCGCGCGCGCGCGCAAGCAAGCAAACGCGCCCCTCCCCCAAAGAAACGGGGGAGGGGGCCGTGGACCCTCGGAAAAGGCATCACAGCCCCGTGACACCCCTGCTGCCCTGCTGCGGCGGCGGCAAGCAGGAGCAGAGACATGACATCAGAGGCAGCAGTCGGGGGTGGGGGTCAGCAGTGGGCAGGAGGGGCCGCCCCCCGCGGGAGGGGATGCGCAGGACCCGCCCCCTCTGGGCGGGGAGAGGCGCGCCCCCTCCCCGCGGGCATGCGCCGTGCCAGCGCCGCGCCTGCGCACTGCGGGCGCTCTGCGGCAACTCCGCCTCTGCGGAGCGGGTCCGCGTCGTCATGGCAACCCCGGGGATGCCGGCGGCGGCGGCGGCGGGGATGCTGATGCGGCGCGGATGCTGATGCGCCCGGCCCGCCCGCCCGCCCGCCCCGCAGCTCGAGGAGCCCGAGGTGGAGGTGGAGGTGTACCGGCGCGACTCCAAGAAGCTGCCCGGCCTGGGGGAGCCCGACATCGACTGGGAGGAGAGCGTGTGCCTGAACCTCATCCTGCAGAAGGTTCGTGGCGGGGGCGGGGGGCGGGGGGGGGGCAGCGGGGCCAGGAGCCGTTGCCACCTCCTCCCTCCCCCTCTCCCGCAGCTGGACTACATGGTGACCTGTGCGGTGTGCACGCGCGCCGAGGGCGGTGACATTCACATCCATAAGAAGAAATCCCAGGTGAGGGGCCCGGTGGCGCTCCGCAGGTGTGTGTGGGGGGGGGGTGCACTCTCGCTTCTGATCCTCGCGTCCCTGGGGGGTCTGCATACATTCATGCAGCTCTGGGGGCCTAGACAACGGACACAGAGCCAGGGCCTCCCAGCAACTCCTTCTAGAACATTTCGTCTGAATCTGTCCCGCCTCCCGAGCTGTGTAGCCGCGGTGGCTCTTGGACATCGTGTCCCCCTCCTTCCTGCGAGGGCCCTAGGCTCTCGCTCTTTCGCAGAAATGACCTTTCTTGGAGCTGGGGATATAGCCCTCCCGCGTGGGAGGCCCCCAGTTTGATCCCCAGGACCTCTGGGGGTGACCCTGCTGGGCCCCCACCACTGCCTGGCAGAGTGGACAGAGCGTCCTTTTGCAGAGACGCGGCTCAGGGTAGCCTGGGCAGGAGCCTGGCTTCTGGCCTTTTGCCACAGGGGAATTCATGCTTCGTTCCAGCAAGTGTTCGCGTCCCCCAGCAAGCACCCGATGGACAGCAAGGGCCAGGAGTCCAAGATCAGCTACCCCAACATCTTCTTCATGATCGACAGCTTCGAGGAGGTGCACTCGGCGTGTCCCCCTTCCTCCGGACGTGGCTCCTGTCCCCCTCACGCCTCACCGGCTCTCGGGTTGCTGACGGGGATGGTGGCGGGGGGAGGGGTGTCAGGGCACTTCTTACGCTCACCTCCCTGCAGAAAAATCAGTTACGGAGGCCAGAGAGAGAGGACTGAGGGCAAGGTGCCTGCTTTGGACGCAGCCAACCTGGGTTGCAGGCCCAGCCCCTCTCTGGTCCCCGAGCCCTGCCAGGCATCAACCCCGAGCCCCAGAACGGCACAGAACACAGAGCAGAGCGTGGGTGTGGTCTGGAGGGCGGCACGAGGCTGAGCCTCAGTTTCCCTGCGCAGCAAGCATCGGGGACTAGACACGCTTGGGCGGGAGAGGCCGTCAGCTCCCCCAGAGAAGGTGGCCCCCAGCCTCAGAAGCCATGAGCACCCCCAGAAAGGGCGGCCCCCGGTACCGGAGGCTGTGAACACCCCCAGAAGGGGTGGCCCCAGCCCCAGAGGCCGTGAGCTCCCCTAGAGAGGGCGGCCCCCAGCCCCAGAAGCCATGAGCACCCCCAGAAGAGGTGGCCCCCAGCCCCAGAGGCCATGAGCACCCCCAGAAAGGGCAGGTGGCCCCCACTCTCCAGAGCCCACCCTGGAGCTATGGCAGGGCCGGACGGGGCCCCAGGAAGGACTCTGGTGCCCAGAGGGCTGGGTGCAGGGCGGTTCCCAGCTGGGCCGTCCCTCCCCCACCCCCGTGAGACGACAGGCTTGTCACCTGGGGGATCCGGGGAGAAGCAGGCATGCGCTCAGGGGCCTCATCCGTGTCCGGGATGGCAGCTGGGCCCGGGCAGGCGGGAGGAAGGTTCCAGAAGGCGTGCGGGGAACCGGGATTGAGGAACATGGTCCCTGAGCGTTTGGCTGTGGGTGGGGCTGGTCTCGGGGCCCCGGGGGATGGGGGGGCTAACAGCTGTTGCGCCCGCAGGTGTTCAGCGACATGACGGTGGGGGAAGGGGAGATGGTGTGCGTGGAGCTGGTGGCCAGCGACAAGAGTAGTATGTTCCGGGGCGTCATCTTCCAGGGCTCCATCCGCTACGAGGCGCTCAAGAAGGTGTACGACAACCGCGTGAGTGGGGCCCCGGGGGGCGGCACCGGGTCCTCCCCCACCCCCCAGGGTGGGGGGGCTGCGCCCGCCCTGACCCATGCCCACCCGCCGGCCCACAGGTGAGCGTGGCCGCCCGCATGGCACAGAAGATGTCCTTTGGCTTCTACAAGTACAACAACATGGAGTTTGTGCGCATGAAGGGGCCGCAGGGCAAGGGCCACGCCGAGATGGCCGTCAGCCGCGTGTCCACCGGAGACACGTCCCCCTGCGGCACCGAGGAGGACTCGAGCCCCGCCTCGCCCATGCATGAGCGGGTACGGGCTGCAGGGCTGGGGGGGCGGGGAGATTCAGAGAGGCAGGGGGCCCGCCTGGGGTCACACAGGATGGCCGCCGGCCTTGGGCCCAGGGCCCGGCGGGATCGGTGGGGACCCCCAGGGACTGGCCTCACCGGAGCTGCCGGCGAACCCGGCACACGACCGCCTTCCCGGGGAACAGGCAGGAGGTGCTGGCTGCACGCTCTGCTCTTCCTGGGGCCTGGGCACTGTGTCCTGGAGCACTGGCGGGACGGTGCCCGTCTCTTCCTATGCCCCCCAGGCCTGGCCTGGGAGCCCTGAGCAGGGTGCAGGGCACCCCAGCCCGGGGCGGAGGGCGGCCACACAGGAGGACTGGCAGTGGGTGTCGGGACCCTCCCACTCTCACAACGGGCCAGGGATGCTGCCCACTGGAGCCGGGGTTTCCGGCCTCTGGAGCCCGCAGTGCCCACCCCCACCTCTGTGGCCCTGAGCTGCCCCCGTGCGCGGCCCCAGGGGAAATGACCAGGAGGAACTAACTGGAATGAGGCGCCGGGGGTTCTGGCCAACCCCCCTCATTAGCCGTGACCTCGAACCCGGCGTCTGTCCCCTTGCCTGTGGGCAGAGGTGCCTGTTTCTTTGACCCTAAACGGTGGCCCCAGCGCCCGCCGGGGCCGGGCACAGGTGCCCATTTCCCAGTTTGCGCCTCCCGGAAACCCCACCCCCCCATGGGCTGTCGGGGCGTCTGTCCGTCTGCCTGCTGGCTCTTCCTGCGAGGGGCGGGTGGCCGAGGCTGAGGAGAACCCAGAGAACCCAGAGGCGCCGCTTGGGGGGCGGGCGGTCACTGCCCTGGGCAGCAGGGGGCCAGTCGGGGAGCTGCCTCGTTCTCCCTGGCTCCGAGTTTCTGCACCTTGGGCCACGGTGGACAGACCAGCTGCCCCTCCTGCCCTGCTGGGTGCCACGGAAGTGCCCCCAGGCTGCCCCTGCCACACAGGGGTCGCCCTTCCCCGGGGGGCCGCAAGCCCCGCCCCCCCTCCCTGTGCTGTCGTCTGTGGTCCTGTCCCACAGGGCAGATGCAGATTCTGTGTGTACTGTGGTTTCTGGTGTTTGTTTTTTATCTCTTGACACACTCCCCGGCCCGCGGGAGCACCGTCGAGCCCAGCGCCGCCGCGACTCTCTTGGATGTCGGAGCCGTGACGAGGAGTCCGGCGGGGCTCCCGAAGTCTCCGTCCGAGCTCACCTCGCTCCTCAGATTCTTGTTTGCATGGGGAGGAGGGAGGAGATGGGCCAAGTTCCCTCTGCCTGGAACGCCCTTCCCCCCCTTCTTCACCTGGCGAACTCCTACTCGTCCTTCAAGACCCAGCTCCAGCGGCGTCTCCTCCGGGAAGCCTCCCCTGATTATCTTTCCCCGATGCCGTCTCTTCCCTCTCGCCTCTGTGCTCCCCTGTATCCCGTCCTCCTTCCTTCCTTCCTTCCTTCCTTCCCCCTTCTGTCTCGGCAACTGATGTGTACCGTGTGTGCTTGTCATTTTCTGAGTCTGTGCCCTCCCGTCCCCCCGTCCCCCGCAGACTGTGAGCTCCGCGAGAGCAGGGCCGGGGTGGTGGCCAGCCCGGGGTGGGTGTGGAGGGCAGCTGGTGTGAACGGGTGTGGTCAGAACCTCCAGGTGGCCGTGCTTGGCAGGGTGGTGGTGGGGGAGGGCGGGGGGCGGGGGGCGGGGGTGGGCCCGGAGCAGTGGGGGAGCGTGGACTCAGGGCGCGAGCCCTGGGCCGTGCCCGGCAGAGCCTCCCGCAGTGACCTCGGAGGCGCCCGTCCCGGGACGGGGTGGGGGGTTGGCCGGGTTTGGTGGCGGGGAGGGGAAGGGCCCGGACCCCGTCGGGTGGCGCTCGGCCCTGGCCGCACGGTGACTGGCCCTTTGTCCCCAGGTGACCTCCTTCAGCACCCCGCCCACCCCGGAGCGCAGCAGCCGGCCCACGTTCTTCTCGCCGTCGCTCAAGAGGAAGGTGCCCCGGAACCGCATCGCCGAGATGAAGAAGTCGCACTCGGCCAACGACAGCGAGGAATTCCTGCGGGAGGACGACGGCGGAGGTGACCGCTGGCGGGAGGGGTCGCTGAGGCAGGGGCTTCTGTGCCAGGGACTCCCTGGCCTCGCCCGGCCCCAGAGGCAGGTGGCGGCACCCAGGTGGCCGCATACTCCGAGACAGGCCCCGGGACACGGGGGGGAGGGGGCCCGAGGAGGCCCGGAGTGGGGCCCAACCTGCCGGGCGCTGACCCCGCCCTCCCCGTGCCCCCCGCAGCTGACCTCCACAACGCCACCAACCTGCGCTCCCGCTCCCTGTCGGGCACGGGGCGCTCCCTGGTGGGCTCGTGGCTGAAGCTGAGCCGGGCCGAAGGCAACTTCCTCCTCTACGCGCACCTCACCTACGTCACGCTGCCGCTGCCCCGGATCCTGACAGGTGAGGCCTGCGGGGGCGCGGGGGGAGGGGGCGATGTGGACACTGCAGGGGCGGGGGGGGGGGAGGGGGACGCGGCCTTCGCAGGGGCGCAGAGGGAGGGGGCTGATGCGGCTGTCTCAGCCCGGCGCGCCTCTGCCCTGTCCCCGCAGACATCCTGGAAGTCCGGCAGAAGCCCATCCTGATGACCTAGCCCAGCCCGCCAGCCCCGGGCGCCCTGCCAAGTGCCTACCTGTCCACCGTCACCGGGCTCTTGTGACAACCCAGCGCCGGCGCCGGGGCCAGGCAGGGCCCCCCGACCCCCGGGGCCAGGGCCCCCGCCACGAACACCAGCCCAAACTAAAGTGCCTCGTTCTCCTGCTGGCTCTGCTTCCCGCGCCCGCCCGCCGCCCCCCAGGACCCGCCGTCCTCCCCCGAAGGACCAGCCCGGCCGGTGGCCGCGAGGGCGGGGAAGGGGGACGGGACCCAGCCCCACGGGGAGCCCTGAGGCAAGGGTTCTAGCGGGCTGCCCCCTGTGTGCCTGGCACCACCATGACGGCCCCCCCTGCAGGACGGGCCCGCCCCCGGGAACTGCCTTCGCTTCCAGCCAAAGAGCCCCCCACGCCCCCTTCCAGCTGGGGTCCCGGGCCCCCCCACCCCGCTCGTGACCGTGCATCCTGGACTCCGGGGGCAGGAGGGTGGGCGCTGGAGCAGGCCCACCCTCTATGGGGGCCGGGGCAGCGAGGAGGCGGCAGGCCACCGCGGGGCCACTTCTCAGCCCAGTTGGCAGGCAGACGGGCCCCCGAGGGTGCAGCCAGCAGGTGGGCGTCCATCCCGGCCAGCCAAGGCGCCCGCAGCACCAAGCGTCCCCACGGCCCCAGCACGGTGACGGGGGCCCTGGCTCGGGGCATGGAGGTTTCCCTGGGGGGGCGGGGGGCAGAGGGGAGGAGGAGGGGCTCGTCGGCTTCATTCCACGCTCCAAACTGTGGCGCTGGGCTCCGGGAACAGGGCCCCTTTGGGGCTCCCCCTAGATTTTGTACGCTGTTATTAAAGTGAGCGATTGCGTTTCTCTCTGCCTCAGTCTACCCAGCTGTGAAACGGGGTGCGTCCTGCCTGCGGGGCATCAGGCTGTTGGGGCGCCACCCCGACAGTCCAGGGGGACCCTGCAGGGCGCACCCCCAGGATCCGAACGCCAGCCTTTCCCATGGTATTCAAGATGACCCAATGCATCTTTCTCTTCCGGAACATTCTCCCTTTCCGGGGGGGTTCAAAGACTGTGTGTGTGTGTGTGTGTGTGTGTGTGTGTGTCACTGTGGGCGGGCCCCTGGTGGAGCAGCCCATAGTGGGGAGGGTCCACAGGTCCACGGTGCTGCTGCCCAGGGCATGCAGACGAGCCTGTGGTGGCTGAAGCTTCTCTAGGAACAAGGGCAGCTGTTCTGAGGTCCTCCAGCGTGACCGGTGATGTCAGAGATGGGGGGGCTTGCTGGGGCCCCTCCAGGACCCTCGAGGCTCACCCCAGCATGCCTGTGGGGAAGGCAGGCAGCTAGGGCCTCTCAATGGGAGCACCAGAAGCTGCCACTTCCCAGGACATGAAGCAAATTCCCTTTGCTCTCCTTGCATTACTGGGCCACATCTGGCAGAGCTGGGGGTCCCGGGAGGGGGGGCGTGACAGCTCCCCAGTTCTGCAGCCTTTGCACGAGCCCCCCACCCCCGCCACCTCATGGTCCCAGGGCAACAGCAGTGCCCCCCCCACACTCCCAATTGGGTGGTTTTTTTTTTTTTCCTGAGATCCCCTGATGCCTAGAAAAAACTAAAGCTCATGACTGCAAAGCCTGAGAGAAGATTCTTTTAAAATCTAAGTAACAGACGCAGAGAGAAGCAGAAATGGAGGAGGTTGGGCCAGGCCTGGCACCGGTTCCCACCGGCTCTGTGCTGGGGACCGGGCACGCAGGCCCTGGGGACTCTTGACGTTTGGAGCTTGAAGGGTCAGGAACCAACAACTCAGCGACCCTGGACTGCCCCTTTGTCGCTAATTCCAGACTTGAGCCGAGAACAATGGTCTTCCCGGCACGCAGGCTCACACCCACACGGGCGCGCTTGGAAGACAGCTCAGACATGGCTGGGGTCCGGCTGTCCTGGGGCCGGAGCGTGCAGCACCGTGGAGGGGTGGACGGGTTAAGGCAGGGCCATTGGGAACCTGGGGTTCTTCCACGCCCTCTCCCCCGACAGAAGCCCCTCAGGACCCCGAGGGCGGGTGGGGTGCGCACCAAGGGCCGGGTCGAGTGGAACCTAAGAGAAGCAGAGACACCCACCACATCGGTGCTCACCATTTGTTCCCGCATGGGAGCACTGTGACATGAGCTGCAGAAGCTCAGTGAGCTCCAAGCTCCTGGTGGCTCTGGCTGGGTCTGCCCCTGTCAAGTTTTCCTCTTTTCCCTCCTGGCTGTGCTGGGGAGTGACCCCTGGGGGGCTTGGCGCAGGCGTGAGGCCCACCCTAGCCCCACCCCAAGCCCCTACAGTTTCCTCCCAAAAAAACTCGAGGCTTGGCACTTGTTTGATCCTTCATGAAAACGCCCACAAGATAAACACCAGCAGCTCCCCCCCCCCTGCAGGGGTGAGCCTGGGAGGGTCTGTCCGGTGGGGCCCTTTGGAAACGGCCAGCAGTGCCTGGACGCACCATCCCCTTCATGGGCCACTGCTGGCCCGGCTGTCAGCGATTCTTCTTCCTCTTGCCTCCTCTGCCCGGGCTGGAAGGTGATGAATAAACAGATTCTCTGCCCTCTTGGAAAGAACCGGGGTTTCGCCACTTCCTGTATCTCGACTCATCTCACTCCCAGCCCCGAGGCTGGCTTCCAGAGAGAGATGGGGAGCCGTGAGCACCCGACGGCTTCCCCGGGGAGGAGAGAGGCCAAGTGGGCTCATGGCCACACCCCACTCGCCAGTGCAATGTGCCCAGCGGATTTTCCGGTTATTCGGGGGAGGGGGGGCTTGGGGCCACACCCAGGAGTGCTGAGGACCCTACAGTGGGTGCTGGGGGGTCGACCCACACCCCCAGCATGCAAAGTGTGTGCTGGGCCCAAGGGCTCCCCCCACCCACATTTATTCTTTAACTTACTCTGGGGCAGATGCAGTTGTCAAACCTGAGCTGGTTCCAGACAGATCAGACAGACCAGCCCGGGCCAGGGGCTGGCGCAGCAAACTCCCAGCAGCATCTCTTGAGAAGATCCCCACTTGGTGGACGAACCCTGAGCTCGACCACAAATACGTGCCCGGGCTCCCGTGTCTGCCCTGGGTGCTCTGGTGCTTTGGGCCCACACCTAACAGTGCTCAGGGCTGACTCCTGGCTCTGTGCTCAGGGATCACTCCTGGTGGGGACCGGGTGGGGTGCCAGGGATGGAATGAACCTGAGTCGGTCACATGCTAAGTGAGTCCCCACCCCCAGCCCTGGTGTGATGAATCTGGGGTCCCCACACCTGCGTTTCCAACAGACTTTGGCTGGCCCCAAGCAGGCAGCGCAGGACCCCACCTGTGGAACCGCCCTGGCCCCCCACCCCACTGGCCCCCTCGGGCAAGCAGCCCCTAATGTTGCTTAGTTTTTGTTTCGTGGTGGGGGAGGCCCACCTGGCAGTGCTCAGGGCACCCGCCTGGTGCTGCAACTCAGGGATCCCTCCTGGTGGTGCTCGGGGGCCATGAGGGGTGCCGGACACTGAAGGCAGCTGGCCGCGTGCCAGGCAAACGCCCTCCGCTGGTGCCATCACTCTGGCCCCAGTAGTTAACCCTTTTGGGAATGGGGCCTCACACCGAGCGGTGCTCTGGGGACCAACCATATGGGCCGGGAGAGGCTGGGGTGACCCTGTGCAGGGGCGGCCCCTGGGGGAGAGTGGAAAAGGGACGGCCTGACCCGCACGCGCTCCACGTCACACCCCGTGAGGGTGGCCACGCAACAAGTCACCCCGAACAGTATTGTTTTTTTCTTTTTGGGTCACACCCAGCGACGCACTGGGATCACTCCTGGCAGTGCTCGGGGGACCATATGGGATGCTGGGAATCGAACCCGGGTCGGCCATGTGCAAGGCAAGCGCCCTACCCTCTGTGCTATCTCTCCAGCCCCCCAGTGTTCTCAAGACTGAAACCCAATCATGGACAGCCTTATAACTCAGTGATTAAAAATAAACGACAAAAAGGGTATGGATAGACAAGATTTAAACCCCTCAACTTTTGATCTTTTCAGCTTTACGTATTTTTTTATTTCCTTTGCTTGGGTCACACCTGGTGGTGCTCGGGGGACAGTATGGGATACCGAGGATCTAGCCCGGGTCAGTCGTGTGCAAGAGAGACAGACGACCAGAGACAGTACAGCAGGGAGGGCACTCAGCTTGCGTGCTGCCCACCAGAACCTCCCATGGACCCCCGAGTTGCCAAGAATGATCCTGAACACTGAGCCAAGCGTAAGCCCTGAGCACTGCTGGGTGGGGCACCAACAAGCCTCCCCCAATTGTCCCTGAGGGCCGAAGAGAGGGTGGGAGCATCCAGGCTCAACCCCCAGCGGCCCAGATGGTCCCTGAGCCCACCGGAGTGAGGCCTGAGCACTAGCGGGTGTGACCCCGTCCCCACCAAAACAAATCTGGAGAGATCAGTTTTGAGGCAGGGGCCACAGCCACCACTGACCGGCGAGATCACCCTGCCCTGGAGCCCCGGAGCCTCTCACGTCACACTGCCGAGACCCTTGTCCCCACGCGCCTGTAGCGGGATCGGCCAGGCCCGCAGCATCTGGACGACCTCCCGCCGGCCACCGGGACCCTCCCTCCCAGGAACGGAAGGTGGCAGGCCGCAGTTTACTTTCCATTTATTCACATTTCGTGGGTTATTACACACCCTCTGTGGGGTCACGCAGCAATGAACACACACGGCTGTGAGCGCTCTGGCGCGGTCTGACAATTCAAGTATTTCTGCTTTAGGAAACCATTTCTGATTGAAAATAGAAAGCAAACAATTTACCCTTTTGGCTGCTAAGACTGGCGTCGCTCCCTGTCGCTGTGTCGCCCCAAACACGGAGGGCTTGGTCCTGCCCAGCAGGGCGAGGCCGGAACTCGGGGGGCTCCACAGCGTCCCCGGGGTCCAAGCCGACCGTCCAGTTTCTCGGGAACAGTCTCGCCTGTGGCCCAGAATGCAGAGCCCAGGCCGGCTGGTCCGACCGGCCGCCAACAAGCCGGCCCGTGTCCTCCTGGCCCGGGCAGGCAGGCATTTTTGGCGTGCAGCATATCAAAAATAGGATTTAAAATCGCATTTGTAAACCAGTCATCCTTTGAGAGAGAAGCATCAATGGTCAGCCCTGCCCTTCTGGGTGGGGGGGGAGGAAGAGCAGGGACGCCGGGCCAGACACCTGTGGCCAGCCCGGGCGTCTCCTCCTGGCGACAGGACAGGGCGAGGCGCTCGTCTTCCTGGGAATGCTCGGAGCGATGAGGGCGACCTCTCCCGACGGCCGCCGGGACCCTCCAGCCACGCGACCTGACCCGGGTGGGAGACGGACCTCCCGAGAGGCCACACGCCCCCAGTCCCGGCAGACTCTCGCGATGCGCGTTTCGGTCCGCACTCAATATATTAAAATTTCTCATCTTTTGTTAAAAATAAATCTGAGTCCCCGGGGGCAGAATAAAGCTGTTAACACAGTGGAGGAAGTTAAGCCCTTTGTGGCCCCGGACGGCCCCCCCGCCCCCCTCCCAAGTAAAAGCCACACGCACACGCGCGCCCCTCCCGCCGGCCGGCCGTGCCTGGGACCCCGCCAGCTGGCTCTGCCCCGGGAAAGCAGGACCGTGGGCGCCGTCCACCACGCGCCTGCTGGGGGTCCCGGGCACCCACCCGCCCGCCCCACGCGGCGGAAGCTCAGCTGAGCACTGGCTGGACTGCGTTACTTCAAGTTCTGGAGAATCAACATGTGATCAAAGACAGTCGTCCCCCCCCCGCCCCCACCAAGTTCATTTAAAATAAAAGTGTATTTTTTTTTTTAAAAAAAGCAACTCTACTACCTGCGACGATCTGCCCGGCCTTTCCTAAGAGGGCACCAAGCTCTGAAGGACAGAACACGTACGCCCCGGGCACCGCCCTGAGTCCCCAGCGCGCTGGGCGGCCGGGGGACAGGGCGGATGAGGAAGGGGGGGCACGGGCCCAGGGGGCTGGCTCAGAGGGCGGCGGCCCTGGCGCTGCATGGGGGGGGAGCCCGGCACAACCCCGACATGGGTGGGGGTGAGACCCCAACACCGCTCGGGAAGACGGCCAAAATCAACATGAATTCCATTCGAACATGATCCACGTGCCCAGTCCCCGAAGAACACGAGTGGACAGAACTCGGATGACGACCCTGGGGAAGGGCCCGGGACGGCGCCTGGCGCCAGGCCGCGGGACACGTCGCTCAGTGTTGGCCCCAGCAAACGGAAACAGAACCAAAGGCAGCGGCGACACCCCCCACGGCCTTATTGCGTTTCTCCTGGCGAAGGAAGTCGCACGGCTCACGGGGAAGAAGCTCAGGCTCGTTCACCGAGTGAGTGACGCGGGGCCCGAGGCGGCTTCCTGCGGCAGGACGGGGACGGGACTCGGCGTCTTTCTGGAACTACGAGCGTGTGGTCAGCGGTCACCGAGCTCCGAGTGGCCGCCGCCTCCTGGGCAGTCAGCAGCAGCTCCGGGACACAGCGACAGACCGAGAACGAGTCGCGCCCTTCCTCTGAGAACCCAGCAAGCGCGGGTCCCCGCGGGGCAGCCGGCTGGCCGCAGGAGGAGGCGGCCAGTCTCTCACGGCAAGACCAGCCGCCACCACGCACGGCTCAGCTTTGAAAACAATGAGGAAAGCGAAGGAAGAGTCGGCGTGAAGGCGGCGAGGGGCCCGGGCACGTTCCGGTATATTCCAGCACATTCTTTCCGGTCCGGCGTGGTCCGAGTCCCAGAAGGCAGCAGGCCCCACAGCCCCGGGGGCGGGAAGCCCTGGGGGACCCTAATTATATACCCTGATTCGGTCCATTAAGAGATCACTTGCGGTCAGTTTGATCGACGGGCATCGGAAGTCTTCCTCCAAATTCGGCTCCGTCGCGCCGTACGCGGTCGAGAGTTCTCAAGAAGGCAGAGCACAGTTCCTTGACACTTCACAGGAAAGGTTTTATTGGCCAGATCAATCTTCCTCCCAAAAGTCTTAAGTGACCCCAATGTCCTCGAGCAGGGCGGGCGGGCAGGCGGCCGGCCAGCCTAGGAGCCGCGCTTGTCCAGCAGGATGGCGTGCAGCTCGTCGGCGTCCTCGCTGGTCTTCACGCGGACGAGCAGGGTGGCGGGGGCGCTGGGGTTCTTCTCGTCCAGGGGCGGGTTGGGCACGCACACGATCAGCACGTTGTTCCGGCCCGTGCGCGTGCAGGGCATGTTGGGCGGGATGAGGACGTTCAGCAGGATGTTGCCTGCGGCCAGCAGAGACCAGGCCTCAGCCACGTCCTGGAGGAGCCCCCCCAGCCCGGCCCTCCTAGCCCCCTGCCCGGCACTGGTCCAGCCGCGAGGCCGGGCCCACAGCAGCGTGCTCACCGCGAGTGTCTGTGACACACGAGGTTCTAGAAAATCATCTGCTCCAGGGGCTGGAGCCATGGCACAGCGGGGAGGGCGTCTGCCCTGCACGCAGCCGACCCAGGTTCGATTCCCAGCATCCCATAGGGTCCCCCGAGCACCTCCAGGAGTTTTTCCTGAGTGCATGAGCCAGGAATAAGCTCTGTGCATCACAGGTGTGACCCAAAAAGCAAAAAAAAAAAAAAAAAAAAATCATCTGCTCCCTCTGGGTTCTACAGAACCACTCAGCTGCTGCATGCAGAGTGAAAACCCTCTGGTCTCGCCGCCCCTGGCCTCACGCTCCCCAGCTGCTGTTTCGTCGGGGGTCCGGCCTGTCCCGACCCCCACGCCGGGAGCCCTGGAACACAGGAGCAGCCCCGGCCCGGTGCTCACGCCCCCCACCGGCACTCACCGAGGTTGGTGTCTGCCCGCACCAGCAGCTGCGTCTTCTGGCTGGCCGTGGGTTTTAGATGCAGGGTGCCCACGCCCTTCTCCTTAAACTCGTTGTCTTTCTTGTAAAATAGTTTGCACCTGCGGGGAGGCAGCGGCGCTCTGAGCCCCACGGGCAGAGACTCGGCGTCCGGCTGCTCCCCACAAACCCCCGAAGGCCCAGGACAGGCCTGGGGGCCAACAGGGAAATCTGCCTGGGAACTCAGCCAGCAGCAGCACCCACCCGGGGGTTCTATGGGTGCCGGGAGTGAGCCCAGGTCGGCGGATGCGAGGCAGACACCATCCGCTGCCCCGGCCCCCAGCTCGGCGCCTTCTCCCAGCTTGGTGAGGCCCTTCCTGGGTCAGCCCAGGTCGCTCTGCGCCATCCCCACCTGCCCCTCGGGCCCGGGAGGACATTTCCTCGGCACGGGGCCAACCGGGCTCAACCCGCAGAACCACGCTAGGGTCCCTCCAGCCCTCCGTGAGTGCTCCTTGAGCACAAAGCCGGGAGTAAGTCGTGAACCCCACAAGGTGTATCCCCCAAAGCAGCGCCGACGCCGGAAGGTCCTGGCACGGGACCTGCCTCCACAGCTGCAAGAAGAAGCCGGGGCCGGGCAGGATGGCGGGGGGCAGGGAGAGAGAAAGGCTGGACGCAAGGAGCAGGCAAAGGCTCGCTTTGGGCAGCAGCAGCGGCTTGGCCCGGGATGAGGCCGCCCTGGGCAGCGTGGCCACCGCCCGCCCCCCACTGGGACCCGCACTCACTTCTTGGAGTAAAAGGCGTCTTCTTCCTTGACTTCCGTCACGGTGACCTTGGGCGGCTCGTCGCTGTCCTCATCCTCTGTGCCTGTCCAGGAAACACAGTGAGACTCCCGCCCGTGCCCTCAGCCCTCAGCCCACAGGAAGTGGACACGAGCTGCGGACGTTTCCTTTCAGGTTCTTCTGGCTCGGGGGTCCCACCTGGCCGTGCTCGGGGCCTGCTCCTGAGGGCGCAGGATCCCCTGCAGGAGGGCATGACCCAGCCCCTGCGGTGAGCGCGGGTGCCAGGCCCAGGTTGACCCGGCACGACCCCACCCACCCCCAAACACAATGAAGGTGCGTTAGCACAAAGCGCGCACGCGCGTGTGCGCGTGCGTGTGTGTGTGTGTGTGTGTGTGTGTGATGACGGGGGCGAAGGGAACAGCCAGGGGCCGTCTACACGGACCACCCGCTGTGAAAGGACACCCCCACCCCACCCACCCCCCATTCACGTGGCCGGACATGTGCCAAGGAAGCCGCCACAGAAGACAAGAAACAAAGGAACGTTTTTTGGGACGTCCCAGAACCGAGGTGGGTGTGTGCAGGGCCACGCCCTCCCACCCCCGTGCAGACCCCCAGCCCAGGGCACGGGGCCACGTCCGTCACCTTTGCTGTCTTTGCTGTCGCTGCCCTCCGTGGGGCCCTCCGACGACGCCTTCGAGGGCAACAGAGACTCCGCCGCCGCTTTACTTGGGGGCGCGTCTTTGCCGAACAAGCCGGAGTTTCCGGAAGAAAAGGAGAATCCGGCCAGGGGGGAGGAGCTCAGCGAGCCCAGCACGGAGCTGTCGAGCTTCTGGCCGAACTGGAAGGTGGCGGCGGGGGCCGCGGGCTCCCCCTTCTTCTCGGGCGGCGCCTCCGCCTTCTCGGCGGTGTCCTCCGCGGCGCTGCCGGGGAACGAGAAGGTGGCCGCGGGCTGCGGCTTGGGGGTGCCGGGGCCCGGGGGCGCCTCTGAGCCCCCCGACTCCTTGGCCGCCTCGTCCCCGGCCCGGCTCCCGGCCCCGCTGCCGTGGCGCCGCTCGATGCTGGCCAGGTGCTCCCCGTAGTCCCTGAAGATGGGCGTCAGGTCGCACAGCGGGTTCGAGTCCACGTGCTTCACGATCCAGTCGCGCACGCAGCGGTTCAGGGCGGCCAGCTGCTTGTGGTAGGGGCTCCCGGGGCCGCCCCCGTTGGTCCTGGGACCAGGGCTCTTCCCGTCCAGCCGCGAGGCGGGGCCGTTGGCAGCAGCAGGTCCTGCGGGCGCTGGGCGGGGGGAGTCGACCCACGTTGGCCCAAATCGTCGGGAGTTCTACACCCCCACCTTCCCATCTTCTACTTGTCAGATCCCAGGTTTGGGGACATTCGAGAAGTGCTCCCCTCCCAAGTCAGACCAAACTCTGCACAGGAGCCGCATCGCTGTAAAGTCCACAGCACGTGCACGTAATTTTCTTTCGGTGGGGGGGGGCAGGGGGTCCACACCCGGCCATGCTCAGGGCTTACTCCTGGCTGTGCTCAGGACCACTCCTGACGGCGCCTGAGGGACTATGTGGGGTGCCGGGGACTGAACCAGGGCTGGAGGCACGCAAGGCCAACGCCCTCCCCGCTGGACTAGCTCTTCGGAAAAGGCCTGTGACCGTAAAATAATTCTTTCCTTTAAGGGGCTGGAGCAATAGCACAGCGGGGAGGGCGCTTGCCTTGCACGCGGCCGACCCGGGTTCGATTCCCAGCATCCCACAGGGTCCCCCGAGCACCGCCAGGAGTAACTCCTGGGTGCTAAATTCAGGAGTAACCCTTGAACATCGCTAGGTGTGACCCAAAAAGCAAAAACAAATAAATAAAATGCCCAAAAATAGCACAGCGGGTAGGGCGTTCGCCTTACACGCGGCCAACATGGCCGACCCGAGTTCGACTCCTCCGCCCCTCTCGGAGAGCCCGGCAAGCTACCGAGAGTATTCGATATGCCAGACACAGTAACAACAAAGTCTCCAATGGAGACGTTACTGGGCCCGCTCGAGCAAATCGACGATCAACGGGAGGGCCTTTACCTTTACCTTACCCAAAAATAAAAATAATAAAAATAAGAGGGTGACTTTTTCACACAACACTGAAAATACCGCTTTAGTATAAAATAATCCCCAAGACTGTGGAGGTGAACATGTCAACGGAGTTTCCATCTTCAGGGAAAGTGATTAACTCAATCAGCTACACTCACAGACACACTCATACACACACACCAACGGGAAGGAAGCAGTGCTAGGGGCGGGGCCGGGGTCTCCCGGGCTCCTCGCGTTCACTCCTCGCCCACTTTTACAACAGGTTAATGGGGACTCGCTAAGACCCTGGCCTACTTTGCCCTCACAGGTGAACTGAGGGTCATTCTGGTTTCACCAGGGGGCACAGGGGTGAAGGCCTTGGTCACAGCACAGGTGGTCATCAGAGAGCTGAGTCCACTTTGGCCCCAAGCCCGTGCCCTGATGACAGACAGACAGACAGACAGACAAACACACACACACACACACACACACACACACACACACAGGTCCTGTGCTTGAGTGACCTCCACACACAGCTGCGAGTGGCCCAAGGACCACCGGGTGTCCCCCCTACACAGAAATGCCACCACCTCCAAGGTGCTTGGCGGCACTGCCTACCACAGCCCCCCCCCCCCGGCGTGGAGCGGGGGGGCCCTCACCTGGGGCGGCCTTGGGGGTGCTGCAGAGGGGCAGGGAGCTGGTGGCGCTGGTCCCATTCGCGAGTCCTTCCAAGGGCTTCATGGCAGCGCCGAAGCCGGAGAAGCCCCCTCCAGAGGGGGCCACCAGGCCTTTGAAGCCTTTGAAGGCACCGCCACTGTCAGGCTGGAATCAGAAAGAAGGCGCGTCGGGGACTCAACTCTCCGTTGGCAGAGGCGGGAGAGCCGGCGCCAGCGCAACCTCGGCTCCGAGCACCAGAATCCCGGGCCCCGCACAGAGCAGCAGGCCGGGGGATGGGGGGACACGCGCCCCAGCTCAGGCAAGCGACGGGGCGACACTCACCTCAAGCCCAGTGTTCCTCCGCTTCGCTTTCTTTATGGCTCTATTCTTCAAGACTTCCTCGCTGGCCACCGAGAAGGTCCCCACCTGAGAGGCACGTGGGGACAGCAGTGAGGCCAGGGAGGAGGCCCCGCGGACCACAGATCGAACACGCACGGCTGGAAGTTAAAACCCGTAACGCCAACAGGGAAGGAAGCGCGGTCACACTCGGCTGGCCTGGCGGGCTCGTGGTTCCCCAACGCCAGCTAGCACAGACAGGCCAGGGACCTCCCGGGGTCCACAGGGCCAGCAGGGGTCAGGCTCTAGACAGGGGTGGCGGGGGCGGGCCCTGAGTAACAGGCTAGCCACGCCCGATCTTTCAAACACTCCAGACAGATTTAAATATACTAGGAAGATTTACCACAAAGACTCAGTTTTCCGTAAGCAGATGAACGGATTCTCCCAAAACTGATCCAGGATCTCAAAAGATCATACCCTTGTTGGTAATGGATCTGGTTTTGGAAACTCTTCTTACCATCATCTGAAAACAACGGCTATAACCCCTATGATGCCCACATCACCGTCATCAGTAGCGTGTGGCTCTGTGGCCAGGGACAGACCCAAGGTGGCTATTCTCTGTCCCGGGCCCTCCAGCCTCCGACCCTGCAGTGGAGTGAAGTCCCTCCTCCAACAGTCACTCAGTCACTCCAGACCCAACGATGATACCCAAGAGATCTCTGCGTCCGTCCGTCCATCCGTCCGTCCGTCAGGAGCCGCCTGACTCACAGGGCCCAGCCTGGTCCCGGAGGTCCGACTCTCCTTCTAGGAAACCTTTTACTTCCTGAAGCATTTTATCGTCGAAGCAGATCGGGATGACAGTCTGATCTCATGAGGCCTCAAATCTTTAAAGTCCAAAAGTAACCAAGCGCAGGCCTGACACGTGTGAGCCGTGGGTTCCGTTCCCCGGCACCACCGACAGATCAACGGATGAAAGAGCCCCGCGACAAGGCCAGGAGCTGTTACAGGGGTTGAGGGCATCGAGGCACCCCACAGGGTCCCCCGGGCACCACCACGGAGATCCCCAAGCAGATCAAGAGTGAGCTCTGAGGAGCTGGAGCAATAGCACGACGGGCAGGGCGTTTGCCTCACACGCGGCTGACCCGGGTTTGATTCCCAGCGTCCCATTTAGTCGCCTGAGCACCGCCAGGGGTGATCCCTGAGTGCAGAGTCAAGAGTAACCCCTGGGCATCGCCGGGTGTGACCCAAAAAGAAGAAGAAAAAAAAAAAAAAACATGATCCCTGAACACCGCTGGGTGTGGCCCCAAATCAAAATCCAAACAACAAAATAACAAGCGCCTAGGGCCCGAGTAAGAATACAGTGGGTAAGGGGTTCGCCCTGCACGCGGCCAACCCAGGTATGATCCCTGCCATCCATGAGGGTCCCCTGAGCCCAACAAGGCTGATGAGGGCCGATTCTTGAGTGCAGAGCCAGGAGGAATCCCTGAGCATCACCGGGTGTGTGTGGTCCCCAAGCCCTGTCCAAACCCTGACTTTCTTCAGGAAGATCAACTTTCCCATCAAGAAAGGCCCGAGGCCAATCTAAACTCTACTCCCGTTAGAGACCCAGCGGAGGATGATGATGGCAGCGTCTGAGGGTCCTGGAGGTGGCCGCCCACTACTGGAGGCACGGGGGACCGTACAGGGTGCCAAGACGGAGCCGGGCACAGGGACTGGCCATCGTGCACCGCCCCCCTCCCCAGCCCTGGGCGTTTGCTTCTCGAGCGGATGCTGGCAGTGACTGGGTCACAGGCCCCCCACCGTCAGGACAACACCCCGAGTTCACGTATATAATAAAGCTCCAAGGTGCTTCAACCCCGCAGCAGAGCAGGGAGGACGTCGGTGCCAGGGAGTCTCGGTGCCCCCAGTCCATTTCCACACGGAGATCAGAAACCACGATGTCCCGGGAGAGACGCTCGCGAAAGGTCTTTGATTTCAGCACGAGGTCCCCAAAGCCCCAAGATGAATTCAAACCTATCACCGGCAGGAACTCATTCTCGGGGAAGCAAAAATTTACCTCTTCTGCTTCATCTTCTTGATCCCAATTCCGATCTGTCAATTCTTTCTCAGCAATTCTTTTGGCCATTTTGGGGGATCTACGTGAACCGTGAGAAATAAAAAAAAGGAACCAAGTCAACTTTTGTACCTCAATACAGGATGTCCGCGACCTTCTGATTCACCCTGGCACAGGTGGGGTCTGCCTCCCTGAGGGCAGAGGAGGGCTGGGGTGAGGGCTCAGTGCTCCGGGGACTTTGTGGGTGCCAGCGATCAGACCCGGATCCCCTGCGTGAGGCAAGCTCGGAGCCAGACAGGCCACCCGGGGATCCAGCACCCTGCCTGATCCCCAAGGTCTGTGATCCCTGAGCACAGAGCCAGGACTAAGTCCTGAGCACCTCCAGGGAAAGTCCCAAGTGAATAAAAACCTTAATTTCACACAACATAAAGAGAAAAATATCCTGTCAGGGGGAAAAAATGCTGTGAATAACTCTTTCTGCACAAGTTCTAGACAATAACGTGAAAGAAATACCCAGAATAATGACTCAGGCTTGAAGAAGAACTTCAGGGGCCAAGGATGCAGGTGAGTCATCCGGCCTGCGAAAAAAGGTCAAAGATTTGGCCAAACCCATCTTTTATGTCAAAGCATAAGATGAAGTAGAAGTTTTGCAATGAAAAAAAAAAAAAATAACATGTGGTTCCTAAGATAAGGCCCAGCCCCGGGAGCCCGGCCATGCAGGACGCAGAGAGGCCCCCACCAACGCAGGGTGGGTTCCAGGCCTGAAAAGACAGCCCAGAACCCCCACGGAGCAAGGTACAGGGCCCTGCGTGTCCCCAGAGGAAAAGAACGGGGGCAGGGAGGGCAGGAAAGGGGGTCAACGAGACCCCGGGCCAGGCACAACCCCCCTGGCAGCAGCCATAAGCCGGGAGGGAACCCCACTCGGGACCACCACTCCAGGCTCCCAGCGCCAGGCAGCTCCTCCCAGGCCCCTGTCCCCACACCCCAGGGTCCTCTCCCACAGCCTGGGTCCTCAACTGGGCTCTTCTGGCAGGGTTCCCCTCCAGCTGCTGAGGCCCAGGGTTCCCCTGTCTCGGCTGGTCCCTTCCGGGACTCCCCCGACCCAGCTGATCCCTCCGGGGGTCCCCAGGACCCAGCTGATCCCTCCGAAGGTCCTCCGGACCCAGCTGATCCCTCTTGGGGTCTCCCCCATCCCGGCTGGTCCCTCCGGGTCCCCCCCATCCCTCCCGGGGTCTCCCTCAACCCAGCTGGTCCCTCCCGGTGTCCCCCTGGCCCAGCTGATCCCTCCCGGGGTCCCCCCGACCCAGCTGATTCCTCTTGGGGTCTCCCCCATCCCGGCTGGTCCCTCCGGGTCCCCCCATCCCTCCTGGGGTCTCCCTCGACCCATCTGACCCCTCTTGGGGTCTCCCCCATCCCGGCTGGTCCCTCCCGGTGTCCCCCGACCCAGCTGATCACTACCAGGGTCCCCCAGACCCAGCTGATCCCTCCGAAGGTCCCCCCGCCCCCCAACCCAGCTGATCCCTCCGGGGGTTCCCCTGACCCAGCTGGTCCCTCTTGGGGTCTCCCCCGTCCCGGCTCATCCCTCCCAGGGTCTCCCTCGACCCAGCTGATCCCTCCCGGGGTCTCCCCCATCCCGGCTGGTCCCTCCCGGGGTCCCCCCGACCCAGCTGATCACTACCAGGGTCCCCCAGACTCAGCTGATCCCTCCCGGGGTCCCCCCGACCCAGCTGATCACTACCAGGGTCCCCCCGGCCCAGCTGATCCCTCCTGGGGTCTCCCCCATCCCGGCTGGTCCCTCCGGGGGTCCCCGCGACCCAGCTGATCCCTCCCGGGGTCCCCCCGACCCAGCTGATCCCTCCTGGGGTCCCCCCCCATCCCGGCTGGTCCCTCCGGGGGTCCCCGCGACCCAGCTGATCACTCCCAGGGTCGCCCCCGTCCCGGCTCACCCCTCCCGGGGTCCCCCGACCCGGCCGGTCCCTCCCGGGGTCCCCCCAAAGCCCGGCCGCCCCTCCCGGCTCCCCTCACCGGCCGGCGGCGGCTCTCGCGAGACCCTGGGGCGGCGCCGGGCGGCTCCGAGATCGCGGCGGCGGCGGGCGGCGCGGGCGCTTCCGGGGCGCGGGGCTCGGCGGGGGACGCGGTGGCCGGCAGAGCCCGAGCGGCCAACAGCATGACCCCGCGGGCCGGGGTCCGAGTCGGGCGGGCGGGGCCGTGCGCTCAGCCCGAGGCCGCCGGCCGACGCGGCGCCCGCGCGCTCGGGGCCGCCATCTTGGAGCTGGGCTCTCGCCGCGGCCGCGAGGGAAGAAAACGCCCGCGCGCCGCCACTGCGCAGGCGCGCCGGGGCCCGGCCCCGCGGCCCCGCCCACCGCGGCCCGCGGCGCATGCGCGCGGCGGCCGGGCCACCCCCCCCCCCCCCGCCGCTGCCGGAACCGCGCAGGCGCGCGCGCGCAGGCGCACTCCGGCCCGCGGCGGGAACTGACGCGCGGGGGTCACGTGCCGGCAGCGGCGGGCGCGGCGGGCGCGCTTTGGGGCTCGGAGCGCTCGGGGCGGGGGGCGGGGCCGGAGAGGCGCGAGGGACCCCCGCAGCGGCCAGCCCGCACTGCGAGTCGCTGGCCTGAGCCCTGGGGGGCCCGAGCCGAGGCCCTGAGCCCTGGGGGGGTCGCACCGGGCCGGCAGCGCCCGGACAAAGGCCGGCCCGCACGTTAATGGTTAATGTTTCCCTTTCTCGGGTGTTCAGGCCCCACCCGGCTGGTCAGTGGTCAGTGGACGGCCCGGCTGTGCCCAGGGCTCGCCCCTGCCGGGCCCCGGGACCCCAGCGCGGTGCTGGGCGTCGAACCCGGGTCGGCCGGGTGCAAGGCAACTCTGCCCGCTGTGCTGTCCTTCCAGCCCCCAGCATGTGTCCTTGGGGGGCGACGGGGTCTGGCCACCTGGGGATGCTCAGTGCTCCCTTCCTCCTGGCCCTGCTGAGGGGTCCCTCCTGGCGTGGCAGGGGCATGGGGGACCTGACTGGCGTCAGCCGACCTCCTGCAGGCCCTCACTTGAGTCCTTTCTTGGGTGGATGGGCGCCAGGGACATTGCATGTGTTGGGAAATGTCACTGCTGTTCCGGTCACCCTGGGCCAGTTCCTGGGTGTCAGGAGCACCCCGTGCTGCTCCCGTAGGACCCGCACCCTGACCTCTGTCTGTGCCTCTGGTCCCTTACACTGTGTCCCCAGTGAGGTCAGCAAGCCGGCTAGCAGTTCCGAGTGCTCTGCCAGCTCGTGGTCAGTGGTCAGCAGGCGTCAGAAAGTTAGGAAGGGGCTGGAGGGATAGCACAGCGGGCAGGGCGTTTGCCTTGCACGCGGCCGACCCGGGTTCGATTCCCAGCATCCCATATGGTCCCCTGAGCACTGCCAGGGGTAACTCCTGAGTGCAGAGCCAGGAGTAACCCCTGTGCATCTCCGGGTCTGACCCAAAAAGCCAAAAAAAAAAAAAGTTAGGAAGGACAATGAGCTCCGGACTTCAGGGACCCCATCTTTACCTTCCTCCTGGCCTGGGAGCAGGAAGGGAAACCGGTTGTTCCAAGGGGCAGATGTGACCCCTTAACAAGCACAGTTCCTGAACTGTTCCGCCCGCTGAATCACCACCCCCCCAGCCATGCTTGCCCCCGTAACTGCAGGCCAACTGTTCCCCAGAACCGCCAGCCAACCTCACCATTCAGGAGCCTTTTTGTTTTGGGGTCACACCCAGCAATGCTCAGGTTCCTCCTGGCTCTGCTCTCAGGAATCAGCCCCGACGGTGCTCGGGGGACCCATGGGATGCAAGGGCAGTGCCCAAGCCTCGGTAGAACTGCTTCTGCATCATGTTAGGAGACTTCTCACAAAGTCCTCACACTTTCAGCTCATTGGGGCCCAGAGGCTGTAGCATCTGTTCCGTAGCTGACATTGTGACATCGTGCGGAATTCAAGCCCATGGGCAAGGTCAAGTTGGAGCCGGGGGAGGTGTGGCTGGCGGCCACCAGTGGCTGCTCTGACCTCCAGCTGTCCCTGCTAGCCTTTCCGAGTCTCGGCCACCCACTTCCCACAGAGTATGGGGATGAAGCCGGTGTCGTGCCCCAAGTTTCAGATCCCCAATCACAGAGAGACCCACGTCCACGCATGATATGGAAAAGCTCTGTTTCACTGTCCTCCCGTTGTTCATCGACTTGCTCGAGCGAACCCAGTAACGTCTCCCTTGTGAGCCTTGTTGTGACTGTGTTTGGCATCTCGAATATGTCACAGGGAGCTTGCCAGGCTTTGCCATGCGGGCAAGATACCCTCAGTAGCTTGCCAGACTCTCCGAGAAGGGCGGCAAAGGAATTCTATTACTAACCCGAGACAGCGCTTGCCCAAGCTGTGGTTCGAGTCTCATCCAACACAGGAGTCTTGACAAGGACCCCCGACTCCGAATCACATGCAGTTTGTGTAGGGTTCAGTCAAGAAGCGGTTTATATGCTGGTCTACTTTTAGCATTGCCCTATTACAACCGTGGTCAGCAACTACACACCAGGTACCAGTAACGGTTTGGGGTTCTTCCCAAGAAGGGTGCAGCGACCTCTCATGACTGGCCAGACCCGACTGCCCAGTTTCTTATGGAGGTGAACGACTCAACTGGGAGTTCACCAGGAACTGCAAGTCCTGCTCTGGGGATGCAGAAACTGAGGCCTAGCTGAGACTCAGTGTTAACTGCGGCTTCTCACAGCTGCTAAGGAAGCTGCTTAGGGCCTCACATCGGGACTTGGCCCGATGCTCCCCAGACCTGGAGCAGGACTTGTGCAACAAACTCCCCCACTTTGCTTTCTCTCCACGCCCACAGGATGTCTGTTTTGATGTGGGGAGTTGTTCAGCCCGGAGGAACCTGGGCTGGTTGCCCAATTCCCCCAGGGCCGGGCCCTGATGCCACTCCCGTTTATCTGAGCAGGCCATCTAAATGTGCACAGCGCGGCCTTTGGGGGGAGATCCGGATACGGGCCGGGAACATTCCTTCCCTTCTCCACCCCAGCCAGGGTGCAGCAACGTGGGTTCGAATTCTGCGGCCAGCTTTGAACTCGCTCTGGGCCGTCTTCGCTGTCTTCCCTCTGCGGTGAAAGCGCGTTCCCCATGTTTTCTCTCGACCTCCGCCCGCCCGCCTGCCTGTGAAGCGTTTCAGAGTCGGCCTCTCCTGGGCCTGACCGTTCTGTCCTGTCCTGCGGGGCTGAGGCTCTCGCGGGCGCCACTGCCCTTCCTGCCGGGGGTTGGAATGAAAGTTTGAGAGTCTCAGAGTTCCACCTGCAGGATGCTAGGAGGTCTTACCTGGGGGGCGGGTTTCTCTGGGACTCGCCATAGAGAACACGGCCCCAGGGTGGGGAGAAAGCATTCCTTAGAACGTCCCCACCCCCCTCAGAGGAGCACTGTGGGCGGAGCCCCAGTGTGAGGCTTCCTCAGCCGGACAGCTCCAAGCAACGAAGTTCCTCTCTTGTTGGAACTCCCTGCCCCCCACCCCCGGACCCGGGAAGCCTTCCCCCCACCCTGGCTTCCTGCTGACCTTTGCTGGTTCTGGCCCTTGGGGAGTTTGGGTGGAAAGTTCCACTTGGGCTGGGGGGGGTCGGCATCTGAGCCCCCTAACCCCAGATCTCCTGCTCAGGGTCCTTGGGGCGCAGGCAAGAGCCCGTCTCCCTGTTCCTGCTTGCAAGTGGGCATGTGGTAATGCCCTTCACTTCCTCACAGGTGCCCGCAGGAGGAGGGTGCTGTGAGCAGGACCCTGGAACCCGGAGAGTGTCCGGCCGGCGGGGGGGGGCCTTCAGCATTACTGGGCGCTGCTCAGGGCCCACCACGGTGACCACCACGGCCCAAGGCCTCCTTCCAGCCCACCACGGTGACTCTGGGGAGAAGCCCCAGGAGACTCCCTGCCCCCGTGGAACTCCAGAAACCCCATGAGGGTCGTTCTCATCCCAAAACAACCACGCCCCCTTCCCCCACCCCACCCCCCGGCCCCTGCCAAGCCCCAACCTCAAGGGCCCCGTCTCCAAGGGGCTGGTCACAACCCCAAGCACCTGCCCCTTTGAGAATAGATGCAACCTAAGTGTTCGCTGAGACCCTCACTGGCATGCACAGGAAGGTGAGCGTGTACAGATATGCCGAGGCCCCTCTTTTGTGACTTTGCTGGGACGGGGTTGTTTGTTTTTTTGTTTGTTTGTTTGGGGGCCACACCTCGCGGTGCTCAGGGATCACCCCTGGCCTCAGACCCTCAGTCCGAGCCACTTGCTCCTGGGCTGCACGGCGCCTCGCTGCCACTAGGTGGCACGGGAGAGCGGTTTGGGTTTGTTTCTGCCCACCAAGGGGCTTTTGTTCCCATCCCTCTTGCCTGGTTCAGGGTGAGGGGGGGAGGGGGGATCCGTTTTTTATGTTCCCGATGGAGGGCCGCATTGCCTTGACAGTATAAATGCTTCTGCGCTTGTCCCGTCTTTGGTAGGCAAAGTCCTCACCAGCCTCCTTGCAAAGGCCCACGGGTCTATCTAGGGGGCTGGTACTGGGGAGGGGGCTGGCCCCGCTGTGTTGGACACAGGTTTGATCCCGGGCATCCCATCCGGCCCCCTGATCGCCCCCAGGAGTGAGCCCTGAGCACTGCCGAGTGTGGCCCCAAAAACAAGAAAGGTGAGGCCGGATGGACAGCACAGCGGGGAGGGCGTTGGCCTTGCAGGCGGCCGACCCGGGTTCGATTCCCAGCATCCCATAGGGTCCCCCCGAGCACCACCAGGAGTCATTCCTGAGTGCAGAGCCAGGAGTGACCCCTGAGCATTGCCGGGTGTGACTCAAAAAGAAAAAGAAAAACAAGCGCGGCGAACTGGAAGGACATTGGCTGGACACCAACAAAAGCCCCACATTTGGGGTCGCAGCGATAGCCCAGCGGGGAGGGCGCCGGCCTTGCACGTGGCCAACCTGGGTTCGATCCTCAGCATCCCATAGGGTTCTCCGAGCTCCACCAGGAGTAGGTTATGAGTGCAGAGCCAGGAGTATTTTCTGAGCATTGCCGGGCGTGACCACCCCTCCAAAAAAAAAAAAAAAAGACCCACATTGGGCTGGAGCAATAGCACAGCAGGGAGGGCGTTTGCCTTGCACGCGGCCAACCCGGGTTCGATTCCCAGAATCCCATAGGGTCCCCCAAGCACCACCAGGAGTCATTCCTGAGTGCAGAGCCAGGAATAATTCCCGAGCATCACCGGGTGTGACCCAAAATAATAATAATAATAATAAAAGACCCACATTTAACTATTTCTCTCAGGCCTGAGCAGGTGTCCGGGTGCTCCTGGCCTCAGTCCCCTACTTGCAAAAATCCAGGGGTGGGTTTCATCCCTGAGGTGTGGACCGGGGTGGATCCCTGGTTCCTTCAGAACTCGGCGGGGCTGAGGGAAGGAGATTCTGTTGGCTTGTCCCGCGCTCCCCCTGGGACCCCCAGCCCCACGTCCCTGGGGCTCTCTGTGTCCCTGGCGCCTGCACCCCCCGCCTCTGGCTTTCACTCTGCCTCCTTCATCCTGGAGCCTTTCCGTCCGTCCTGTCCTCTTCGTATTCATCGATTCTCTGCGGTCCTGCGCTCTGGGTCAGCCCGTTCCTGCTCCACCGGGCCATGTCGTGTGTCAAACTCAGAGTCTCCCCTGCAGCTTCGGCCCCGAGTCTGTCTTCAGGAACCAACTCCGCAAGGCCCCTCCAAGTCAGACGCCGCCGTCCTCCCTCCAGCAGTGGGGACAAGGAGCAAAGAGAAACATTGGCAACTCGGGGCTCCCCTGCTGGGGCCCAATTTGCCAGTTGTGGGGGGGCTGGGCTGTGGCTGTACCACCGCACCCCTCCCCAAGCCCCCGTGTGCAGAGAATGAGCCCGTCTCCATGTCCGCTGTGCCAGGGTCGGCCTTGGGGGGAGGGCTGAACCCCTGCTCGGGCCTTCCTGGACTTGTGAATGTCCTGAAGTCTCTTCCTGTTCCCCAGGGACGTGTGCTTGCTCATACCTGGCCCCCCTGACAGCTTCTCCCCGCCCCTGGGCACTGTCCTCATCAGGGTCAGGTTAACAGAGATTAGAGGCCACCCTGGGGTGGGCGTGACCTGCATCCACTCTGACTTGTGGGGGTTGCTTGGGGGCCCCTGCCCCAGAGTGGGGCTCACTGCTCTTGTCCCACCTGGAGGCTCACTCAGCGGGGCTCCTCCAGGGGCCAGCAGAGGGGGCCCCCACCTCCTCTGCCCCTCCCCTACCAGCACCTGAGGGAGGCACTCCCAAGTGCACTGGGCCCTCTGCAGCTGTGAGTGCAGAGAAAGGGGGCGTCCACCCACCCCACCCCAGGCACGATGGGTCTGCCACTATCTCCTCTATCACCCAGCCCCCAGGCGGCACGGTGGGTGGTCTGCCACTGTCTCTCCTGTCTGCTTTTTGCAAAGCTGCCTTGAAGAGTTAGCAAGCGGGCTGGGGAGATAGCTCAGTGGTTAGGGCTTTTGACCTGCGCGTAGCCGGCTTGGGTTTGATCTCCAGCATCCCATAAGGCCCCCTGAGCGTAGGGCCAAGAAGGATGCCTGAAGAACCACAAATACCCAAAATCGAGCAATGAAAATTTTTTTGGCTTTTTGGGTCACATCTGGCGATGCATAGGGGTTCCTCCTGGCTCTGCACTCAGGAATCACCCCTGGCGGTGCTCAGGGGACCACATGGGACGCTGGGAATCGAACCCGGGTCGGCCATGTGCAAGGCAAACGCCCTACCCGCTGTGCTATCTCTCCAGCCCCAGAGCAATGAAATTTTTAAAAAAGTTTTTGGTTTTGATTTTGGGTCATACCCAGCAGTGCTCAGATCTTAACTCCTGGCTCAGTGCTCAGGGATCACGCCCGACAAGGCCCAGGGGAACTGGGGATGGAACCTGGGTCGGCTGCAGGCAAGGCAAATGCCCTCCTCTCTCATTCTCCCTCCTCCCAAAAAGAAGTTGTTTGAAAGCCACAGGGTGGGGGCAGGTCACACGAGCCACCCCTCCGCCCCCACAGTACGGAGACAGCACAGGCCTGCAGGCCCAAACGCACAGCATGGACTCCATGAGAAATGGTGTGGAGGGGAAACTGAGGCAAATGAAAGCGTGTGAGGGAGCCAGGGTGGGGGGGAGCTGGCCATCAGGCACACCATCGCTGGCCGCGTCCAGTCAGCCAGAGAGATGGTGCCGGCAGGGGCTGGAGCGATAGCACAGCGGGGAGGGCGTTTGCCTTGCACACGGCCGACCCGGGTTCGATTCCCAGCATCCCATAGGGTCCCCTGAGCACCACCACGAGTGACTCCTGAGCACAGAGCCAGGAGGAACCCCTGAGTATCGCCGGGTGTGACCCTTCCCCCCCCCCAAAAAAAAGATGGTGCGGGCCGAGCACGCTGGGCCTATGGGCCTCCCGGAATAGCACAGAGAGGCCCAAGGTGACAGGGCGCAGGCGAGGCCCCACGGAGCAGTGAGCGCGGGGGGTGGGGGGGTGTTCCCCTGAGGAGAGGCACTCCTGGCCGGAAGCTGGGCCCCGCGGGGTCCTTTAAACAGGCAGCCTTCCTAATGCATTTTTTTCCCTTTATTTTATTTTATTTTTTTAAAGTTGTAGATTTACAATTTTTTGTGCTTTGGTTTCAATCATACAATGATCAGATACCCATCCCTCCACCAGTGCCCATTTTCCACCACCATGGATAATATCCCTCCCACCCCCATCCCCCCATCCCCCCTGTCTCTGTGGCAGGGCAATCCCGTGTTCTCTCTCTCCTTTTGGGTGTTGTGGTCTGCAAAAGAGGCATTGAGTGGCAAACATGTTCAGTCCATAGTCTACTTTCGACATGCATCTCCCCTCCTGGGAGGATCCTCCAAACACCCTTTATTTGGTGCTCCCTTCTCTATCTGAGCTGCCCTTTCCTCTAGGATACCCGGCTGGCCTCTAAGTTATGGAGTAATCCTCCTGGTGCTGATCTCAGCTATTCTTGGGTACTAATCTCATACTTTGTTACTTTATATCCCCCAGATGAATGCAATCTTTCTATGTCTATCCCTCTCTTTCTGACTCATTTCGCTTAGCATGATACTTTCCATATTGTACCACTTGTATGTAAAGTCCTAATGCATTTTTAATGCGCTTCAGCATATGAAACTATTGACGTGTCAGCGGCCCGGGATTGTTCATTTCAACCGCTGTGCCTCAGTTCCCGAGACCCGCAGAGCCCGTGCGTGTGTGGTGGTGGCGGGGGAGGGGGTCTACCCAGAAAAGTCGGGGTGGAGTGGAGGGGGGATCCCAGGAAGCTTCTGGATGTTCTCTCCAGCAGAGGGGACAAAGACGTGCCTGGGGTCTGCAACCGCCCCCCTCAAGGGCGGGACTCACCCCCACTCACTGCCCTGCGATCCTGGGATCCCGGTTGGGGGGTCCTGGGGGCTCTGCCCCCCTCAGGTGGCCCATGAGACCATCAGGGCTCAACTACAGAGGCTGAAGCACTGGCTTTGTGTGTGGCTGATGCAGCCGCATTAACGGTACAGATGGTGGCACTGCCAGGTGTGGCCCATGACCACCGCCAAGCGTGGCCCCTGGGCGCCACCATGTGTGCCCAGAAAACAAATTTTTTTTTTGCTTTTTGGGTCACACCCGGCAATGCTCAGGGGTTCCTCCTGGCTCTGCACTCAGGAGTTACTCCTGGCGGTGCTCAGGGGACCCTATGGGATGCTGGGAATCGAACCCGGGTCGGCCGCATGCAAGGCTGATGCCCTCCCCGCTGTGCTATCTTTCCAGCCCCCAAGAAAACGAATTTTTTGAAAGTGACGATCAGATCAGATCAAGACTCTCCGCAGGTGGCCCTCCTGGACAGCCCAGCCCAGAGCCCACTCGCTTCCCTCCCTGGGCAGCCCCACGCGCTGGCCCCGCTCGCTGTGGGCTCTGCTGCAGAGCAACAGTGGACAGCGAGTGGCCGAGGAGGAGGCACATGCCACCCGCTGGGGAAGTGGCCCCCAGGCATAGCAGAGCGTTCTGCTCCCTTCTCAGCACCTCGGGTCAGGGAGACCTGCGAGATGCCCGGGCAGGAGCAGCTGCAGCCCAGGAGGAGGCGGCTGGGGAGGTGCGGCTGGCGGCAGGGGCCGGCACGTTCCTCGGACACCCACCGAGAAATGTCCTGTTCTCCCCAATGTTCTCCTCGCAGGCGCCCAGACAGTTGGGCTCTGTGGGGGGACGGGTGGGCAGGCACTTGCCGGCTTCTGCTTGAGGGTTTTGCAAACTCCCTTCCTTGCATCCTGGGCCAGTGGGCACTGAGGGACCTTGGCCAAGATGCAGGATCCCAGCAAGTGGGGGGGACCCAGCTCCCCAAGGGGTCTGACGGGGAAGGACCCAGGAACCCCGACTCAGAGGTCTTGGAATAAGTGTGAGAGGGTCAGATCTTCAACCATTCCCTGGGATCAACCTCAGCTTTTTTTTTTAAATCTAATTTCTTTCACATTTTCCTGTTCTCTTTGTCTTTGTGCTTCCTGTTCCCCATCTTTTTTTTTGCTTTTTGGGTCACACTTGGCGATGCACAGGGGTTACTCCTGGCGGTGCTCAGGGGACCATATGGGATGCTGGGAATCGAACCCGGGTCGGCTGTGTGCAAGGCAAACGCCCTACCCACTGTGCTATCACTCCAGCCCCCCCGTTCCCCATTTAAATCTTTTTTCTTCCTTTTTGGATCCCACCCAGCGATGCTCAGGGGTTCCTCCTGGCTCTGCACTCAGGAATCACTCCTGGCAGTGCTCGGAGGACCCTATGGGATGTTGGGAATCGAAGCTGGGGAGGCCGCGTGCAAGGCAAACGCCCTCCCTGCTGTGCTATCGCTCTAGCCCCCGACTCAGAGATCTTAAGCGGCACCAAGTTGGGCTCCTGGTGCTCCCAGGGCGACGGAAAGCATTTCTCATTTCTGAGCAGCCAAAGTCCTCACCTCACGGGGTGCATAAGGACAAGCACCGAGGGTTAGGATGACTGACCCTCATTGTTTGGGGTCTCCACAAACACATCATCCGTGATGGCAAATATCCCGATTGCTGTCAGAGGAACACTGGGGTCCTGACCTGAAAATAAAATCCAATAATTCCTGCTGACCTTAGAAGCAGCACATGGTCTGTTGGCTGATGTCCAGCGGCCTCTGCCGAGTCCGGGGGTGAATTATCTGAGCCATGGAGGAATACGAAATTAGTTCAGTGTTTAACTTGCAGTAGAACAACACCTTTGCTCTTCGTCATTTCCAGGCTGCAGTGAACAGGGCACCAGGAACCCCGAAATGAGCCAAGGACGGGAAGATTTACTTATTTATTAATTTTGCTTTTTGGGATCACATCTGGTGATGCAAAGGGGTTCCTCCCGGCTCTGCACTCAGGAATGACTCCTGGCGGTGCTCGGGGGACCCTATGGGATGCTGGGAATCGAACCTGGGTCGGCCGTGTGCAAGGCAAACGCCCTACCCGCTGTGCTATCACTCCAGCCCAGGACGGGAAAATTTATTCACTCAAACCTTCATCCCGTGGCAACCGGGGCTGGGACTTGTGCAGCAGGACAGGCTAGCCAGAGTCGCCCTCACAGAAGGTTCACATGGAGCCCGACAATGACGATTCGAACCAGTAGTTTGAAAGTTTAATGGTGGGGCTGGAGTGATAGTACAGAGGGGAGGGCGTTTGCCTTGCACGGGGCTGACCTGGGTTGGATTCTCGGCATCCCACATGATCCCCCGCCAGGAGTAATTCCTGAGTGCGTGAGCCAGGAGTAACCCCTGTGCATCTCCGGGTGTGACCTCCCCCCCCCAAAAAAAAGAAAGTACAGGAACATGTGTTGAGAGTTTTAGTGGCAAAGGTTGAAAATAAAAATTAATTCGGGGCACAGTCCAGAGATGAATTTGCATGCTATTTTCATGTGGTGTCTGTCAGGCTCTGGGGGTACCAGCTGGTGACCAGGAGTCCAGAGCAGGGGGCCAGGGGCCCCATGAGAAAGGACATTTTTCATTCCACACATTTTTCATACATCCCTTATATTTTCCTTTCTTTCATTCACAAATTCCAGCCCCACAGGGGGGGAATGCCCCCCCCAACACACACACACACACACACACCGTGTTCCTTGGGTTTGGTCTCTGAATGAGTGGCTCGGAGCACTGAGCATTTTGTGCATTTTGAGTTTTGCGTTTTATTTTTGGGGGTTCCTCCTAGTTCTGCGCTCAGGAATGACTCCTGGCGGGAGCCTGGGGGACCCTATGGGACGCTGGGAATCGAACCCGGGTCGGCCGCGTGCAAGGCCAACGCCCTCCCCGCCGTGCTATGGCTCGGGCCGGGCCCGGGAGCTTTGGGGGAGCAGCTGCCCCAGCCAAGCCGGGGGGACCCGCTTTGCAGCCACTTTGTTCTCGGCTCCCGGGCCCCGGGCCGCGGCGGGGTGGCAGCGCGCACGCGCGGGCCGGGCGGGGGCGTGGCCGGGCGGGGGCGTGGCCCGAGCCGGCCCCGCCCCCGGCCCGCTCCATCCGGGCACTGCCGAATTCGCCCGGCGCCGAGGCACAACTTTGCCGCGGCCCAGCGAGATCCAGGCGCGCGCCGGTGGAAATATAGTCCCTGGCGGCGGGGCGCGCGCGGGGGGCGGCGGGGGGCTCCCGGCGCCGGGCGGGGGGCCATGCGCCGGGCCGCGCCCGCAGCCCGGGCACCCGGCGCAACTTGCCGGGCGGCTTGAGGAGTTGGGGTCCCCCCGCGCGCCGGCCCCGGGCTGGGGAGTGGGCGCGCGTGCGTGGCCCCGCCAGCCCCCTGCCCCTGTCCCCGCCGGGGCCGCGGCCAAAGTGAGCGCAAGTGCGGCCAAGTGGCGGGATGGAGCTGCAGAGCCGGCCCGAGGCGCTCGCCCTGGAGCTGGCGCGCCCCCAGGTAGGCGCGCGGCGGGGGTCCCGGACGGACGCGAGAGCCCCGAGACCCCTGCCTCTGGGCAGGGTCTCCCACCTCTCCGGGGGCGCGGGGAGGATGGACACGCAGAGGCCCTCTCCCTGGGCTGGCCACCCACCCACCCCCGGGCAGTCCCGTCCAGTTTTTATTTTTGGGGGGGTGCGTCCCTGGTGGGCTGCGGGACCCAAGCGGGGCGCCTTCTGGTCCTCACGGGGGTGAGGGGCGCCCGGAGGGGGCCCCTGCCCGAGGCTGCCCGGCGCGCGCCCCGGCCCCCCGCCCCGCGCAGACCTGCACACTTTGCAAAAGTACTTTTGGCGATTGTTGCTCGGGCGCCGAGCGGGGTTGCAGGGTGCGCGCGCGCGCGCGTGTGTGCGCGCGTGTGTGCGCGTGTGTGCGCGCGTGTGTGTGTGTGTTGGGAGATTAGGACGCGACTTGAATATTTATGAGCTTTGCTCTACACGGACTCGCCGTGTTTACTTGGCTCTTTGTTCCTCCCCCCTCCCCCTGCACACATTCACACTCCTCGCACACGCACCCCGGCCTGCAAACTTGCACGGCTCGGGGCGCGCCGCCGGGTGGCCTCGGCCCCCGCCCCGCCCCGCGAGCTGCCCCGATGCGGCGGCAGCCACAGGTAAGCGGCCCGGCGGCGCGCGCGGGACGCGGCCCGGGAACTTGGGGGCGCAGGGCAGCCGGGCGCGGGGGGCGCCGGGGCTCCGGGGTGCGCTCGCCCTCCCCTCCCCTCCCCCGCGCCCTGAGCCGGCTCCCCCCGTGTTGTCCGCAGAACGGAGACCTCAGCAAGCTCCACGAACGGCAGCCCCGGATCGCGGCGCTCAGCGACAAACAAGTAAGCGGGCCGGAGCTGCGCCCCCAAACCCGGCTTGGGGGGAAGGTCGCCGGGTACTTTAGCAGCACCCTCAGAAGTGCCGGCCTGGGCGGGCGGCGCGCACCGGCTCCCCGGAACCTCCAAGTTACCCGCACCCCTTTCTTTCCTGGAGAGAAAGAGCCGCTGCTCCGAGGCCGAGGGGGGCTGAGGCCGAGGGGGCCCCTCGGGCCCCCCGCAGCCGCTCTCGGTCGAGGCTGCCCTTAAAAGGCCACCCGGAGCCCGGCGTCCTTTTGGAGGTGGTGGACCTGATTTTGGGACGGGCACCCTGCACCGGGCCGGGCGCCCCGCGGCTGGGGGTGCGGCAGGGGTCCCCGAGCTCCGGGGGAGCGAGTCCCGCGCTCGGCGCAGCCCCTCTGCAGCGCGCCCCTGCGCCCCTCTCCCCTCCCTCGTCACTCTTGCTTCCCGGGGCCCGGGGGACAGCAGCTCCGGGGGAACAAAAGAAAGGCGCCCCCGGGACCCCCAGCCTCGGCCTGCCCGAACTTTGGTCTCCGGACCCGAGGTGTCGGCGTCGCGCCGCGCGGGGAGCCCCTCTCGGGCGGGGGCCACGACTGCCTTCTCCCCCCCAACCCCCCAGTCCCGGCCTCCCCCGAGGTGGCGGGGAGGAAAAGTTGTCCATTGTGACTTAGTTGCGCTGAGCTCAGCGCCCGGGGTTTCAGCACCACGAACAGATGCCGCGGCCCGAGCGCGGCCCCGGCCCCTCCCCCGCCCTCGCCCCTCCCCCCGCCCCTCCCCCCCGGGCGCTCCCCCCACCGCGCCCGCACGCGCGCCCGCCCCTTCCCCAGCCGAGAACTTCGGGCGGCGCGGCCAATGGCTTGCTGGGGGGCCACGGGGGCGCCGGGGGGGGGGACGGGGCGCCCCCTCCCTCGGCCCCGCCCCCCGCGCCCCTCTCGCTCGTCAGTCCATCCATCCATCCATCCATCCATCCATCCATCCATCGCGCTTGCTCCGGAATGCCGCCGCCGTGGGTACCAAAGTTGGCGAGGGCGCACTCCCCCCCGCAGCGCCCCGCACCCCAGGGCCGGGCTTCAGGTCTGCCCTTCACCCGCCACGCACCCACCGCCCCAAAGAACCCCCAAAACTCCTGCTCCAAAGACCCCGCGCCGCCTCCCTGCAGGAATTTGTCGGAGTGTCAGTGTTGGGGGCGGGGCGGGAAAGCCCGGCACCCCGAGGACCCCCCCCACACACACACATCTTCATTCTCTTTCAAGTCTTCTAAAGTTAGAAAGTGGCGGGAGGCGGCCGTGCCCGGCCGGGGTGGGGGAGAGGGATCCCCGGGAGGCCCGGGTAGCGCCGCGCCGACCCCCACCGACCCCCGCGGACCCCCGGCCCGCGGCGCGCGCCCCCCATGCGCGAGTGGAAGCTTCCATTCCCGCCGGAGGGGGCCGCGCGCGGGGGAGGGGACCCGCCGGCATATTACCATTTTGATTGCTTTGACGCCGTTTTTTTTTTTTGGAGGGGGAGGGGCTGGCGGACCCTCTGCGCGAGCACAAAGATGCTTCGTCCCAGAAGCCGCCGCCGATCCAGTACTTTCTTCCAAGACGCAAAGGCCCCGAGCGGCACAGCCGGCCACAAAAAGCGCCGCGCACACCCGCGTTCCGGGGGGCCGGCGACGAAGCACCCCTCCCCCCCTCCTCCCCCGCGCGGGTGGGCGCCGAGGGTCGCGACGCCCTTGTCTGCCGCGGCAGATTGCGGGGAGCGCGGCTCGGGGAGGCTGCGCCTTGTTGGCGACAATGTATTTCTGTCGCCCTGCGCTCTGGCAACAGTTTCACAATTATTTGCGGGAGCGGCGGAGGTTGCTTCCGGTCTGCTTGTAACTGTTTCAAGGCTATTTGAATTTTGATGCTGGTGGTCAGTGAGTCGCGGTTTATTATCTGTCCTGCCGGAATGTCCTTGAGGCGGAGAAAAACACTTAAAAAAAAACAAACAAACAACAAAAAACCTGGTTTTCTCTCTCTTTGGAGCTCTCGCCCAGAAGCGCTGCCTTTTAAATTGGATCCCGGGCCGAGGAAGGGGGGCCCAGTTGCACCCCCCGTCTGCCGTCTTGTGTTTGTAAGGGAAGGAAAGAAAGACCGAGGGGAAACTTGTGTTCCCCGACCTTTTAAAAAACGTTTCTCTCTGAAATGACTTAACAATAACCGCCGGGAAGCCGGCGGGGCTGGCGGGCCGGCACTTGCCCTGTTCCGCCCGGCTTGTGAGTCCTTTGTGGCATTTTATGTAACAAGGGCTCGTAAAAAAAGAGGAGGGGAGGGGGCCGGCCGTGCTGGCGCATGCTAATAAAGAAAGCGGCCTCGTCTGCGCCGGGCCTGGCTCCCCGCGGACACCGAGGGGGCGGCCCGGGAAGGAAGGAGTTGCCTGGACTTGGCTGAGTTGGAGCGAAGGAAGAGTCGGGTGGTTCTGGGCCCCGTGGCCTGGACCGGCTGGTGGATTCCGGGCTGCACCTTCCGGTCCCGGAGGAACTGCTGGGGGGTCGGAGGGTACCCCCCAGCCCCAGCTCAGGTGGAGAAGGGAGAAGTGGGGTCCACATAAACTGAGTGTTTTGTTTGTTTTTTGTTTTTTGGTGGTGGGGGGGCCACATCTGTGCTGGCAGACGAGCTCCTGGGGAGGGCACTTATAGGGTGTCAGGGATTGAACCCCAGTTGGCTGATGCACGGCAAGCACATACCTGCTGTGTATCATCGCTCCAGCCTGTTTAGGGGAGTCTCTCGCTGGCCGTTGAGTGGTGCTGGGTGCTGTGCGTCTGGAGTCCTGGCCACGAGGGTGTTTGCGCTGGAGATGCACACTGGCTGATGGCCAGGAGAGTTGCTGGCCCAGGCGCTGTGGAGTGGAGCAGGACAGTGCTGGTTGGTCCCCGGCCATCGGTTTCCCGTGCCTACTTGGGGCCCTGGCATTAGGTCAGTTACTTGGAGGACGGTGCACTGGGCCAAGCTTAAAGATGTCTGGGGACTCAGGGCTCGTAGGTGGACGGGCCGGTGGTCAGAAGCGTGCAGACGTCACCTTCCCCCACCACTGGGGTTAGGGGAAAAGCCAGGGTTGGGGGGAGTGGTCAGCTTTGGTCTTGGAAAACCAAGTTCCATTTAAAAATAAATGACGGTGATGTGGGGGGGCCAGGCAGGAGTGTCGCCTCCCCGGAGTGGGTGGTCCGGCTGCAGGCTTGCGCTTTGGGGGGCCGGCAGACCCTCTTCTTTAGGGAGACGGGATGTGTGAAGATGTCTCGTCTCCATGAATTGCTCCATGAGTGACTTTGTGCCGTGAATTTGCAGCACAGGAGATGAGGCGATAAACGTGTCTGTCTGAATGCCAAGCCACAGACACTTCCATGTAAATAACAGCTTCGTACAGGCAACTCTGGGATTCTGGAAGTGGTGCCGGCACCCTGTGGAGCTGGACTTAGGGCAAGTTTGGCCTTGTCTGGGCTGGGGATGTGTGTGTGTGTGTGTGTGTGTGTGTGTGTGTGTGTGTACATACACATGTAGATATATGTGTGACTGCCTGTGTATAGGTGGAGGGAGCACCACAGAGGTGAGCCTGGGAGCACGTGTCCTGTCCCTGATGGAGGCTAAATTCCAAGGCGTTTGTTCTCAAGTAGCAGAAAAATCCGTCTCCTTGAAAGGTGTCGTTGGTGGCATCCGCCCGGGCCCTGCCGCTTGGTGATTCACTCTCCGTGGCCAGCCTCGCTGGGGTTCAGCTCTGAAAACATCCCCCCAGGGGCACCTCAGGCTGACCGGATGCCCTGGGTCTGGACCTTGCTGGGGTTTTGGTTCTGCGCTCTCTGCCCGAGTTGCTGCGTTTCCATTGCTTGGGCGGGAGTAGTCTGGGCCAATCCGGGTTTGAGCCCTGGGTACCGCATGAGCCCCTGACTCCCGCTGGGAGTGCTCCCTGAGGGGGCCCTGAGCACATTTGGGTGTGATTCCCCCCAAATGTCGTCATCTTGAGCTGGTCCCCCCCAATGTTCTGTCTCGTGCGTGCATTTCACACTGTCAGCTCCCTGGAGAGAGGGTTGGACCCCCCTGTGACTCGGGGTCTCTCTCCACCTGGCTGCAGGGTCGGGAAGTTGGCTCACTTTCGCCTGGGAGATCCTAGCTTGCTCCCCAGCACTGCCAAGTCCCGAGCACTGTTGGGAGCGACCCGGAGTCCTGAGCTGGGTGTAGACCCAGAGCACAGCCAGGGGTGTACCCGACCTGCGCGTAGTTCTAAGAGTTGGGTGTGCGTGACAGATTTTACACCAGCTGTGTACATTAATACGACTCTCTTGATTTTTTTTTTTTTTTGCTTCTTGGGTCACACCCAGTGATGCTCAGGGGTTCCTCAGGAATTACTCCTGCCGGTGCTTGGGGGACTATATGGGGTGTCAGGGATCGAACCCTGGTCAGCCGCGTGCAAGGCAAACGCCCTACTCGCTGTTCTGTCATTCTGGCCCCAATGCGACTCTTTTGATATCAATCATCTGATTTTATGAAACGTTTATCTGGTGTTCATAGAATTGTTTGCGGGTGTAGGATTAGGCTCCTGAAGCAAGAAGACAGATTATTTATTTATTTATTTTTTGCTTTTGGGTCACACCCAGCGATGCACAGGAGTTACTCCTGGCTCATGCACTCAGGAATTACCCTGGCGGTGCTCAGGGGACCATATGGGATGCTGGGACTCAAACTCTGGTCGGCCGCGTGCAAGGCAAACGCCCTACCCGCGGTGCTGTCACTCCAGCCCCAAGAAGACAGATTTTGGAGGAAGAAAAATCATTCCTGTGTCCCGCCCAAGGCCAGCCCTGCAGAGGAAGGTGCAGCCCAGGCCTCTGGGCTGTTTCTGTAGACTTAGGGGCAGAGAAAGAGCCCTTTGGTGCGTGCGGGGGGCCTCACCCAATGACAGACTCGTGATGTCACAAGCTGTGGCCACCCCCAGCAGAGTCGGGGGTCCTGGGTGTTCCTGGCATTCCTCGTGCTGGCGCTGGGGGCAGTGCCCAGGGGGCCTTTGGGTGTTGGGGACCAGACCCAGGCGCGTGAGCTCTGCCCCCCGAGCCCCCTCGGTGCCCTCCCCCAAGGCCATGGTGGAGAAGGTCCTCACCCTGCTGGCGGGGGCCGGGTGAGGGGGGCCACTGCACCCAGTGCTGATTCATGTTCGGGAACGGGGGCTTCTCTCGTGGGGGTTTTGTTCATTTGCTCTTGGGCCACCACCGTGAACATTTTCTGTCCCTTCGCCTCGGGAAGGTGCCAAGTGGTTTATTTCCCTGCAAGGGGGCTGTTGGCCCCAGAAGTTTGAGAGTCTCTGCCCTGCCTCCTCCAGGCCCAGAGAAGGGGTCCGATGGCTGGGCCGTGCCCACAGTCTTGGGGGTCCGTCCTCCTGACACACCCCTTCTCAGCGCTGTTCGTTGCGTTCTGTGCTGTCATCTCTGACCCCCCCACCCCCCCACCTCCCCGTCCTGCCATCCTGGTACCCACAGACTTAGCCCGAAACTCAGCGCTTCTGCCTGATCCGCGGGCTGCCGCCCTGTGACCTCAAGTCCACCCGCGTCTGCACGATTCCCAGGAACCCCCCCCCCCCAATGCCAGCGCCTGCCCGGGAGGGGCGTCAGGGGTAGCAGCTGGGCCCACACACGTAAGTGCAAGTCACGTCAGTGTCATCGATAGCCGCCCCCCCCCCCCGCACCCCATCTCCTCCGCTGCCCAGTTAAAGTTATTTTATTAATCGAGTTCTGCTGAGTGGGCTCCGACCGCGGATCTAATTATAAACCCGAGGGCCAGCGGCGGGGAGGAAGCCGGGTTCGAGGGAGGGGCGTGGCAGCGCGGTGCGAACGCTCCCGTAATGAGCTTCTTGGCACTGTGTCTTGGCGACACGTTCATTACATCCCAGTGCAGCCGGGCGGGCACAGCTCGGCGATTTCTCCCTGGCCCCCCGCCCCCCTGGGCTTCGGGGCCCCTCGCCTGCCGGTGGGCGGGTGGGGGCGGGGGCTCTGGGTATTTTTATCTGGATGTCTTTGCTGGAATGACTCTCATTTGGAGACGGCGGAAGTGGGGACATTTGCAAAGCTGTCACTGCAATCAGCAAGTCTGTATGTGGTGGGGCCCGGGGGAAGGTTCTAGATGAGGGGAGTGGAGGCGGAGACGCCCGTCCGGGACCCATCTGGGCCAGGCCGAACTTTCCCTGCTTCACGCCGGGCGGACCCTGCACCTGAGGGTGGGCTTGGCCGCCCCTGAGGCCAGAATCTCGCTGTCGAGGTGACCCTGTCTTGCTGCTCCCGGCCAAGGGGGCCTTGGGGCTCGCCACCCCGCGACTCAGCCTCTGCCGTGGCCCCCTTGGGTGGTGACACTCTTCACCCCCCTCCCCGACATCTCTGGGCGTGGAGCAGGCTTGGTGCTGCCCCCTCCATCCTAGGCCCTGGGCTCCCTTCTGGAAGCTTCTCTGCAGCAGAGCCGGACCGCTGACCCTGGGTGTGGACACTGGGAACCAGGCCCAGCTCCTGAGTTCGGGTCAGCGCGGGGCTCTCGAACCGCCGGGGGTTGGATCTGTCTGCGGGGTCCATGTTGGTCTTTGCCCCCACAGCCTGCCTGGGACCCTCCGGCGTCTTTCTCCCCGGCTCTGCCTCCGGCCTCCTTTCTGCTGCCTCCATCTGGAACCTTCAGCAGTTCCCAGTGACTCTTGGCCCAGCACCTGCCTTCCTGACCCTTACCACGGGTGTTGACTTGTTTAGCCTGAGCGGGAGGCCCTGGGCTGCCGTCTCCACGGCGGCCAGGGGGAGCCCGGGAGATGCCCCGGCCAGTGCTCCTGGCCCCGCTGCCCAGGGAGTGAAGCCCACAGGGACAGTGTCGGGCTGAGAGGCGTCCCTCGCCTGGCCTCCTGGACATGGAGTGGACACAGCTCCCAGATGTGCCACAGCCCGCAGGCGGGCCGGCTCTGCCCAGCATGTGTCCCTGCATGAGGACCCCGCCCTTCCCGGGCCTCCACACCCCACCCCCCTCAGCCCACACAGGCCTCTGGCTTCCTCGGGGCTGGGCTGGGGGGACGGGACAGTGATGGCAGGTGGCAGCGACCAGTGTTGGCCGTGATAAGTCAGTGCCGATGTGGCCGGGACAGAGGTCAGGACTGATGGTGTCGGTGAGGGGGAATGACATTGTGGTGGCATTGGCGACCTCCGGACACTTTGGCCTGGTGTGGCGCTGCCCCCGGTCACCCGCCCAACCCGCTCTGCTGTCCCGACAGGACAGTGGTTTGTGACTGCAGCTGACCTCAGCGGTGACCCCGAGCTCCCGAGGTGGCGGCTTGACTCCCAGCACTCCGGGCTGGACGGGCGCCGGGTATGACCCAAAACACAAACCAAAAATGACTGTTTTAGAGACCAGGAGGTGATGGGAGGGTCGGGGCACTTGCCTTGCATGCTCCTGACCCGGGTTCGATCCCCAGCACCGTGTGAGACCCTGAGCACCACCGGGTGCAGCCTTGGGGGGCCCAGTTGGCCAAGTGTGGCCAGGAGTGACTCCGAGCATCGCTTGAGACCCTTTCCCTGCAAAATGTCACAGGAACTGTCGCTGGTGAAGCATCCCCGTCCTTCCTGCCACCATGAGCTGTGGAGCAAGATGAGGTGCAGTGACATACACGGTCCCTGACGGGTGGGGGCACACGGGCCCCCCCTCACCGCGCTGAGACTGACAGTGACCCCATGGGCAGGACCCAAGCCGCACCCCTGGCCCTGGAGTGTGGAGGTTAGGCTGCCCCTGGGATCTGGAGCCCCACGGTGTGAGACTCAGGTCTGGGAGGGGTTGTTGGCTCGTCCCCGAGTGGGTGTCCCGGCTGAAGCTTCGCCTTGCGGGCACCAGGGGCCCGTGTGTCAGTGGCGTAGGGGCTCCGGGTGGAGACCAGGTGCCGTGATGGGGAGAAGGTGCTGCTCGTGGTGACGGGATGGGGAGTTTGTTCGTGCTGTCGAGGGGCTGGTGGTGGTGGTGTTGGTGATGATGATGTGGTAGTGATGGTGATGGTGGTGACGGTGACGGTGGTGGTGATGGTGGTGGTGGTGGTGGTGGGTGACGGTGGTGGTGACAGTGATGGTGTGATAATGGCATGGTGGTGGTGATGATGGCAGTAAGTTCTCTGGGAACCGCACGGATGGTTCTGGCCCTGGTGGCTGGAAGCGGGGGCTTGTTGAGGACGGTGGCCATGATGGCAGTTGTCCTGCCCTCCTAAGACAGGGACAAGTGGAGGCAGGGGCCAGGGACCCTTTCCAGCTTCCTCCTGGTGTGCCTCAGTTTCCCCACTCGTAGCAGGAGGAAGAGCTTTGTCAGCCCCACCTGTCCCGGGGGCCTTTTGACTCTCACCCTGCTCGTGGCTTCTGTCTGTCCAGGGGCAGTGATGAAGGGGGAGGGTCGAGCCAACGGCAGGCAGCGGGCCTTGTCCCCACAGCAGCCCCGTGTCACCAGCGGGAAAGGAGTGGCCGTTCTTTCTCTGCAGTTTGTTTTACTTTTTTTTTTCCTTTTTGGGTCACACCTGGCGATGCTCAGGGGTTGCTCTTGGCTCTGCACTCAGGAATGACTCCTGGCGGTGCTCAGGGGACCCTATGGGATGCTGGGAATCGAACCCGGGTCGGCCGCGTGCAAGGCAAACGCCCTCCCTGCTGTGCTACGGCTCTGGCCCCTCTGTAGTTTGTTTTAGGTGGAGTTTGAGAACTCTTGACGCGTTAAGAGACCGCAGGCCATGTCTGGGGGATGCGGCAACTTCGTGCCAGCCTGCTCTGGGCTTCTCCGGCCTGTCTGTGGGTGCCTGGGGGGCTCTGCATCTCCCTGAGCCCCCCAAGCATCCCAGCAGAAGCCTTTTCCCTCCCACCCGCGGTCACATGGTGCCCCCTCCCCGCCTGCCGAGTCTCCCAGCCCCGTGATAAAGAATCAACCTAATGACCTACTTAGAAACTAAGCATTGATTTCCAGATCCAAATCACAATTAATCTTATAAATGCCCTCTGTAAACTTCTTACAAATAATTGCCCCAAACACACACACAGACACACACACACAAAATCTGAAATTAATGAAAATCTGCAGTCTTACGGGACGCGGGATACTGAGCAGGGCTGCAGAGGGCGGGGCGGTGGTGAGGGCAGGTGTGTGTCCAGCCTCATCCCTGCCATGCCATGGCGCTGTCCAGCAGGGTGGCCATGGGGGACAGCGTGTCCGCGGCACCGGTGCTGGAGTGACCAGCCAAACTCAGCCTGCCTCAGCCCAGGTTCTGCAGAGTCGCTTGACCCGTTCCGACGCCCCTGCCCCCGGGCTCTGGAGCTGCCCAGTCCTTCCCCAGTTCCCAAGGCACAGGGGTGGGGTCTCGGGGAGCCCAAGAAAAAGCTGCCGGCCCAGGGCTGCCCCTGGGGGACCCACGTTTGAGTGGGGGAAAGTCCCAAGCTGGGGCCTGAGAGAGCACAGCGGGGAGGGTGTTTGCTTCCACTTGGCCGATGTGGGTTCGATCCCCGGCACTCCACTTGGTCCCCCAAGCCTGACAGGAGTGATTCCTGAGACTTAGAGCCACGAGTAACCCCTGAGCATCGCAGGGTGTGAACCTCAGAACAAAAGTGCCGAGTAGCTGGAGCGATAGTACAGCGGATGTGGGGGGTGTTTGCCTTGCACGCGGCCAACCCGGGTTCAATCCCCAGCATCCCGTAGGGTCCCCCAAGCACCGCCAGGAGTGATTCCTGAGTGCCGAGCCGGGAGGAACCCCTGAGCATCGCTGGGTGTGACCCAAAAAGTGGAAAAACAAAATAACCTTCCCCAAGGGGCTGGAGCGATAGTCCAGCGGGTGGGGTGGGCGTTTGCCTTGCACATGGCCGACCCAGGTTCGGTTCCCAGCATCCCATAGGGTCCCCCGAGCACCACCAGGAGTGATTCCTGAGTGCAGAGCCAGGAGGGACCCCTGAGCACAGCCCGGAGTGACCCAAAAAGAAAAGAAAGGAAAACAAAACAAAAACAATAAAACACCCAAAGTGCTGACAAGCCCTGCTCGCCCCGTCCCTGTTCCTGCCTGTTCCTCCCCCCTCCCCTGTCCCCCCTCTGCTCCCTCCCCTCTGTCACCCCTACTTACAGTCTGACTGGCGGAGACTGGCGCCTCAGATGCCCCAAACACCTCTGCACCCCGTCTCCAGGGCAAGAACACGGGGCAAGGACCAGGCTCAACTGTGGTTTCTCACCCGCTCGGCAGAGGGGCTGGAGCCATAGCACAGTGGGGAGGGCGTTTGCTTTGTACACGGCCAACCCAGGTTCAATTCCCGGCATCCCACATGGTCCCCTGAGTATGGCCCGGAGTAATTCCTGAGTGCAGAGCCAGGAGGAACCCCTGAGCATCGCCGGGTGTGACCCAAAAAGAAAAAAAAAGTAAAACAGACTGCAGAGAAAGCCACATGGCAAAGTGGCAGGATTTGATTAGCAAGTCGAAATGTATTAGCCGAAAGACAAATGGTATTACACTTAGTGGCAATTAGCAGTGCTGATGGCGGGGAGGGTGTGTGTGTGTGTGTGGGGGGGGGTGGATGCGGTTTCCCCACCCCAAGTTGCGTCCAGGAGGGGATGTCGGGGGTCCTCCGGGAGATACTCCTGGCTCTGTGCTCATTGGCCCCTTGCTGGGTCCCTGGGCTTCGGTCCAGCCTGGATGTTTGGAATTTGTGGTGGTTTGGGGGTCTGGGGCCTGGCCTGGGGGGGACCCGGATCTCCAGCCTGCTGGACACTGGGGGCAGCACAGTAAGTCCTTTGTGCCCCCTTGGACGGTCCGACCCAGCTGGACGTTCCCTGTGGGCGCTCCTGCCCGGGCCTGGGGCACCTTGGTGGGGGCCGGTGCTGCCGGCCTCACCCCCTCCAGAGGAGACACTGGGTTTCTGATGGCATCTTACATATTTGGGGAGGGGTCTCTGAGCTGTGCCCTAGCTGCTCAGACCCGACTAAACAGTGCTCATGCCTGGTGGTGTGGGGCTGGGGTCTCTGTGGTGCTGAGGACCCTACCAAGGCCGAGGCAACCAGCGAGTGTTTCTCCATGGCGGTCTGACACAGGAGTTCACCGGGACCCCCTGATCTGGTTCCCCACCTGAGCTCTGCCAGGATCGACCCCCTGCCCGACAGACAAACTAGGAGGAACCCTGAGCGCTGCCTGTGGCCCCCAAACCAAAAGCCCAGTTAAACAGCGATTGTCGTTCTGTCTCAGGGTTTGGGCCACACCTGGCGGTGCTGGGGGAGGCACCCGAGGGCCTGGAGGGGGGACCCTGGTGGGCTGTGTGCTGTCTGTGGCCCCGAGGCCGCGGTGCTGGAGTCTTCAGAGACGGGGCCTGGTCCCCCGGAGCCACGGAGAGGGCAGTGCCCGGGCACTCAGGTCTTCTCTGCCCTTTTCCCCCTAAAGTTTGGGAATTCAGCAGGTTTTGGCAGAAATCCCTCCAGATTTAGTTAAAATTTCGGAATTTCAAAATTGCGCGGCCACTACTGCAGCCACGCAACATCATATGTTATTCATAACCAGCAATAGAACACAAATTGTCTACTGTTGCCTTTTCAGCAGATCTGAGTGTTGGGGTAAAATCTCAAATAATAATGGTGGGTCTGGTGTCGAAATATTGAATGTGATCAAAGTAGAGAGAGAGTAATGTGGAAATCATCTGCCCCACAGGTAGGGGGAGGGTGTGGGATGAGGGTATACTGGGGCTTTGGGAGTTGGAGAATGGGCACTGGTGAAGGTACGGGTGTTTCATTGTATGACCGAGACTTAAACCCGAAACCTTTGTAACTGCTCTCAGGGTGATTCCATAAATAAAATTATAAAAAATGAAAAAAAAAAAGTAAGGTGGAGTTCATGCCCAATTCAGTCAGCTAATCAGTGGCTGAATAAAGCAGTACTCCTACATGGAAAAAAAAATAATAAAGTTTGGGTGTTAACGGGATCAGGTCTGAGAGCAAAGCAGAACTGTGCAGCGCCCCCTCCTGGCCCGCAGGGGAACACGGCTTCCGGTACTTGGCTCAGCACCCTGGACAGCGCCCGCCTGTCCCTTGGGGGGCCACCGGGGGCGGCTCCCACTTAGAGACCCGGGTCAGGATCCTGCTCTAGGGAAGAGACCCGGGTTCGAGTTCTGTCCAGGGATAGGAGCAGGGCTTCTTCCTGGCTCTGTGGTCGGGGGATCACCCCTGGCGAGGCTGTGGCGGCCGGTCTTCAACGGCGTCACCGTCCCCTTGCCCTGCAGGGCTGAGTCTTCCTGGCCACCACGGGCCTCATGGACCCTGCGTCCATCCTGGCACGTGGACAGGGTGGCCGTGGGCGTCCCCGGCTCGGAGACTGATGAACTTGGCGGCAGTTTCCCTGCTAGTGTTTCTCTTCTCCTGGGGGAGGCGTGTGGTGGGTGTCAGAGGCGGGGGCTGGTTCTTCCCACCTTGGCTGAGGAGCGAGGAAGTGGGGGCCGGGGCAGGCCGGGATGGGTGCTCTGTAAGACGCATCCTAGGGTGCTCTGTTTTTATTTATTTATTTATTTTGTCACACCTGGTGATGCATAGGGGTTCCTCCTGGCTCTGCCCTCAGGAATGACTCCTGACGGTGCTTGGGGGACCCTATGGGATGCTGGGAATCGAACCCGGGTCAGCTGCATGCGAGGCAAACTCCCTACCCACTGTGCTATCACTCTAGCCCCCCTCACGCGTGAATTCAGTCACTTTTTCACACCGGGGGCTGCTGATGGGCTTGGAAGCGCCGAGTCGCTGTTGGTGTCTGGGGTCTCCTCGGTCAGTCTGGGGCAGCGGCTGTGCGCCCCCCTGCCCCCCACCCTGGCTGTGCCCGACCCCCTCCTTCGTTCCCGGGGGCTCTGCGTGGGAAACTGCCTTTGACCTGCACGCCCTTTCCCCCCTGCCCAAGTGCTTCTTGCTGTCTGTCCACCGCCTGGTCATCTCCTGACATTAGCGTGGCCCTAGTGACGGGCTCAGAGGCCGTCTCTGCCGCTGTTAACCCCCCGAGCAGAAAGGTCCCCCCTCGCCGGGAACTGTCTCCGAGCTTGAGAATTAAAGGTCTGTATGGACGAGAGCGTCCACTCAGGACGCAAGGGGGGGCGCGGTGGAGGAGCCGCGGCCCCCCGAAGCAGTCGGGGAGGGACCCCATTCCCCGCTCTGAGCCCCAGGACTTGGGGTGCTGCCCAGCGATGGCCCCATGTTCTGGTGGTCTCTGAGCAGGCCTGGCCCACGTGAGGGCCTTCTGATGAGCGGTCAGCCAGGGGTTGGCGTCCCATGCACGGGCCCTGTGGTCACCTGCTTTCTGGGTGGGTGCTGTTGCTTTGCTGTTCTCTTGGCATGGGGGAGGGTCACACGTGGCGGGGCTCAGGTTACCTGGTTCTGCACTCAGAGGGTCTCTCCTGGCCGGGCTCAGGGACTCCAGGGCGCTGGGGGTGGAACTGTGTCAGCCGCGGGCACACACATGTGTTAGCCACGGTGCATCTCTCTGGCCCTGTAGTTTCTCTGGTCCACGCCTACTGGGGTGCCCCCCCGCCCCGTGGGACTCAGGCCCGGCAGTGCCACCCCACATCAGCTGCCACCCTGCGCCCGGCTGGAGGTGTTGGAGGTGCCACTGCCCCAGTGCCAGGAAGAACTCAGAGTCCCCTAGAAAGGAAGGTGCAGCCCATGGGTGGAGCGACTGTGAGGCCCAGCAGCCCAGGCGCAGAGAAGCCCAAAAGGGAATGGGTGCGTGTGACATGTGACGCCCACACCGACAGCTCGACCCCCCCCAGACCCTCAGCTCTCTCCTTCACACCCCCAGCTCGGACGGCTCCTCCCTCTGACCCCTGGGGGTGTTTCGTGGTCAGCTTCAGGTGGTCTGGACTGTATTTCGTGGTCTACTCAGGTGTTTCGTGGTCTGGATAGGTATTTCGTGGTCGGCTCAGGTGTTTTGTGGTCTGGACAGGTGTTCCGTGGTCTGGACAGATGTTTTGTGGTTGGTTCAGGAGTTTCATGGTCTGGACAGGTATTTCATGGTCTACTCAGGAGTTTCGTGGTCTGGACAGGTGTTTTGTGGTCAGGTCAGGTGTTTCGTGGTCCGGATAGGTATTTTGTGGTCTAGATTGGTGTTCCATGTCTGGACTGTATTTCGTGGTCTGCTCAGGGTTTTCGTGGTCTGGACAGGATCGCGGTGATGCAGACAGGCGAGCCTGGTGCGTTGGTATGAGACTCGGCGTGTTGCTCATAACTCAGTGCTCGCCTGTTGGAAATCAGCATTTTGCGTCCTGGCCGTTGAGTTCCGGGAGTTTCCATCCATTCTCTGCTCTGAGCCATCTCCACCACCGTTCTCTGGACCTTCCCAACCGGGGGCTTACATCCCTCTCCGCCCGCTTTGTTTGCTGCTCCTGCATAGCCCAGACTCCCGGTGTGTGAGATTCTGGCTGCCGTGGCCGACTCCTCCCATTCTCGTCTCTAAGCTTCTTCACGTGAAGCTTTTCTGCTTAGCTCCAGAGCCCGGGAGTCTGGTGACTGACCCGTGAGTTCGTGGGAAGTTGAAACTCTGGCGTGAGCCGAAGTCCCGCCTACGTGCACAGTCGGAAAACGACTGAGAAAGGACAGGACAGCGGGTGGGGTGCTCCCTTTCGTCCTGGCACCCCGTCCAGCCCCCTGAGCCCCACCAGGGCTGGTCCCGAGTTCAGAGGCAGGAGGAAGCCCTGGGTCCCGCTGATTGGGCTCTGGACAAAGCAATTCAAATAAAGCGTTAGGAATGTGGGTGGGCAACAGGCCGTCGCCTTCCTGCCGCTCTTCCTCTTGAGTTTCCAGCATGTCTGGCGTGAGCGTCTGTGACTTTTGCGATTCCAAAGTGCACCAGCACCAGCGGGACTGGAAAGCGGGGGTCAGGGGTCGGGCCGGAGGAGGCTCTGGGTTCCGCGCGCGAGAGAGATGGCACAAAGTGGCAGCAGGAGCTCCCGCCCTCACCCGCTCTCTCCCCCAGGCTCTGGGAACCGTCTCGGCCGTGCCCGGCGTGGGCCTCCCCGTCAGCTCCCTGCAGCGGTTGGCCGGGCACGGAGCGGCAGTGCTACCTCAGGTGAGCCGTGCGCCGTCAGTCTGTCCCCAGCCCCCGGGCACCCAGGGGGGTGAGGGCAGAGCGGACGTCCTGCCAGGTAGCGGCTGCCCAGGGTGTGGCAGTGAGCAGGTCCTGCCGCATTGTGTGATGCCACCCCCAGACAGCCGGGCATGGTTCGGGGCTGGGGGTCACCAGGGACCCACCTCGGGGCCTTGTGCCTGTCAGACCCACAGTGCAGTGCTCAGCGGTGCATCCATCCTGACCCGGGTTTGCCTTTTTGTTTGATCCGGACACAGAGACACTGGCCCGGAGGATCGATCATCTGGTGGGGGGGGGGGGGGGGCGGGAGACCCCACACACAGACCCCCAGGCCAGGGCTCCCACTTCCCCTTTCGGGTCAGACTCTCCGGGTGTGTGTGAGTCAGCACCTCCAGATGCACACACACGTACACCCCGCCTCGCAGCACACGCTTCTGCACACGTGTGTCCATGTTTGCACACACATGGCGAAGCAGACACTCCCGTGTGCGCAGGAAGAACCCGCAGAACCGCTCCCTACCCAGGGGCCCTGCCTCTCCCTCCCTCCTTCCCTCCGGCGGGCGAGTCTTGGGGTGCCCGGGGGTCTGGCTTGGTCCCTCTCACGCCCCCCACCGTGCCCCTGGTGCTCACCCCGCCGATCCCTGTGTCTCTGACCCTCCCCAGGTCAGGCCAAAGACTCTGATCCCGGACAGCCTCCCCGTGGCGCCGGGCCGCGAGCGGCCCCCCAAGCAGCCCCCGGCGTTCCCCAAGGGCACCGTGGTCAGCATCAAGAACCCCAGCCCCGCCCTCCCCACTGCCAACAACACCGTGAGCCATGGGTCGGCGCCCGCCGGGCAGCCCCAGGCCCTCGCCGAGCCCGCGGCCGTCGGCTGTCCCCTGAGTGGCGCCGGGGTGGCCTACGCCATCATCTCCAGCACCCCCAGCAATGCCGCCGCCGCCGCCGTGGCCCCCGGCTCCGCCGTGGCCGTGCTCAGAGACGGCCTCAAAGTGCAGCCGCTTCTCATCAGCACCGACAGCAAGGTGAGGGGCCGGGCGGGGCGGGCACCGAGTGGGCACGAACGAGGGCACCGAGTGGGCATGAACCAGGGCACCGAGTGGGCCCTGGTGGATGCGTCCGTGCAGGATGAGCTCGAGGCAGTGCGGGCTAGGGAGGCAGGAGGGCATGCAGGTCACTGGCTTTGCACCCGCTCAAACCGGGTTCGGTCCCCGGACCCCCATACCGGGTGAGCACAGAGCCAGGAGTCAGCCCTGAGCATCACCGGGTGTGGCCCCAGAACTGTGGCAGAGGGCCTTAGCGGGGCTGCCCTGAGGACACCCCCCAGCCCAGTGAGCCCCCGACTCTGCAGGACGGCTGTGGGGGTCTGGTCCAAAGCACACTGACCAGCTGGAGAAGAAAGACTCGCTCTGGCTCATTCACTCCGGCCTGATCAGCTCCCCCCGCTCCCCGCCCTCCCTCCCCGCCTTCCCCCTGCCAATATTGGGGGTATCGGCCTTCCCCTCTGCCCCCCACTGGTGCTCACCAGGAAGTGCTCCTCGGAGCTGGCACCACCAGCCCCTGCGTGGCGTGTGACCTTCTTATTGGGGATGGCATGTTTCTGGGTGTTGCTCTCAAGCGCCCCCTTCCAACTGAGGGGAGACCCCCCCTTGGCCGGGGTTCTCAGGGCCTAGAGGCCCTTGTGCTGTGGAGCATGGCAGAGTGGGGTCCCGGGACGGGCGGGGTCCAGCAGGGCGTCCCAGCCCCCCGCGGGTTGTCCTGGAAATGTGTCTTGTCCAGGGATGGAGCCGTGGCACAGGCTCGCCACGGAGCCTGAGTACCAAGCTTGCCCGTGGATTCTTCTAGAACTCTCTCCTCTCCTGTGGGGCTCGAGGGAGGGGATTTTTTTCCCCTCCGCTATTTCTCCTTGGATTCGTGTCTTCCTGCCATGAATACAAAACGGGGCATTTCGTTTCCGCTTAGCGCTCTGGGGTTTTGACACACAGAACTGCGCAGGGCTTTCTCTCAGGCCGGCGGCGGCAGGGCTGGATCCTGTTTTCTTCCCCTGCTGCGAGCCCCCCCTCTCCCCCTGTCTTGCAGGAGGGAGGGAGGCCCAGCCAGCACGGCCGGCCGGCGCTGGACAGTGGGCCTGTCCCGCTTGACCAGGAGGGACCTGTGCCCAGAGGGAGGGACCCAGGCTCTCGGAGCACCCAGCTTGCTGATTTCAATTTATTTTATTTTGTTTTATTTTTTTGCTTTTTGGGTCACACTCGGCAATGCTCAGGGGTTCCTCCTGGCTCTGCACTCAGGAATCACCCCTGGCGGTGCTCGGGGGACCCTATGGGATGCTGGGAATCGAACTTGGGTCGGCCGCGTGCAAGGCAAACGCCTTCACCACTGTGCTATCGCTCCAGCCCTCATTTTGAATTTTTCCTTTTTTGTCTCGGAGCCACTCAGCGCTCCTTCCCCGCTGTGTCCCGGACCCCTCCAAGGGGCTGAGGACAGGACAGGGGTCAGCCACGTGCTTCCAGCTGGGGCTCCGTACCCCTGCCCTGGTCCACCGACTTGCTGATGCTTCTTGTGGCCACTGGGCCGTTTGGTCAGTCTAAGGGACAGCAGGGCCACCCGTGAACTTGCGGTCTAGCACACACGAGGCCGGGGGCCCTCTCATCTGCCCCTGACCCTGGGGTCACCGGCTCTGACCTCAGACCCTTCCCTGGCGCCCGGAGCCCCAGACCCTGGCTCAGAGCCAGTGGCCATGGGAATGGGGGGGAAGCAGAGGGGCCAGGCAGTGTGGGCAGATGGGTGGACAGGAGGGACACCCGCCTCAGATCCCTGACCTGAGGGCTCCAGGCCTGAGTCCTCCTGGCCTCAGTTTCCCTGACTTAGGGCCGAGGACACAGTGACCCATTGTCGTGGGGGGGGGTTCTCTGCGGGCAATGAGGGGCAGGTGGGGGGCGTGCCCGCTACTGAGGGACCCACGGCCCCCCGCCCCTCAGCCCTCCCACGGGCCAGGCAGCAGGAGGGGTGGAGGGCGCCGGCTGGCCCCGCCCAGCTGCCCCTCGCGCCTGCAGGTCATCATTCTCCAGCCTCAAGTGCAGACGCAACCCGAGGGCTCAGCCCAGCCCCGGCCGCCCTCCGACGAGCCACCCCAGGGAGCCCCGGATGAGCAGCCCCCGGGCCAGGAGACCCCCGAGGTAGGTGAGCGCGGGGGTGGGCTGGGTGCCCCCAGACCCGGCCCCGGCCCAGCGAGGCCCGTTCCCGGCAGTGCGAGGGGGTCGTCTCTCCTCTCTGAGCGTGGGGAGCGGCGACCCCAGGACTCTGGGCAGTGGGAGGACAGTGAGGACGCACTCAGGGTCCCCGATGCAGGGGGAGGAGCCTCTTGGACCCAGGGTCCAGGGTGTCTGGGGGGGCCTGGCCCAGGGCCCCTGCATGCAGACGGCGCGGGGGCTGTAGAATGTTCTGGAACGGGAGGGTGACCCCACCGTTGTCCTGTCACTGACCCAAACACCTGCAGGCGTTGGAACCCAGGTCTCCAGCAGCCGTGGCCCTAGCCTTGGCCAGAGACGGTCAGGCCCGCTGCGGGTGCCCTGCACGCCCGGGCCTGCCCCACCCCTGCCCTGGACGCACGGAGCCCCCTCCCAGCCCAGGCGGACTCACCCCTGCCCCTGTGACCCCTCCCAGCCCAGACCGGACTCACCCCTGCCCTCCTGCCGGGTTCCGCCCACGCCCTTCACATTCTGTAAAGGTTTTCTGGGCAGATTGGCTTTGTTCGTGAAGTTAATTATTGTGCATGTCTGCAATTAGTGTAATTACATATCTCCGCATAATTAGCGTGAATATGTGTAGTGGTTTCCATAGGACTCAATTACAGTGAGTTCAAGTTCAGGTGGAAAAGTCCTCAGGAAAGTTTCTTTTAGAAGTGGGCTGGAGGGCTCCCCGGCCACTTTTTTTTTCTTTTTTTTGCTTTTTGGGTCACACCCGGTGATGCTCAGGGGTTCCTCCTGGCTCTGCACTCAGGAATTATTCCTGGCGGTGCTCGGGGCGGGGGGGGGACCCTATGGGATGCTGGGAATCGAACCCGGGTCAACCGCGTGCAAGGCAAACGCCCTCCCCGCTGTGCTCTCTCCAGCACCCCCGCCACTTTTAATAGTAACAGCAAGGACGGTGCTTGCCTTGCACGGGGCCGACCTGGGTTCGATTCCCAGCATCCCATAACGTCCCCGAGCACCGCCAGGAGGGATTCCTGAGTGCAGAACCAGGAGTAACCCCTGAGCATCACTGGTTGTGCCCCCGCCCCCGCCCCCCAAAAAGTGGGCTGGGTTCTGAGGAGATGCTGCAGAGGAAAAAAGACACTCGTGTGCATGAGGTCCCCGGTGCTACATGAGGTCCCTGGGGCGCCTCTGGGTGCAGCTGAAAAAAACCCAAAGAATAACCAGGTCAAACAGAAGAGGGCCAGGGGCCGGGGAGGTGGCTCAGTGGTCTGGGCCCCGCGAGCAGCGGAGCTTGACCCTGCGAGCAACGGAGCAGGGTGGCAGGGATTGATGTGCCCTCTGAGAGTCCTGCCTCCCCCACCCCGGTCCGGGCTGATCCGGCGAGCTCTAGAAGGTTCCAGAGTCACCCTCCCTCGCCCGGAACCTTCTGCAGAGCCCCCAGCAGATGCGGTCTGGGGGGGCGTGGGGTGGTGACGCTTCCACTTTCCCCCCCAGAAACTCGCCTTCATGGTGGCGCTAGGCCTGGTCACGACGGAGCACCTGGAAGGTGAGGCTCAGGGGGGCCCCGGGGGCCTGCCTGCCCGGAGACGCTGCCCGCTGGACACAGGCCGGGGCCGCAGGGCGGGGCAGGAAGACCCCGAAACCCTCCCTCCGTGCCTTGCAGAGATTCAGAGCAAACGTCAAGAGCGTAAGAGGAGAAGCACAGCCAACCCGGCCTACAGCGGCCTCCTGGAGACAGAGGTGCGGCGGGAGGGGCGGGCACCGGGCGGGCAGGGTGGGCCCGGAGTGGGGGGGGGGCAGCGGCCACTGTGCGGGGCAGGGCGGGCCCAGGAATGGGGGGAGGTCGTAGTCTCCTGGGTCAGGCCCAGTGCAGGGTTGGGGGAGAGTTGCTGGGCCCGAGGGGAGGGTCCTCCGAGCCCCCGAATCAGAGGAGAGCGGGCTCCCCTGACCCCAGACCCGCCAGCCCCCCAGCTCCAGGGGTCAGGAAGATGCCCCTCTTCCTGCCGCTAGGACACGGTCACCCTGACCGGCATTCTGAATCCTTATGGACTGGAACCAGAGCTCAGCAGGTGGGGATGGGGGGGGCAGCGGGGAGGAGCCCCCCCACCCTGGGTGATGGCCCTGGCTGCCGCCCTCAGGACGCTGCCAGCTCTGGTCTGTGGCGGTCGCCAGCACATGCGTCCTGGCTGGGGTGTGTGTGGGCGACACCTAGCCATGCCCGGCGTCTCGGAGGGGGCAGGCCCGGAGCACACTCGGGGCCCAGCGGCTCTGCCTGGCTTTCTGTCCCCGCAGAGGAAGCGGCTGGCGCCCGGCTGCCTTGGCACCCCGCTGTCCCTCACAGCCAGAGGTAAGTGGCGCCCGGCCTCACGCCAGCCTCCGACGCAGGGGCGTGATGGGTCAAGGGTGACCAGGCTCCGGCTGCTCCCCCTCCCGCACCTCCCTGGCTGCCCGCAGAGCCCTGCCCTCAGCCCCCCGCCACCCACACCCCTCAGCACGACCCTGGGCAGTGAGGACCCTGCAGAGAGCACAGCTGAGCGCACTGGGTTGTTGGTCTAATGCAGAAGGGTCGTTCTTATTGAGTGACCGGAGGGCATGGGGGAGGGGGCTGCAGGAGAGACCACGGGCCCTCCGGCGGGGGACGCGCCCGAGCACTTCGGGAGGAGTCTTCCTGCAGCTCTGCCGGTGGGTTTCTCTGGAGTTTTGCTGTTCCAAGTTAGTCTGGGAGTCACCGGGGATCGCCGTGCTGCGGGTCTCACCTTGGCATGGCATGTGAGGTGACGGTGATTGCCAGCGTGGCGGGTGACCCCCCTGTCCTGGAGCCCTCGTGGGCACAGGGCCCCCCGTCCTGCCTGCGCGGCCTCTTGGCGCCCACTAATGCTCTCTGCCCTTCCTCCCTGTGCCAGCCAATGAGGAGCCCTGCTGGAAGGTAGGTTCCGCCCCCGCAGGGGGCTGACCCACAGGGAGCCCTGACCTGGGCAGCCCTGCCCAGCCGGAGGACACGGCCCAGCAGGGCTCCCGGGCTCTGCCCGCCTCCTGCCAAACCCTCTCTGGCTGGCCGCCAGGTCACCCTCAGGACCTGCATGACCCGCCCCTCCCCGTCCCCCCATTCCCCGGGCTCGGGTGCTGCTGGGCTCCGTGAGTCTCCGGCTGTCCCCAGACCTGCTGGGACTCGGGTCTGCCTGGTGCAGGGGCCTCTGACCCTGTGCCCAGGGGCAGCTGCTGCACCCCAGCCTCCGGCCGGCCCCGTGGCCCCAGAGCTGCCAGGAAACAGGAGGACGGGGCATAGCTGCCGGACCCCCTCCCTGGCCGCTGACCACCCGCTGCTCCCCCTTCCAGAGTGAACTCGCCCACGATGAGCACTGTGCTGTGTGCAAGCGAGGGGCCGACCTCCAGCCGTGCAGCACCTGCCCGGGGTCCTACCACCTCAGTTGCCTGGAGCCCCCCGTCAGGACTGGGCCCAAGGGGCTGTGGAAGTGCCCCAAGTGCCAGCAGAAGGTGGGGGGCTGGGGGGGCGGGCGGGCGCTCCTGACCCCAAGGCCCTGCTGACAGCGACCCCGTCCCCGGCCTGTCCACTGACCCCGTCCCCCGCCTGTCCGCTGACCCCGTCCCCCGCCTGTCCGCTGACCCTCTCCCCCGCCTGTCCGCTGACCCCCTCCCCTGCCTATCCGCTGACCCCGTCCCCGGCCTGTCCGCTGACCCCGTCCCCGGCCTGTCCGCTGACCCCGTCCCCGGCCTGTCCACTGACCCCGTCCCCCGCCTGTCCGCTGACCCCATCCCCCGCCTGTCCGCTGACCCCGTCCCCCGCCTGTCCGCTGACCCCGTCCCCCGCCTGTCCGCTGACCCCGTCCCCGGCCTGTCCGCTGACCCTCTCCCCTGCCTGTCCGCTGACCCCCTCCCCCGCCTGTCTGCTGACCCCGTCCCTGGCCTGTCCGCTGACCCCCTCCTCGGCTTGTCCGCTGACCCCGTCCCCGGCCTGTCCGCTGACCCCGTCCCCGCAGGCCTTAAAGGACGAGGGCGTGCCCTGGAGCGGGATGCTGGCCGCCGTGCACTCCTACGTCACCCACAAGACAGGTGAGGGCCGCCGGGCGGGCAGCACCTCCCTCCCCGGCTGCACGCCTAGGGGACCCCCCAGAGCCCGGGCGCTGCTCACGCCCCTCCCCACCGCCCCTCTCTCCCAGTCAAAGAAGAGGAGAAGCAGAAGCTGCTGCAGAGGGGTGGTGAGCTGCACGCCGAGCGCCAGCAGCTGGAGGCGCGAGACCGGCGCCTGGCCTCGGCCGTGAAGGTGCGCAGGGCGGGGGGCCGGGGGCGGGGGGCGCAGGGGAGCCAGCTCGGGAGTTGCCTCTGCCTCTGCCCAGCATGCAGGGCTGGGCCTTGAGGTCACAAGTCCCGGGGAGGGGCGGTGATGCTGAGAGAGAGAGAAGAGAGAGAGAGAGAGAAAGACAGACAGAGACAGATCGTGATGAGACGAGGCGTTATACGCCCTCTGAGGGTGCGAGGTGGCGGTGAGGGTGACTTTTTTTTCCTTCTTGGGTCACACCCGGCATTGCACAGGGGTTCCTCCTGGCTCATGCGCTCAGGAATTACTCCTGGCGGTGCTCGGGGGACCATATGGGATGCTGGGAATCGAACCCGGGTTTGGCCGCGTGCAAGGCAAACGCCCGACCCGCTGTGCTATTGCTCCAGCCCTGAGGGTGACGATTAGAGAGGGTGACGGTGACGGTGCCTGTGACGGTGTAGGAGATGGCGGGTGACAGTGATGGTGCCTGGGATGGGGTAGTCGAGGCGAGGTGTGATGGTTACGGTGTGTCATGGTGACAGTGTGACGGTGTAGTAGAGACGGGGTATGAAAGTAACGGTGACAGTGATGTAGAGATGGGGGTGACGGTGATGGTGTGACAGGGTAGTAGATACGGGGTGTGACGTGATGGCGCTGACGGTGGTGATCAGAGCTGCCGGCGCTGCTGGTGGCCATGGTCGTCTCGGTGACCCTGATGGTCCTGGCAGTGACATTGCTGACGGTGCTGATTGGGGACGGTGCCCATGTGGGGACGTGTGCAGGCGGGGTGGCGGGGGTGGGAGGACTGTGGGTGAATCTCCACGCTCCCCGCGACCCCCCCCCCAAGGGCTCTGCTCCCTACCCGCTCTCCGCTCTGACGACCTCTCTCCGGCTGTGCAGTGAACTGTGTCTGGCCTTGCTGGCCGCTCTGGGTGAGGGCATCCGGCACAGGTGGGTGACCACTGGGCCGCCCAGCCTCTGTGTGCTGAGCTTCTCCTGCGGGCCGAGGGCAGTGCGAGGCCTGGGTGGCACCTGAGGTCTGAGTTCTGTTCTCGGGGTGGCTGCACTCGAACCCGTTCTCCCCCCCTCCCAGAAATGCCTGGAACTGAAGAGCAGCCTGCTGGCCCGGCAGCGGGGGGCCCAGTCCACCCTGGGCCGCCTGCGTGCGCTCCTGCGGCTGATCCGGGGCACCGTGACCAGTGCCAGCCCCGCCCCACTGCTGCCCACGGCCTGGACCAAGCCGGCCACGCTGCCTGTGCACTCAGTCCTACCGCACCCCCCGGGCCACAACTGATGCCCCGGAAAGCCACTGGGACGCTCGGCACCAGGCCCGGGGGTCCCGTCCGCCTTAACTCAGAAATGCTGTGAATTCCAGACACGAACTGCCGCTGGCCGGCCGGGGCGCGGGAGGTGGGCTCGGGGGCCCGGGGAGGGCGCCCCTGAGGGAGCAAGGCCCCCCCCCCCCCCGCCAGGTGCCGGCCAGAGCTGCGGGCAGCAGTCTGGGCCCCGCCGGTCAGTATTAGGGGCCGCGGCCCCGTCGCTGGGAAGGGCCCCCACGCCCCTGCACTCGGAACCTCGCCCCCTCTCCTCGCGGAGCCGAGGACGTTCCATCCCCCCACCCCACTGTTGCCAGTGCAGACACGAAGCCAAAAACGACCTTTTCCCTTTTTGCGTGGCGTTTGGGTTCCGGGAGGGGCCCGCGGCCGGGGGTGCTGCTGGCCTGGCCGTTGCCCGCCCAGAGTGGTCCCTGCGCAGGGGTGAGGGGGACCCTCCCCTTTGCGGGGGGATTGCTGCCAAACTGGAGGGAACCACTTTTTTTTTTCTTTTAAAGAACTGGAGTGCAGATGGGAAGGAGTGGGCGGGGGTGGGGAGACAGGACGCCTGTGATCCCCGAGACCCCCCCTCCCCCAGAGAGACCAAGCCAACCTGTCCAGAGCCCCCCTGCCCCCAGCTCATCCTAGCCACCAGCATCCCGAGCTCCCAGGGACTTAGCACAACAGGATCTCCGCATCCGACCCCCGCCCCGACTTCCCCGCCTATCACATGGTGCCGAATTGCATAGAACACACGTGTGTGTCGCGGGCTCCCGCCCCACACGCAGACAGGTCAGAGGGAGGAGGTGGGCGGGCCCCCCTGCAGCCCCGGGCCCTCACGCCCTCCTCCAGCCGGGAGAAACTGTGCTGTATGATACAGATCTATTTTAATACACCGACACTGGGTTGAACAAGATTTTTCTATTCTTTTATCGAAGAACAGAGTGTGCCCGGGCCCCGCCCGCCACCAGCTTGGGGGGTCGATGTCTTAAGAAGGTTCGTTTCCTGTCAGTGGTTTGTCTTCTCGGAGGATGAACTGAATCCATTTTCTTTCTTTTTTTTTTTTCCTTTTTGGGTCACACCCAGCGATGCACAGGGGGTTACTCCTGGCTCAGGCACTCAGGAATTATTCCTGGCAGTGCTCGGGGGGCCATATGGGATGCTGGGAATTGAACCCGGGTCGGCCGCGTGCAAGGCAAACGCCCTACCCGCTGTGCTATCTCTCCAGTCCCCCCCTTTTTTTTTTTTCCATTTTTCAATGTGCTGAGAGGCGAGGAGAGGTCGAGCCCAGAGGGGCAGCTGCTGACCGTCTCGAGACTTGGTTTTCTGTTGCTTTCTTTCTTCCGTTTGGTTCGGGGCTTTGGGCTGAGAAGGGCCGGCCAGCGGCTAGTGAGGTAGAGAGAGTGTTTTTGTCTTTGCTAAGCTGATGTAGTTTTCCTGCTGTGAGATGCATTAAACTCATGGATGGTTTCAGCCTTGGTGCCTGTTTCCTGCCTGCGGCGGGGGTGTGGAACAGGCAGAGGGAGGTGTGGACCTGGGGACCCGCAGAGACCAAATAGCCTGGAGCTGGCCCCCACCCGAGGGAAGGAGAGAGCTTGGAGGTTCCTACCCCCCTCGGAGCACACTCCAGACACAGGTGCCCGGGCGGGGCACAGCCGAGCTCCCAGGGTCCTGCATCCGGCTTCCCAGTGGGCCTAAGCCTGAGCCCCAAGGGGTCGCTCACCCTCATTCCTCCCTGCTTGGCATCTGGGTATAGTGGCCCGGCGGCTTCTCTGCAGGGTCACTGTGCCAGGGTCCAGCTTCTCCCGAAGGCCACGCCTGGCCCAGCTGGACACCCATGATGGACCCTGGCCTCGCCACAGCACACGGGGGCAGGAGACACAGATGCCACGGAGAGCCACAGCTGCCTGGCTCAGGACCACCTTGGTCCTGCCTGCGTGGGCGGAGTGTGTGCATGTGTGTGTGTGTGTGCGCGCGCGCGTGCATGTGTGTGTGCCTGCTGGTGCCTGATCCCTGTCCAGCCCCATGGGGTACCAGCACAGCTGCCTCCACACAGCACCCCTGCACTGCCCACCGCCCTCCAGGTGTGCCATTGGAAAGGGGCCCCCAAGTGGCAGAAACCCCTCCCTCCTGCTGGGTCACCCAGGGCCATCACTGGGGGGAGACAGCGCCACCTGGTGGTAGTCCCTGAGCATTTCGGGTTCTTAGAATCAACTTCAGATCTGGTTAGACACCACCAGCAAGACCTCCTCTTCGGCGTGGTCACGCTCAAGCTGCCTGCAAACCTCAGCCATTGGCGGGGAGCCCCAAAGTCTCTTCTTGCCGTCTCCTGAGCCTGCCTGGTCTATGAAAGCTGTGTGTTGGGTTCGGAGTCGGAGTGTTAGGGCAACACCCTGCAGTGCTCAGGGGCTCTTCCTGGCTCTGTGACCGGCCGTGACCCCTGGTGGGACCTTGAAGGACCATGTGTGGTGCTGGGGATTTGAACTGAGGTTGGCCACGTACAAGGCAAATGGCCTGAACCCCTGTGTGATCTTTCAGGTCCCGGCTTTGGTTTTTGGACCACACTCAGTGGTGCTCAGGGATCATTCATGGTGGGACTCAGGGGGACCATACCCAGTGTGGAGGAGCAAGCCAGGCTCTGCTGCGGGCAAGGCAAGCGTCGTAACCTCTCTCTTGGCCCGTTTGCTACGTCCTGTCCCCTCTACCCAGCCCCTGGTGGCAGGAAGAAGCAAGACACTGCTGCTGTAGCCTGAGGAAGGCTTTGAGGAGCTCGGGGTGGCAGCGTGGATGGCGTCTCCCTGGTACAGAGGCCAGCCCGGCACTTTGCTGGGTGTGCCCCCATGGAAGAGGGAAAAGCAGCCCAGCGTCCACCTTGAACTCCACCTTCAAGCTAGAGGGTGCACGAAGGTCATGGTGGGGAGCCCAGCTGGCCCCAGAAGTGGGGTGCCCAATTCTTGCTCTCCGCCCCCACAAAACTGCCAACCTGGCCCATTCCCCAGGCAGTCCCACCACTCTTTTTTTTTTTTTTGCTTTTTGGGTCACACCCAGCAATGCACAGGGGTTATTCCTGGCTCTTATGCACTCAGGAATTACTCCTGGCAGTGCTCAGGGGACCCTATGGGATGCTGGGAATTGAACCCAGGTGGGCCGTGTGCAAGGCAAACACCCTCCCCGCTGTGCTATCGCTCCAGCCCCAGTCCCACCGCTCTGAACTCTGCTCAGACTTCGAGGCCCTGGACGAGATTCATTCTCTCCTTGTGCCTTTTGAGCTGCAAGTTCTGGGCAGCTGGCCTGCTCCCTGCCCACCGCAACTAACTGCACGCGGGCCTGGCTGCGGGAGCGGAACGTTTGCACAACTGACCCCTCACGTCCCCGTCCATGGAGGCCTGGGAGTCCTCGCTCCCACGCCACACAGGGCATCGTCCTAAAGCTGAAACGGGCCACGTGCAGTTTCCACGCAGGGTCGCGGCGATCAGGCCCTGGGCGGTGGATCAGGAGGTGGAAACGGGGCTGCGCAGGTCCCAGGCAAGGGGGCAGAATCGCGCACACCCGCATCCTCGTACTCCTGGAGCTGCAGCCCGGGGCCACCTCTCGGGACTGCAGGCTTTGAGAGAGATCTCAGAAACGTGCGTGGCGCTGCAAAGCCTCCTGCTCCCGGAGTGGGCAGCACTGGGCTGGCTCTGGTTGGCTAAGAGCTGGGGCGCCCTGCTCTGATTGGCTAAAGGGCTAGGCGTGCCCCGCTCTGATTGGCCAAGTGCTGGGGCGCTCTGCTCTGATTGGCTAAAGGGCTGGGCGTGCCCCGCTCTGATTGGCCAAGTGCTGGGGCGCTCTGCTCTGATTGGCTAAAGGGCTAGGCGTGCCCCGCTCTGATTGGCCAAGTGCTGGGGCGCTCTGCTCTGATTGGCTAAAGGGCTGGGCGTGCCCCGCTCTGGTTGGCTAAGAACTGGAGCGTCCCTCCCTGGTTGGCTGAGGGTTAGAGCGCCCTTGTCTGGTTGGTTAAGAGTTGGAGCGTCCCGCCCTGGTTGGCTAAGGATTGGAGCGCCCCGCTCTGGTTGGCTAGCGCTGGAGCAGCCTCCCACCCCCATTGGCTAAGAGCTGGAGCGCCTCGCCCTGGTTGGCTAGAGCCAGAGCGTTCTCCCACCCCCATTGGCTAAGAACTGGAGCGCCTCGCCCTGGTTGGTTAGAGCCAGAGCGTTCTCCCACCCCCATTGGCTAAGAGCTGGAGCGCCTCGCCCTGGTTGGCTAGAGCCAGAGCGTTCTCCCACCCCCATTGGCTAAGAGCTGGAGCGCCTCGCCCTGGTTGGCTAGAGCCAGAGCGTTCTCCCACCCCCATTGGCTAAGAGCTGGAGCGCCTTGCCCTGGTTGGCTAGAGCCAGAGCGTTCTCCCACCCCCATTGGCTAAGAGTTGGAGCGCCTCGCCCTGGTTGGCTAGAGCCAGAGCGTTCTCCCACCCCCATTGGCTAAGAGCTGGAGCGCCCCGCCCTGGCTGCGGTGTGAAGCCAGATGTCTCAAGAGATGGGCCCACAGCCTGCTGGGCTCCCCGCCTGCGGACGGGGCAGCTGTGTGACCTCGGACACCATGCAGTCAGCGAGCTTTGCTGCAGTCAGCTGTCCAAGCTTCAGACTGGACAAGCCCCCCAGGTTGGCGCAACCAATACAGAAGGCGCCTTTTTTTTTTTTTTTTTTTTTTTTGCTTTTTGGGTCACACTCGGCGATGCTCAGGGGTTCCTCCTGGCTCATGCACTCAGGAATCACTCCTGGTGGTGCTCGGGGGACCCTATGGGATGCTGGAAATCGAACCCAGGTCGGTCGCATGCAAGGCAAACACCCTACCCGCTGTGCTATTGCTCCAGTTTTTGTGGCTGGGCCCATTTCCAACCTGCCACCTCACCACCGCCAGGGCTCACTCCTGAGCACAAGCCTGGGGCAGGGCCCTGAGCATGACGGGGTCGGGCCTGACACTCCCCGCCTCTGTCCCCCAACCAGGGAGACCGGACTTGGGCACGGCTGAGGTCACGAGGCCCCCTGACCCTTTGCAGAAGTGGCTTCTGGGCACCCCAGCAACGGGCTCTGGAGTAGGGGGCATCAGTGAAGGTGTAGGGGGCATCAGTGAAGGGCATCAGGGACGCTCCAGTTCTTAGCCAACCAGAGCGGGGCACGCCCAGCCCTTTAGCCAATCAGAGCAGGGCGCCCCAGCACTTGGCCAATCAGAGCAGGGCACGCCCATCCCTTTAGCCAATCAGAGCAGGGCGCCCCAGCTCTTAGCCTTCCCCCCCACCATCTGTCATGTGGACCCACCAGAGTGACAGACGTTGGTGACCCCCGCCACAAACCCAGGTGCCTGTACGTGGGCCTCAGCTGTCCAAGCTCCGAGACTGGACAAGCCCCCTAGGTTGGAGCAACCAATACAGAGGGCGCCCTCTTTTTCTTTTTTCTTTTTCTTTTTTGCTTTTTGGGTCCCACCTGGCGATGCTCAGGGGTTACTCCTGGCTCTGCAGTCAGGAATGACTCCTGGCGGTGCTCGGGGGACCCTATGGGATGCTGGGAATCGAACCCAGGTTGGCCGCGTGCAAGGCAAATGCCCTCTCCAATGTGCTATTGCTCCATTTTTTTTTGAGGGCACCCTCTTGTCACCCACCACTGGGTGGGCTGAGGGGGACCCATGAGGGTGAATCTGGGAGATTTCTGCAGATTCTGGGGTCCTGGGGTTGCCATGGGGGCCTCTGCTGGTCACACAGTCCGGCGACCTCCCCACCTGTGGCCCTGGAGGAGCCTGGCTGGGCCCTGGTGTGGCAGAAGAGGCCAGGCCAATGGTGCCAGCGACCCAGCCCAGTCACATCCCATGCAGACAAGGCTGACCCGGGCGTGGCCAGCAGCGGCTGAAGTGGAGTCACTGGCCAGCGTGGCTGAGTCCCATGACTGAGTTTGGGGCGAAGCACCAGCAGGGGCAGTGCCCGGGGGGGGGGGGGACTGTTTAATGCTGAGTCTGCACCTGTGCAAGTGCCGGGCGCAGGGGCCGCGGGGGCACTGTGGGTGCAGGCAGGCGGGTGGGGCCCCCTGCGTCCTCCCCACCCGCCCCGGGCGCGCGGAAGACCTTCCCGGGGTGCTCGATCAGCAGCTCTGTGAACAGGAGCAGCGGCACCAGCGCGTCCAGCTCAGCTGACCCCCGCCACAGGAGGTTCAGCGCGAAGACACGGGCCAGGCTGGAGCTGCTCATGCCATTGGTCAGGCTCTCCCGGGACACCTGGGGGCAGGGACGGCACGGTCACCTGGGGGTCAGGCCCAGGAGGGGCAGGGGTGGGGGATGAAAGGGACAGGGAGAGGCGGGGCAGAGCCAGAGGGGGTCTTCGAGGGGCACAGAGCATCGCTGGCCGTGCCTCCCCCAGTAAGGAAGAGGCGGGAGACAGGGGCAGCCCCTGCGCCTCAGAGCTGGAAGAGGCAGGAAGTGCCCCGGGAGCCTGGGTCCAGGTTGTGGCCTCTGGGTAGGGACAGAATCGGCTTCTCATGCGGGCGGGACCCCCGTGCCACATCCCCCAATCACTCAGGGTGGCCCTTGATCCTGGGTTGGGGTGTCCCCCCTCCCCCGGTGTGGGCCCCCAGCAGACTCTGTGCACAGGAGTGGACATAGGGACAGGCAGGCTCCGTGCAGAAAGGTGGCCAGTAGCCAGGTCTGGGGCAGTAGGCCTGTCAGGGGCGGGTCAGCTACCAGCATCAGCACCTACTGCCCAAACAGGCCTGGAAGCATGGGTTCGAGGACAGGAAGTGTGAGCTCGGGGACAGAAAATGTGGGCTCGAGGACAGGAAATATGACCTCAAGGACAGGAAATATGACTTCAAGGACAGGAAATATGACCTCAAGGACAGGAAGTGCAGTTTAGAGGATAGGAAGTGTGGGCTTGAGGACAGGAAGTGCAGGCTCAAGGACAGGAAGTATGAGCTCGAGGACAGGAAGTGTGGGCTCGAGGACAGGAAGTGCAGTTTTGAGGACAGGAAGTGTGGGCTTGAGGAGAGGAAGTATAGGTTCGAGGGCAGGAAGTGCAGGTTCAAGAACAGGAAGTCTGAGCTCAAGAACAGGAAGTGCAGGCTCGAGGACAGGAAGTGCAGGTTCAAGAACAGGAAGTGCAGGTTCGAGGACAGGAAGTGCGGGCTTGAGGACAGGAAGTGCAGGTTCAAGAACAGGAAGTGCAGGCTCGAGGACAGGTAGTCTGAGCTCGAGAACACGAAGTCTGAGCTCGAGAACAGGAAGTGCGGGCTCAAGGACAGGAAGTCTGAGCTCGAGGACAGGAAGTGCAGGCTCGAGGACAGGAAGTGCAGTTTTGAGGACAGGAAGTGAGGGCTCGAGAACAGGAAGTGCAGGCTCGAGGACAGGAAGTGCAGGTTCAAGAACAGGAAGTGCAGGTTCAAGAACAGGAAGTGCAGGCTCGAGGACAGGAAGTGCAGGTTCAAGAACAGGAAGTGCAGGTTTGAGGACAGGAAGCATGGGCTCAAGGACAGGAAGTATGAGCTCGAGGACAGGATGTGTGGGCTCAAGGACAGGAAGCGCGGGCTTGAGGACAGAATGTGTGGGCTCGAAGACAGGAAGTGGGGGCTGGCGCGCGGAAGTGTGCCCGGCCCACACACCCACCTCATGCAGGAAGCCCACGAGGTAGCTGAGGACGGCGTGGTTGTGCTCCGGGAGGCTCTGCGCGATCTGGCGGCAGCGGGTCACGCGCAGGCTGCTCGCCACCCCTGCAGCGACAGGAGGCCCTTCCTGGTCCCGCCCCGGGACGGGGGCGCGGGAGGGGGGGAGAAGCCGTGGCGGTGCTGCCCTCTGTGGGGTCTCTGCACCCCTGGGCCCGGGGTGGCCGCCCCTACCGGTGATGCCGAGAATCTGCTCCAGCACCTCGTCGGTGAGCAGCGGCTGCGGCAGCTCTCGGAGGAAGGCCTTGAGGGTCGCGGCGGCCACGTGCACGTCCCCGTAGGCGTCCAAGTCCACCCGCTTCCCTGCTCGGCACAGCACAGGGGTGGTTGGGGGCTGCGGGGGTCCCACGGCCCCCCAGTGTGGGTGTCAGCAGACGCCTGGAACTGTGGCTGGTTCACCCACGCCTCGGAGGTGGTCACAGCTCCTGGGACACGCCTAGATGCAGAGCGGGAATTCGGAGAGATTGGGACACTCACGGGGAAAGGAAGGGTGATGCCGGCATACGGCTCGGCGGCACGGCCCTGGCCCGGGGCCCAGGTTCAGTTCCCCAAACGGGAAAAAAAAAACAAAAAATAAACGGGCTGAGAGATCAGGCTGCAGGGGGGCTCTTGCCTTGCACACAGCTGACCCGGGTTCGATCCCCGCACCCCCATATGGTGCCCTGAGCCGAACCAGGAGTCACCCTGAGCACTGCCAGATGTGACCCCCAAAACAAAACAAGCAAATAAAATAGAGCAATGACAGCCAGGCATGACAGAATAGGGGCAGGGAGGGCTTTTGCCCTGCACACATGGAAAACTGGGGTTCAGCACCCCCAAGGTCCCCTGAGTGAGTGAGTGAGCCCCGAGCACAGAACCAGGAGCAAGCCCTGAGCACAAAACCAGGAGTCAGTCCCGAGCACAGAGCCAGGAGTGAGCCCTGAGCACAGAGCCAGGAGTCAGCCCTGAGCACAGAGCCAGGAGTCAGCCCTGAGCACTGCTGGGTGTGACCCCTACGCCCCCAAGCAAGAAAACAAAACATCGACAGAAGAAAAGGCTGTCATCACGAGCACAGACGTGACCATAAGCACTGGCTAAGAGTCCCCATGTTGGTGACCTGTGCTGGGTTCAGGTGACCCCGAAACGCGGACTGCCTGGGGGCCCCCTCACCCTGGTTGTAGAGCCGCTGGACCTCGCGGACACTCTGGATGCTGGCCGGTTTCCGGAATAGGCCCTTGGTGTGCAGCCCTGGCGGGGGGGAGAGGGCCTCAGGAACCTCGAGGATACCAGCACACGGGGCTTCTGGAACGTTCCAGGGCTCTCCTGCCCGAGGCTGGTGGGGGAAGCTCTCCAGTCCAGTTCCCTCACCCCCACCCGCCTCCTCATTCTCCCCCCAAGTAAACTTTATCGTGGACACAGAACCACTGAATTTTCTATTTTGGTGGTCCCAGAAGGGACCCATATGCCAGTCGGACAGACCCGCCCGACTCTGCTCCATGCCTGCTGTGTGACCTTGCGAAAGCACTGGCCCTCTCTGAGTCTACGAAGTAAAGACAGAGTCTACCCAGAGCCCACCCTGGTCCCCTCCCTGTGGGTCTGGACGTGGGCCTGAGGAGGCTTGGGGAGGCACCAGCCACGCCCCTCCGTGTGACAGATGCTGCCACAGTGGGAACTGGGGGTCAAAGGCATCCCTGCTCCAGAAGTCTTTGCTGTGCCCCCCACTTTAGGCCAGAGGACCACTCTGTTCTGTTTTTCACCTCACTGGGCAGCCAGGGAAACAGAGACAGCAAGGAACAGGGCCAAGATCACACAGCCAGCAGGAACCAAACCCAGGTGGCCGGAGCCCAGCCCGGGGGTTTCTGGTCTCTGCGGCAACCTGGCTGCTGGGGGCCCCAGGGCCGTGCCAGCCCCACTCACCTTTCTCTCTCAGGTACGTCACCGTGAACCGCAGCACAGGAGGAATGAGTTCGCCCTGATTTTTGTCTCTGAGACTGTGAGGAGAGAAAGCGAAGGTTGTCAGGGCGGCTGTGGCGGGGTGCGGGGAGCCCAGGAGAGTCAGAGACCCTCGGCTTGGCTCCCAGGAAGGGCGGCCCTGCAGTGCAGGGCATTCCAGGGGCAACTTCTGGGCGGGGTTTTGAGGGGTGAATAGGAGCCTGCAGAAGACGAAAGAGGGAACAGGCTGCAGGCTGAAGAAGGTGCGGGTCTCAGGTGTGCCCCCAGGCCCTGCAGGTGTGCGGCTACGAACGGCACCACAAAGATGAAAGAAAGGCAGAGGAAACTGCATTGAGGAGGTGGGAGCACACACAGGGGTGCCCAGCGGAGTAAGCAGAACCGGGGTCTCTGGACCACTTCCCGACTGAGAGCTCCAGCCCAGTCAAACCGTAGTCCCTTCGGCACCTCCAGGACCCACCCTAGGGCCCCGAGCTGGGACGAGGTGCTCAGGTGTGGCCCCTAAAGGAAACGAAAACCCGCTTGATGCAAGCCACGTGCACTGGACTGCAGACATGCGTGGACGGGGAGGGAGGTCTGAGCTTGACCCTGGGTCCGAGAACCACCCCAGAGCCGACCCAGCCAGCCAGCGGGAGCCTCAGGCTGGTGTGCCTGGTGGCTCACAGCGCTCATGCGGCGGTGCAGGTCCTGGACCTAGGCTGGACCTAGGCCACCCACCTGCTAGGCCAGTGCTCTAGAGTCCTGGGCTCTTCCTGGCCCCGCCCCAGATCGCCCCGCCCCTTTCCCTGGCCCCGCCCCACCTCTCCCCGGCCCTCCCTGGCCCCGCCCCCATCTCTCCCTGGCCCCGCCCCTCCCTGACCCCACCCCCGACCTCCCTGGCCCGGCCCCGGATCTCCCTGGCCCCGCCCCTCCCTGACCCCACCCCCGACCTCCCTGGCCCCGCCCCGGATCTCCCTGGCCCCTCCCTGACTCCACTCCTGATCTCCCTGGCCCCGCCCCATCTCTCCATGGCCCCGCCCCTCCCTGACCCCACCCCCGACCTCCCTGGCCCCGCCCCGGATCTCCCTGGTCCCTCCCTGACTCCACCCCTGATCTCCCTGGCCCCGCCCCATCTCTCCATGGCCCCGCCCCTCCCTGACACCACCCCGACCTCCCTGGCCCCGCCCCGGATCTCCCTGGCCCCGCCCAAGCTCCGCCCCAGCTCTCCCTGGCCCCGCCCCAGCTCTCCCGGCCCCGCCCCCACCCTCACTCACTACTGCAGGCTGACGCCAAACTGCTGGGTGGGCAGCGGGGGCCGAGGTGGAGGCGTCTTGGCGGGAGGAGGCGGCCGGCCCTGGTGCAGGTTCTGGAGCGCCTCATCGTAGCTGCGGACACAGCGGGGGCTCAGCCGTGACCGCGGGGGAAGGCCCCGAGCAGACCCACTGCCCCCCCCACATTCCAAACCCCTCCTGCGCTGGCCATGCGGAGGCAGGAGGGTCATCTGCTCGGCCCTCCTGCCAACCCGTGACCAGACTGTCCCCCACCCCCCCCCCCGGTGTCTCCAGGGGACATCCCTCTGCTGGACACCTCCCTGCATGGTTTCCCTCGAACAGTCACTCCAGGAGCCACCTCCTCCTGGAAGCCTTCCCTGACTGAGCCTCTCCTAGTGCCTTCACCACTAGGTTCAGCACCTGCTCCGGCCCCTGGCATCACTGACCTAGGGCTCCCATCATGGGGGCAGGGAGCGGGATCTGGTGCCACCAGGGAATTCCCCACAGAGTATGGGACCACATACTGCACCCACACGGACCTCACCCGCCCGAGGACCAGCTCAGCCCTGGTACCTCAACCAGCCCCCAGAGGCAGGTGCCAAGGGCAGGGGGTGGCCAGGCCGACGCACCCATGACAGCACAGCGTTCGGGAGCCGGGCTGCGAGGGGACCCGCACCCTCAGGCACCGTCACCCAAGGCCAGGACGGTCCCGACATTCAGAGCCGCAGCTGAGGGTGGGCGGGGGTCCCGGGCCACAGCCCTGGGGGGCGGCACGCACGGGGGTCCCGGCCACGCACCGGCGGACTTCGGGGGGCACCGTCAGCTGCAGGCCGGGGAACTGCTCCTGCAGCTCACGCAGGGAGTGGACGTACGTGATCTTCTTCCCGAACTTGTGGCTGCGGGAGGGGGCCGAGAGTGACCGCGAGCCCGCCCAGCCTGCAGGGACTGGCCATGAATCGGGGCTGGGTGGGGGGGAGTGATGGGACCCCCTGCAGCCCCCTGCAGCCAGCGCCCAAGGTCGGGCTCAGGGGTGTCCCCACGGGCCTCAGCTGTGGCCAGAGCTGCCGCTCCCCAAGTCCTACCCCATGGGCGGCCCCCAGGGCGAACCCAGCCCCCCCACTTCCGTTCCCCTCCCCCCTCTGTAAACTCCCCCCTCAGCCCCCGGGCCCCCTGGAACGCAGACCTGGCTGGGAAGGGGCCAGCTGCTTCTGATTCTCCATCTCCCCCGACCTGGCGTCCAGCCCTTCCAGCCGGAGGGGACACAGGTCCAGCCCACACTCATGCCCCGCCCCTGCGGGCCGGCCGGTGCCCACCCTGACTCCTGATCAGACTGGGCGACATGCCCACAGGGTCCTGAGTTCTGGTGAGTGTGCGCGAGTGTGTCAGTGTGTGTGTCAGGGTGTCAGTGTCTGAGTGTCGATGTCTGGGTGTGTCAATGTGTGTGTGTATGTGTCAGTATGTGTGTCAGCGTCTGAGTGTGTGAGTGCCGGTGTCTGAGTGTGTCAGTGTGTGAGTGTGTGTCAGTGTCTAAGTGTGTGAGTGTGTCAGTGTCTAAGTGTGTGAGTGTATCACTCAGTGTCTGTGTGTGAGTGTTGTCAGTGTCCAAGTGTGTGTGTCAGTATGTCAGTGTCTGAGTATGTGTGTAAGTGTCTGAATGTACGTGTCATTGTGTGACTGTGTCACTGGGAGTGCCTAAGTGTGTGTATGAGTGTGTGAGCACCTGAGTGTGAGTGTACCAGTGCCTGTGTGTGAGTGTCAAACTGTGAGCATGCGTGCAGGAGTGTGTCTGCGTGTGTGTGTATGTCGTTGCAAGTGTGCGATTCCGTGGGTACTCCAGTATGTGTGTGAGTGTGAGCGAGTGTGTGTTGTGTAGAACCTTCCCATGTGGGCTGGTCGTGGTGTGGTGTTGAAGGCACCTTGTACGCAGCGCCTGCAGTCCGGTCCCTGATACCAGGAGTCCCGAGTCTGGCGGGGTGTGACCTCAGGGGTCCCAGCACCGTCACTGTGACCCGGGCAACCCCCGACACAGGGTGGGGGGCCTTGAGCACCGCCCCTTCGGACCTTCACGCTGAGCCACACCCCAGCAGGCCGGGAATGGCCGGGAGGGTCCGGAGGCCTTTGATCGCTGTCGGGAGACCCCCTGTGAGCATCTGTTTCCCACGCCCAGTACACCCCCCACCCGTGGCCGCGAGCACTGTGCTCCCTAGCGGGGTCCCGGGGCGGCACCTGACGAGGGGCTTGAGCAGGGCCCACAGGACGCGAAGGGAGTTGCTGGGATGCACCACGTACAGGGCCTTCAGGTTCTTCCTGTACCTGCGGGCGCAGGGGGGACGTGGCTGCACACGGGACCCCGACCGCGGCCCCTCCCCCACCCCCGCCCGGGTCTCGCGTGTCCCCTGGGGCGTGGGGCTGCCGCTGACCGGTGCTGGAGCTGGCCATAGGCGCTCTGCAGCCACCGCAGCGAGGGCCGGTTCCCGCGGTGCAGCCCGTGGTGGAAGTAGACCAGCGCGTACTCCCGCCCGCCGTGCAGGGCCAGCTCGTGCTCCAGGTACCTGCGCAGAGAGGCGGCTGCCACCGGGCCCACCCGCAGGCCCGGCTCACGGCGCACAGGGCAAAGGGTCCCAGGCGCCGTCCCTTTCCATGGCCCCTCGGGGCCGCGTGACCAGGCCTCTGGTGGAGTCGGGTCTCAGCAGTCTCGGGAGCAGTGACTGCGGCGGGGGCTCCGGAGGGCACGCGCCCCCACGGGCTCCCCAGGACAGCCGAGCTTCTGGGCGTCAGAGATGGCAGGTTCACCGGGCGGAACAACTGGGGTGTCACGAAGACACGCCAGCCGGCTGGGAGGACACTGCTGGACACCGTGGCCGCAGGCATGGCAGGGCAGGAACCGTGGGGAGAGTGTGAGGGCATTGGGCTCCCCTCCCAGGGCGGCCACAGGGGTGCGGGGAACACGAGGGGGGACCCCAGGGGCCCGGCCCTCCTGAGTAGCGAGCACCAAGTGATGCAGGCTCTCCCAGGGGCTCAGGCTTGGGAGGGGACCCCAGGGCCTGGAGACCCTCCCCCGAGTCCAGTGCAGGGGTCTGGCGCTGCTGGTACTGTGCTGGAGAAGGTCCCGTCCCCTGGCCTGGGCTTGGTGGCCAGTGGCCCAGCCCTGCCCTGCTCGGCTCCTGAGCATCAGCCTTGGCCTCGGGTCCACCCACCCTGCGAGGGCTGGGTGGGATGTGCTGGAGGGGGAGCCCTGCAGGGGTGCGTGTGTGCTGGGGACGGGCATGAGCAGGAGTGTGTGCTGTGGGGGTGCACCAGGGCTGCCTGGGAGAGGAGACTGCAGGGGTGAGTGTGTGACAGAGAGGGGCGTGTGCAGGGGTGCGTGTGTGCTAGGGAGGGGCATTTGTTGGGCTGTGTGTGTGTGTGGGTGGGAAGGGCACATGCAGGGGTGCGTGTGAGCCAGGGAGGGGTGTGTGCAGGGGTGCATGTGTGCTATGAAGGGGAGTGTGCAGGGGTGAATTTTTGATAGGGAGGGTCGTGTGCAGGGGTGCATGTGTGACAGGGAGGGGCACATGCTGAGTCTGCGTGGGTTGGAAGGGCACATGCAGGGGTGCGTGTGAGCCTGGGAGGGGTGTGTGCAGGGGTGCACGTATGCTAGGATGGAGTGTGTGCAGGAGTGAATGTGTGATAGGGAGGGGTGTGTGCAGGGGTGCGTGTGTGCTAGGGAGGGGCACATGCTGGGTGTGTGTGGGTGGGCAGGGCATATGCAGGGGTACATTATGTGACAGGGAGGGGCATATGCATGGGTGCATGTGTGCTAGGGAGGGGCATGTGCAGGGGTGCTTGTGTGAGAGGGAGGGGCACATGCTGAGACTGTGGGTGGGAAGGGCACATGCAGGGGTGCGTGTGTGGCAGGGAGGGGCGTGTGCTGGGGAGGGGTGAGTACAATGGTACATATGTCCTGGACGGGCAGCACATGCAGGGGTGCGTCTGCCCATGGGAGGCCAGGCGGGCAGTGAGGTGCGCGCGCAGCCCGTGGGCCAGACTTACTTCAGCAGGCGCCTGTGGTCGAGTTGGTGGGACGGGGGCAGGCGGCAGCAGCTGAAGGTGACCACGCGCTGCCCGCAGCGGTCCTGCCCTGCAGGAGCAGAGTGTCAGCCCCACAAGCGCTGATCCCGGGCCCCTTCTCGCCGAGGAAGCACCCCTACGGGCATCCCCTCAGACCGTCACCAGCTCCTGTCCAGGACCTGCATGCAGGAGCCACCTGGCTTCAGAGAAAACGGGGTCCCGGCTCAGCCCACAGAGGGGTCGCCTGCCCATTGAACTGAAACCTACAGAACTGACCTCAGGGCCGGAGCGATAGCATAGTGGGGAGAGCGTTTGCCTTGCACGCGGCCGACCCGGGTTCGATCCCCAGCATCCCATAGGGTCCCCCGAGCACTGCCACGAGGGATTCCTGAATGCAGAGCCAGGAGGAACCCCTGTGCATCGCCGGGTATGACCCAAAAAAAGTGAAAATAAATTTAAGAAATAATAAATAAACACTGTCCAGTCCTCAGTGGCCGTGGGTCTCCTTCAAGCACATGTCCCCAGAGTGAGTATGAGATGGCACCGTGAGCCCCCCTCAGCCCTGCCCCCGCCCCCCTGCCCCCGGGCCCAGACCCCACCTGCCACCTGCAGGAAGCCGTGTCTAGCCACATCGTAGAATGGGTGGTCAGTGCTCAGCGCCAGCTGTTCCTCCGCCACCGCGGGGGTCTCCGAGGGTCCGTAGGCTGTGCCCAGCAGGGCTGCCTCCTCCTCTTCTCTTTGCAACTCTGCAGCAGACAGGGCAGGGGCAGAGGGGGGGTGGGGGGACGCGTGCTGTGTTCCCGGGGTTACCTTGTAGGGCAGTCACATGTCTCACTGCCCCTCCCCTTGCCCCCCCCACACCCCCCTCTCCTGGGCACCCCCCAGCGCCCATCTCTGAGTCCTGCCCACACTGTCACCGCCACTCCCAGGCTGACTCCTACAGAGAAATAAGCCCATCGGGGTGGGGTGGGGTGGGGTGGGAGGACGCCCCCACAAGCCCCTCTGTCCCTAGCAGCACTGGGTGCACGTGGATTGATGCCCAGTTGCGGCCACTGGCAGTGGGCAGGAGGCCCCAGTGGGGCCGGGGAGAGGGTCCCCCACTGCTGAGTCTTCCTGGGTGTAAGCGAGGTTCTTGCAGACACCAGTGGCCACCGGAGCCCGCAGAGCTGACGGGTCTGCCGGGTCCCACCAGAGGCTCGCGGTGGCCTATAGCAACTGGTGTCTCCCCTGGGAGAAGCTATGTGTGGGTATCAGGGCCCCACGGCTGCACCCCAGGGCTGGTGTCCCCGCCAGAAAAAAACATGGGCACAGCAAGGAGGGCACCAGCGGCTGGGGTCCCACTGACAAGCCCCTGGGTCCTACCCTAGAACGGACAGGGCTGGTGTGTGTGTGTGTGTGTGTGTGTGTGTGTGTGTGTGATAGATTCTGGCAGTGGTTCCCAAGGCAAAGCCAGGCTTGAGTGTCCCCTGGGTGCAGGGCACACACATTCCTCCACATCAAGGAACCTGCCTCCAGGCCAGTCCCACGCCCCCTCCTCAGGACCTCGCCCCTGTCCACTGGGTCTGTGACAGCATGAGGGGACGGACGTGTCCCCCGCCCGGGGTGACAGGTGGGTCTCAGGGCTGCAGATGCACCCACGCCCCCCACCACAGACCCGAAGAGATGGACACAACGTCCCTGCGACGCGCACTGTAGAGGCTGCTGGGCAGCGCTGTCCTCATCCCGGAGCAGAGTCGAGAAACCCCACGTGGGCAAAGGGGGCGCTGCAGGTGCGAGTGGGCGGGGAGGGAGCCGCGGGGGTGATTGGGTGAAAAGCAGAGCCGGGTGAGGGAACTCCAGCTGTGATTGGGTGAAAAGCAGAGCTAGGCGAGGAAACTCCAGCTGTGATTGGGTGAAGGGCGGGGCTGGGAGAGGAAGCTACAGCTGTGATTGGGTAAAAGGCAGAGATGAGGAAACTCCAGCTGTGATTGGGTGATGGGTGCGTGGGCGAGGAAACTCCTGCTGTGATTGGGTAAAAGGCAGATGAGGAAACTACACCTGTGGATGGCTGAAGGGCGGGGCAGGGAGAAGAAGCTACAGCTGTGATTGGGCGAGGGGGCGGGGAAAGAGGAAACTCCAGCTGTGATTGGGTGAAGGGTGGGGCTGGGAAGGAAGTTACAGCTGTGATTGGGTAAAAGGCAGAGATGAGGAAACTCCAGCTATGATTGGGTGATGGGTGAGTGGGCGGGGAAACTACACCTGTGGTTGGCTGAAGGGCGGGGCCGGGAGAAGCTACAGCTGTGATTGGGTGAGGGGCGGGGGGGCAGAGCTATGATTGGGTGAAAGGTAGAGATGAGGAAACTACACCCGTGATTGGATGATGGGCGGGTCAGGGAGAAGGGGGCTCCAGCTGTGATTGGGTGAAAGGCAGAGATGAGGAAACTACACCCGTGATTGGATGATGGGCGGGTCAGGGAGAAGAAGCTACAGCTGTGATAGGGCGAGGGGCGGGGGGGGGCAGAGGAAACTCCAGCTGTGATTGGGTGAAGGGTGGGGCTGGGAGAGGAAACTCCAGCTGTGATTGGGTGAAAGGCAGAGATGAGGAAACTACACCCGTGATTGGATGACGGGCGGGTCAGGGAGAAGAAGCTACAGCTGTGATTGGGCGAGGGGCGGGGGATGAGGAAACTCCAGCCGTGATTGGGTGAAGGGTGGGGCTGGGAAGGAAGTGACAGCTGTGATTGGCTGAAGGTGAGGAAGCGACAGTTCTGATTGGCTGGAGGGCGAGACTGGGCGGGGGCAGGGCTCTGCGGGTCTGGAAAGCGGCTGCCCTGCAGGGAGCGAGTCTCCTGGGCTGTACGTGCACAAGCTCCCGGCCGCGCTGCGTGTCGCATTCCTCCGCGGTGTGTCACTGCTCACAAGCACGTCTGCAGGCTCCTGCAAACGCACTGCCGCTCCTTGCTTCGTGCCCTGCCCGGCCGTGCGCAGAGGCCGCTCCTGCACCGCGTGGGCCCCGGGTCTGCTCCTGCCTCTGCTGGGGGCCACGCGGCGCCGGGCTCGAACCCGCGCCCACTTGCAAGCCCGTGCTCAGACCTGAATCAGCTCCGGCCTGGGAAGGCCCTTTCCTCTGCCCTCTGGAGGGATGTGTGCGGTGGACACACCCCGAGCTGCCCTGGGGGGAAGGTGGGCAGTGGACACACCCAGGCTGCCCTGTCCCTTCGCGGGGTGCCACTGTCCGTCCGGAGGGGCACGTGTGCTCTGCCGAGTCCCGGTCCCGCCCCAGCGGTACCTATTTCAGCCAGTTCCTCCAGCTCCAGCTGGGACATGCTCTCCCACGGGTGGGGACACCCAGACGTTGGCCGGTTCTTGGGGACCCAGGCAGGTCCCTTCCGACACCCTGAGGGAGAAGCACAGAGACCGGGACAGTTCCTTCCAGGGCCGAGGAGCCCAGGTCAGCCCCCAGTGACCCCCAAGCCACAGCAGCCCCTGCCCGGGACCCCCGGGGTCTGAGCCTGCATCCCCCCCCTGCCCCGTGGGGCCTGACCAGGAGTCCCCGCTCCTGAGATGGGGTGGCGGGAGGGGGTTCGGGGTGTGCCAGGGGGTCAGGTTCCGGCCGGCAGCGGGTCACTGTCTGCAAGTCCCACCAGGTCCACACCCAATGCCACCGTCCAAATCCAGCTCAGCAAGACGAGGCAGGGGACCCTGGGCCCACCCGGTACCCCCTCCCACCCCGAGTGAAGGTGAGAAACTCAACCGTCCACGTGGCAAGTTCTGGGCATGGCCCAGGTCACCTGGTCTGCACGGACACCAGAGCCCAGGCCATTGCAGGTCCCCCCAGCCGGAGACCCTCACTGTCCTGCACCGCACCCACCCTCAGGGCAGCACGAGGGCCCCCCCCTCCCCCAGAGCTCATCTGTGGGCTGGAGATGCGTGACCAGAGGGACAGGCAGCCTGACAGCGGCTCTGGGGCCTAGATCCTGAGAGACGGACGGGACAGTAGGTGGGGCGTGGTGGACCTGGGGTCCATCCCTACCACTTCCAGGACCTGGATCCCCGCCCCCTGGAGTGATCCCTGAGCATAGAGGAAGGAAGGAGGGAGGGAGGGAGGGAGCAAGGGAAGGAAGGAAGGAAGGAAGGAAGGAAGGAAGGGAGCAAGGGAAGGAAAGGAAGGAAGGAAGGAAGGAAGGGAGCAAGGGAAGGAAAGGAAGGAAGGAAGGAAGGAAGGAAGGAAGGGAGGAAGGGAGGAGGGAGAAAAGAATGAATGAATGAATGAATGAAAAAAGGAAGGAGGGGAAGGCAACAGCTTAAAGACCTGAAGGAATGAATGAAGAAAGGAAGGAAGGGAAGAGAGGAAGGAAGGGAGAGAGGGAGGAAGGGAGGAAGGAAGGAAGGGAGGAAGGAAGGAAGGAAGGAAGGAAGGGAGGGAGGGAGGGAGGGGGAGGGGGGAGGGTGTCCTTTTAAGAGCCAGTTAAGCAAGCTGTTTTCTTCCAACCAGGACTCAGGGTGGCGTGGTGGGAGGGCATGCAGCACCCCATTCCTTCTGTCTCCCAGAGTCAGCGGTTAACAGGGCTGGTCCGTGAGACACTGGTGGGGGGGGCTCCCTCCTGGGCACTTGCTCCCCGGCCCCTGCGATGGGTACTGGGAAGTGCCAAGAGCCCATGGAAGTGAAGCAGAGATGCCGGCGGGGGGTGGGCTTGTCCCTGGATCCCCCTGGCCTGCTCCCTGGGAGCCCAGCTCAGACTTCAACTCCCCCCAACGGTTCTATTTATAATTCACAGCCAAACGGTTTGTTGCTATAAAAATACATTTGCACATTACACAAATAGACCCTCACAGCAATTACCCCGATGCTGTAGCTACAAATTAGCACCTACTTACCTTGGGCAAATTAGCGCCAAATTTCCTTTCACTGGCGCAGGCAGAGGTCCAGGGAAGAAGAGCACTCAGAGGAGGGTGTGGGGTGTCCTGATAGGGCTGGGGTGGGGGGGGTGCTCCTTCGTGCGTGTATCTGCCTCTGAGCCAGAGATGCTCGTGGCTGAGGGGTCACCGCCTGCAGGCACCCCAGAAGTTACTTTGGGGCCAGGGCAACAGCTTAAAGGCCTGGAGTGTGTTTGCGTGGGGGGTCCCTAGGCGAGACCCCTGGCCCGGTATGGTCCCCTGGGCACCAAGCTGGCCCGGATGTGAACCCCCAAACAAGAGAGCAGCCCACGCTTCTGCCCCAACTCTGCCACAGCCTCCTGAGTGCGGGGGCGCCCCCCAACCTCAGCCCCAGGACCGGCCACAGGCAGCAAGACCCTGGGTCGGAAGAGACAGCAACGGAACTCGGAGTTGACTCTGGGATTGAGCACTGAGCTCAGAGCAAGCGGGTCCCCCTGATGTAGGCAGGTAGACAGGGAGGGCCCCCTCCCGAGGCAATGATAAGAGCCAGCCCTGCAGAAAATAGGAAAACAGGAACTAAGGCTTGATAAAACCCTCACCTGGCTCCAGCAACAGACCCAAAGAAGCTCCTCTAGGAACAAAAGGCCAGGAAAGGAATTTCAAAGAAGACCATCACCACTCCCATCCTCCCTGGCAACCTCCTTAGCAACGGGACATTTACCTGGGAAGAAGCCCCACGTGGGGGCAGGTTGGAGGAACCCTATAAAGGCCACCTTGAACAAAGGAAGCACGCGCATTTGCTGCCCGAGCCCATGTGCTGCTTGCGCCCACGTGGCCGAGCACATGTGGTTCCCGAGCACATGTGTCGCCCGCATCTCCCCTCTTGAGATGTGTACTTTCATGCTTTTGTGTCTAACTTTACTCTCTCACTCTCTCTCCCTCCCTCCATACCTAAAAATCCTCCAAATAAAATCTATTTACTTCACTGCTTGTCTACTCCTGAAATTCTTTTCTGCGAGCGAGACAAGAACCCCAGAGACCTCGGGTAAGGCTTGGGACTGGTCTCTCCTTTCCTGCAAAGAGCAAATTCTCGCCCCAGCTTGAGTCCGTGGCTCCCCGAGCAATCGGGTGGCGGGGATTAACTCCCGTGCCGAGAAGATCAAGCGGACTTCAGGTGTGGCTTGACAGCCACCTTGTGGGGCTGGCGGGGCTCAGGCCCGTGCCGAGCAGGTGCTCACTGCAGACTTTACCGGTCCTAGCCTACCCAGGGTTCCGGGTGGCAGAGGCGGGTGGGGAGAAAGTGGCTGTCTTTCTCCTCCCCACTTCACATAAGTCACCCGTGGGGCCCACCGACATCAGATGGCGACCACGAAGGGACAGATGCAGTGAAGAAATCCACGAGGAATGAGGTAATCTGTGGAAAATCTGCTGTGGAGGTATGCTCCCTTGGAAATCTCTAGGGGGAAGGGGGAGGAATGTGATAACCTCTGTGTGAATGTGTGTGTGCATGAGCACCCTGATGGTCTCTGCAAAGAGGCACCCCTCCTTCGTTTGTCTTGGGTCATCGTCCACTATGGGAGGAATGGGAGGAAAGCCCAATAGTGTGAAGATTCTGGGAAACTAAAGCAGATCAATTTCCAGACAGAAAATCTCCCCAGTCTAACTAGAAAATCCTTTTCCCCAGCCTAACTAGAAAATCAGCTAGAGGTCATTTGAAATGCTAATGAATGAAGGCAGTCCAGAGGTAAGACAGAAAGAAAAAAAAAGGGTAAAAGGCAGGTAAAGAAGCCTGAGAAAAGCAGCGAGCCAGCAAAAGCAGGGAAGATGTAGCAAGCTGAGAGAAGGCAGAACTTTTTCAAGGAGAGAGTTTAAGACCACAGCACTAGGTTAGGCTCGGGCACACAGCTGTGGGTCTGCCCGATGCCAGGTCCGCCCAGGGACGCCTGTGGTGGAAGCAGAGGCCATTGGTGGAGACGGTCCAAATCCAGTGAGCCTCTGACAAAAGGCCAATTTAGTGGGGGGTTTGAGTCCCCTCGGCAGAGACCAGGGTATACAGGGGGTTAGAGTCCCCTTGGGAGAAGCCAAAGTGAAGGCCAATTTACAGGGGGTTAGAGTCCCCTCGGGAGAAGCCAGAGTAAAGGGGTTCGAGTCCCCTTGGATAGACCTGAAGAAAAGTTTTGCCAAGGAACCATCTTTTTCATAGATTATTGCTTGCAATTAGGGAATATGGGAAATTCTACATCAGTACCTAAACATTCTCCTATGGGTTGCTCCTTAAAACACTGAAAGAGCTTCCAAGTAGGTAGTTTAAATAAGGAATATCTTGTTGACCTCTGTAACACCACGTGGCCTGAGTATAAGTTAGAATATTGGGAAGGATATACAGTGAATGGCAGTTTGCATTACCAGATCATTCTGCAGTCAGATCTTTGCAGGTAACAAAAGAAATAGGATTATCAAAGCAGAAGAGGCAGGAAAATGCAAGATTATGATACTAGCTCCCTGCCTCAGAACTAGCCTTGACCAAAATATGGTAACATCTAACATCTGACCACCTTAGGTTTTAACATCTTTGTCATAGTTTATTTTGCCGGCTTATATCAACAAAAAGCTCTTTCTTGACCCATTCTGAACAAACAGGCGACTGACTGGTCAGGCTGGGAAACGGGGAGCACTGTTCCCAATCGGCCGACAGGGCTTCTTTGCCCTGGGGACTGCTTCTTCCTTTCTCAGTCCATCAGTTTTCTCCCTGCCATTTTTGAAGGGTCAGATCGGTCAACTGCAGATATGTGCACATGTACGTGTGGTGTTTTCGTCAGTTCACTGTCTGTGTCCGTCTGTCTGACTGTGTCTGTCTGTCTGTGTGTCTGTGTGGAACACTCGAGTGCTGGAACCAGGTTGAACTCAGAAGTACTAATTCTAGAGAAGTCAGTGAGTGATATGCAACCTAGGGATTTAAGAAGTGTAGTTGTTTCTGGAACTTGCTAGACAAGGTTTAAACGAAGATTTCTTATCAGAAAGTTACCTACAGAGAAAGCAGAATTCTCAATCAAAATTTCTTATTGGAAGAACATTAATGGTTATTAACAGTTGAAATCCTTTTTGAACTTAAGAATCTTGTACTATCTAGAAGAGCTATGGAACTAGAACCTAAAACTAAAGTGAAACAAGAGTTTAGAGAAAGCAAGAACTTATCTTACAAGCCTCAGCTAACTTTTATGAAAAATTTGTAAGAGGCAGGTCCCTTTTCTCACAGAATCCTAGCAGTTCTTAGATATGCAGATCTAGCCAGGCCTGATCTTTTGGGATGTAGATTCCAAGCTCTAGCAGACTGGTCTTTGGGACGCAAGCCCAAGTGCTCATAGCTTGTGAAAGTGCTTGTGAAAGGTTTCAGTGTGGTTTTGTATCTTCTTTCCCCAGGCCAAAATTACTGGCCTGCAGATGTAAAGAAACAATGTACATTTTGCTGCCTCAAGGTTCTTTCTGTAACTCCTCTTGATGGCACCACTATATTGCAGAGGTACTATGATCTATATAAGGGAGATTTCAGGGCTCTCTGTGGGTCAGAGAACTTGGAAAGATGGGGCTGAGGACAGAAACTGAGAGAACAAATGTGCACGTGCTTGAGAGATCCTGGGGCCTCCATGACATACATCACTTCCATGTAATAAACTGCTGCTAAGACCAACCAGCCTGGTCCCCATTTCCTTCCTTCTCCTGCCCATCGCCATCCACCTCCCTGGAGTGGGGGAAACTACCTAATGGGGCGGTGGGAAAGATAGATTGTTGCCATCCTTTTTGTGTTTACACAGCAATTCAAGTATTTTCTTATGCTAATATCAAAGTTTGGTAAAAAAACAAAGGGCTTTTTCTGCGTCTGAAAGCATGCTTGTATTCTTGTGGAATTGTTAAAAGTACCTGTTGTAGAAAGCTCATGATTTTAAATAAGGTACAAGAACTATTGAAATTAAGCCAAAGGTTTTATCATGTTTTATATTAATTGGTGGTTCATGGGTTTTATGCTGTTATATCAATGTATATATTTGTATCTGCATTGGATTAGAATGACCTAGAATATCTTGCGAGTTGAAATAATGTGGTACATAAAAACAGGTTCATGTTTATTTTAAAATATGAGTTTCTAGAGTTATAAAGTTGGTTGCAAAACTTATCCTACCAGTGGTTTTATTTGATCTCTGAGACTTTTGGTAACTAAAATTTCTAGAGGTACTTAGCAAAAATTATAATTGATCTCAGATGTGAGCATTGTGCCTTGGTAAAAATTTGAGATATGAATGGAGAATTGCATGGAAAATGTGGGAAATTTTACTATGTTGTTAATCAGCCTGTCTATTGCTTAAAAGTGCCTGCTATTATTATGATAACTTTATTTCATGCCAACTTTTGTCTCCAGGTATCAACCTAGTCCTGACCTTCAGAGAGCTTAGTACTTAAGTGTGAAATCCTTTCTGTTTCATGGTAATCTATGAGTGTTTTAATCTTTGAATCTGTGTTGTCCTAGAAATCAGAATTTTAAGATGTCTCTTGGTTAATTTCTAATGTAAAGTGATCTTTTGCTACCTTGTAAGAGCTTTAATTGTGAGCATTTTTAAGGCTTTTTGAATCTATAGAACTGATCTAATGCTTTTGAAATAGCACTGCAGAGAACAGTTTTGTCATGTTAAGTGAGATGGTTTTGAACCGAGATGAAGGAAAGTTACAGGACAGAATGAATGTTAAGGAATGTGCAGAAGGTTTGAGGTTGTTTTAAAGAAAAGGAACTGGTCAAATTGTTTATAAGAAACTCCTTAAATCACATGCAGAATTATTCTAGTACCTTTTTGTAAGATCTATGGGAAAGATACTGGACGGATTATCCGGACTCCTGTTATAGTGCTCTTAGATATTTGAATTTTTCAAAAATTGCAGGAAATCAAGAGTTTTTGACATGGGATTAAATTAATTAGACATGTTAAACTGTACGCTGGACTCCTGGTACAGTGCTCTTATTAATGAGAAGTTAAAGTTTTTCACATGGGATTGAAAACATGTTAAACGGTATGCTTTATTTCTACAGACTTTAGCTTCTCTGACTAGGACCCACAGCAAACAGGTGTATTACATCTCTGTGAGTAAAGTGAAATGCTTGGTTTTCTCTTCTTTTGTACCTTCAGTATGTTTTTTGATGTTTCATGGCACTATGTTGGTTTGCATAAATCCAGATAAGTCTTTCCTCTCTGTAATAGGGTCTACCCCTCATGCAGACAGGAAAAACAAACTATGGGACCCCAAAGCCCCCTTCCAGGGAACAGTCAGGGGATCTGTCTAAATGACAGGAGCAGGGATTTAATGGGTACTGTTTCAAGTACCCTACAAACCTCAGGGCGACCCTAGAGGCAGGCCGGCTTGAGGAAAGATGTGGAAATCATCACTGCTATGGAGAATGAGGAATCCAGGACTCTGCAATGACTAACTCAGTCTGGGCCTATTCTCGGCGTCAAGGAAAAACCTGGAAATCAGGATTTCTCCCAGCCCTGAAGAAGGGATGGGATGGACTTCTTTCTGCCACGGCATCTCTGTGGAAAATGAGGCCCAAAGCTACATCCAGCTCAACCTGAAGGCTTGATGCCATCAATCCAGTTCATCGTGGGACATCTTCTGGCCAGGCCTGGGTAGCTCTGACGTGCCAGATAAGATTAATGCCACTATTGGTGTGTCTCCTGTCTTTAGCCAATCCCCAGGACTTCTCAGTAAATAATGGGGTATCCCAAATGGAGAGTTCTCTAATCTTACTGTGCTTATGCAAAAGAACAAGCCAGGTTTGTTAAGCTATCTTGCAAAGTTTTAAAATGAAGGTGGAGAGAAAACCATGTTTCTGCAACTTGCCTTTTTGTAAGAATCAGATTCTAATTCTACAGAGGTGATTGAATAAATGTATTTAATCTTGATCTAAAAGGTACCCCTCGTTGGGAAATTTAGATAAAACTTGGTTTACTGACTATAGGTAAACAGCCTAATGTATAAAGGAACTCAATGTTATGCATGCTGTCACTAGTTCGATCAGAGCTTTACTAGGGTGAAGCTCATCTCAAAGTGCAGAATTGCTTTCCCCCAGTCTGTGAATTGGCCAAAGTGTCAAGAAAGGGCATCTAAACTGGTTAAGTTAGAATGGATTAATAGCTTGTTCTAAAATACTGTGAATTTTCTTTCTATACTTTTTGTATTGAATCTCATTTTCTGTGAACAGTCGTTTGGAGAGAACAAGGATGTTAACAGCTCTTAATTTTTGTTGCATCATGGGATTAACACCAGAGAATATTTCCTCTAAGCCAGAATGCTCTGCAGAAGAGGAACGATGGACATTGGAGGTTTCCAAAAGGAAGTTGATGGATTTACCCAACAAGGAAAGTTACTAACTCCTGGACCTATGCAGTGGAATATTATTAAAGGGTCATGTTTTAACACTAGTGAGAACCATCTTCCATGGGAAGGGACTGAACAGGAAGTAAGGCAGATGTAACTCAGACCTGTGCTTTCTGTGCCATTAATGAACCTCCTCTCCTAACACCTGTTCAGCATCAAGGAACTTAGAGGATGATCAGCAGCTTGACCTTATGCAAATGATCAAATGCTCGTATGTTCAAGGTATAAATATCTATTGGTTCTTATTGATAGCTTCAGTGTATGGGCAGAAGCTTTTCCAATCTGCACTGAGAAAGCCAGAGAATGGCTTGGTGTTTCTGTGTCCAGTAGAAAAATCTGGACACAGGAAGTCATTTTTCTATCAGCCAAACCTGTGGGTAGAGTTATTCCTTTCCGTTATTTTAATGATAGATATGGGTAGATATGGGTATGGCATTATGTTGCTTTGGTTTCTGTTGCTTTAACTCTCGTTTTTTTTAAGACAGCAAACAACATTGTCCTCACTGGGTCAGAAAGGAACTTCTAATCCTTCAGGGTCTAACCATTTCAAAGTGATATCCCTCAGTCTAATCCATCTGATCTTTTCTTTCAGATAACTTCAGGAACCCAACCAATTCATTGCCTGGGGCCCATTATAAACTAAGGTAGTTTGAGATTTCCCCCTTTCACAGGCAGGGTCTGCGCCCCTTGTCAGCATGAAGCAGCTTCAGAAGATAGACCACCGACCAATTTCCCCTTAAAGATTTAAGGTGGTGAAATCTCTAGGGGGGATATGATGTAGGCAGGTAGACAGGGAGGGCCCCCTCCCGAGGCAATGATAAGAGCCAGCCCTGCAGAAAATAGGAAAACAGGAACTAAGGCTTGATAAAACCCTCACCTGGCTCCAGCAACAGACCCAAAGAAGCTCCTCTAGGAACAAAAGGCCAGGAAAGGAATTTCAAAGAAGACCATCACCACTCCCATCCTCCCTGGCAACCTCCTTAGCAACGGGACATTTACCTGGGAAGAAGCCCCACGTGGGGGCAGGTTGGAGGAACCCTATAAAGGCCACCTTGAACAAAGGAAGCACGCGCATTTGCTGCCCGAGCCCATGTGCTGCTTGCGCCCACGTGGCCGAGCACATGTGGTTCCCGAGCACATGTGTCGCCCGCATCTCCCCTCTTGAGATGTGTACTTTCATGCTTTTGTGTCTAACTTTACTCTCTCACTCTCTCTCCCTCCCTCCATACCTAAAAATCCTCCAAATAAAATCTATTTACTTCACTGCTTGTCTACTCCTGAAATTCTTTTCTGCGAGCGAGACAAGAACCCCAGAGACCTCGGGTAAGGCTTGGGACTGGTCTCTCCTTTCCTGCAAAGAGCAAATTCTCGCCCCAGCTTGAGTCCGTGGCTCCCCGAGCAATCGGGTGGCGGGGATTAACTCCCGTGCCGAGAAGATCAAGCGGACTTCAGGTGTGGCTTGACAGCCACCTTGTGGGGCTGGCGGGGCTCAGGCCCGTGCCGAGCAGGTGCTCACTGCAGACTTTACCGGTCCTAGCCTACCCAGGGTTCCGGGTGGCAGAGGCGGGTGGGGAGAAAGTGGCTGTCTTTCTCCTCCCCACTTCACATAAGTCACCCGTGGGGCCCACCGACATCACCCCCACAACCTTGAAACAAATCCCAGGGGCCCTCAGTGTGCCCGTGGGCACGGGGGTCCCGAAGGCCTGTTGGGGTTTCCCCCCAGCACCAGGCCCCGGTGTCAGGGGGGATGCAGACTGCATGGACAGACAGCTGACCCCAGCCCCCCACTGGGGGGACACAGGGACATGCAGGTCAGCGTGGGCCATGTCTGCCCCTGCACAGAGTGGAGGAGACAGCGGCATCCCCCACCCCCACCCCAGAGGCCCCTGGGGGGGTCACTCACACCCAGGGGCCTCACAGGAAGCAGGTGCTAGGGAGGGCGAGAGGGCAGGGAGGGAATCTGGGGACAGCCGGGAACCCTGGTCCAAACTGGGGGCCGGACATCAGGCTGACCATGTATGGCTGACCAGCCCGTGCGGGGGTGGGGGGGCTCCGCGCCCCTGTCCCTCTAAGATCACAGGACAGCGCTGATCTGACCCAGAGACAGGCCCATCCCTGAGGGCAGTGGGCAGGGAGAGCCCAGGGAGCAGATGGGGGACGGTGAAGGGGGGAGGGTCAGCAGCCGGGGCGGGGTGGGGGATGGGTAGTGGGGTTCTGGAGATGCAGAGGGAGGAAGCCCTGGGGGGCACAGAGCCCAGCTTGGCTGCGACATGGGCACCCCAGGAACACGCCAGTTTCTCCCCCTAGCAGGGGCTCAGAGAAAGGATGGCCTGGCGGAGGGGGGGGGGCTGGGTGTGCCTGGGGGCAGCTGACCACCCTTCGGCCCCCCCTCCTGCAGGGACAAGCCTGCCCACGGGCCTCCTGCCTGGTTTTGCTTTTAAGAGCTGGGGGTGGGGAAGGGTGGCCAGACTCCAGACCTGCCAAACCGGTTCTTGCTGATGGCCACGGGTCACCAGCCACCACCGAAAGTGACCTGCTACCCTGCTACGCCCAGCAGGGACACCCACCAGCCATGCAGGGGCTGCCCTGGGATTCTCCCAGAAACCCTGAGTTCAGGGCAGCACCTCTCCGGTGCCAGTGTGTCAGAGGGGAAACCAAGTCACACTCGGGCCAGCAGCTGGAGGTCCTGGGGTGGGAGGGGGCCAGCCCTACCCTGTGCCCAGCCTGGGGCACCTGAGGAAACTTGGAGGTGCCCAGCCAGCCTCACCTTCCAGGGACCCAGAAACCTGGCCAGGGGCCCAGATCTCTGCCCGGAAGTTCCAGAAGCTTCCAGATAAAATGCACGGGGTGCAGGTGGGACCGGGAGAGACTCCAAGGGCTGCACACAGACTCTGCACGCAGGAGCTCTGGGTCTGACCCAAGACTGCAGGTCCCCTGATCACCGCTGGGTGTGACCCCAACACCAAAACCCCAACCAAAATCCCCAACCAAAATCCCCAACCAAAATCCCCAACCAAAATCCTCCCCTGGGGCAGAAGCGGGGAGCCTTGTCCTGCGGCTGAGCACAGGGCTTCCGCACTTGGGGCTCAGCGGGTGCCCCAGTGGGCCCCCTGCCCGTCCTGTGTGCGTGTGTATTTGTGTGTGTGTGTGTCTGTGTGTGTGTGTCTGTGTGTATTGAATAATGGCTAGGCTCGGAAGGGCCAGAGCGATAGCACAGCGGGGGAGGGCGTTTGCCTTGCATGTGGCAGACCCGGGTTCGATCCCCGACATCCACAGGGTCTCCTGAGCACGGCCAGGAGTGATCCCCGAGCACAGAGCCGGAGTACGCCCTGAGTTTCGCTGGGAGTGACTCAACAATCAAAAATAAAAGGATCCGAAAAGAACCAGCCCCAGCGTCGAGCAGTCAGTTCCCAGACCTGAGGGGCCAGGCAGAGGTCTCACTTCACCGACCCGGAACGACCGAAGCACCCCCTACCCCCTCCTTCGGTGCTCCCCCCACTCCCCCCCACTCCGTTCCTAGCCTTCATCCGCCTGCTTAGGGAGGCGCCTCCTCCAGGAAGCCTTCTCTGATAGCCCTCAAGTCCCTGCATTCCTCCCTCCAGAAACCGCACCCTGGGGACTGAGAAGCCTCTTCACCAGGACTAAGATAAAGTCGGGGAGGGGGGTCATGCCCCTCTTTGTCCCCACCAGACCCTGGCAGTGGCCGGGGCAGTGCCCACAGGCCAGATCTGAGGCTGTAAGGAGGCTGCCAGCGCCCGTCTTTTGCTCTCCATCAGCTTGGCCGGTATTTCTCGTCTGAACCCCCCAGTTCCTGGGCTGGAGGCCCTATGGGGTGGGCCCCAGGGGAAGGGAGACCACCCCCCACCAGGCAGGGAAGGAAGAGTGGGGCGGGCCAGGCCGCCCATCCGCCAAGCAGAACACGAGGAGAGGAAGAGACAGGACAAGAAGTGGGGTGCCAGGAACCGAACAAGGGGTGCAGGGGGAGGGGCGGCGAGCAAGGGGCGCAGGGGGAGGGGCAGGGAGCAAGGGGGTCGCAGGAGGGGGTCGGCGCCGCCCTCCAGGGCATGCCCAGCTCAGCAGTGGGCCAGCCCCCGGGGGCCTGGCCGTGCCCACCGTGCCCTTACCGGCTGCAGACTCCGCCACCGCCTCACCTGGGCTCCCAGGCGCGCCACACACCTGGCCCCGACACACCTGGCCCCGCTCCGGACCTGGCGCCCGCCGGGGCCCCGCCCACGCCCCGCCCACGCCCCGCCCACGCCGGAGGCGCGCTTTCCGGGATTCCCCGAGTGGGCGGGGCCCTAGCAGTGGCCCCGCCCCTTGAGCGCAGAGGGGCGTGGTCCCGGGGATGGCTCCGCCTCGTGTGCGCAGGGGGCGTGGTCCTGTTGGTGGGTGGCTCCGCCTCGTGCGCAGAAGGGCGTGATCCTGGCCGTGGCTCCGCCCCGTGCGCGGAGGGGCGTGGTCCCGGCGATGGCTCCGCCCCGTGCACAGGAGGTAGGACGTGGAGCTGGAGCTGCTTGCGCATGCGCACACTCTCCCTCCCTCTGCCCGCCCCCCCCCCCCTCAGTCTTCAGCATCATTACTCCCAGGGAGAGGGTCCCACCCTCAGAGGCCAGCCTGGGGCCCGCCTGTGCCAACGTTTTCTGACCCCAGAGTCCTCAGTGGGGGGCGGTGCAGGGCAGAAAGATGCTTAAAGTGCTTGCCTCGAGGCCTGAGGGGTAGTACCAGGGGGCCTTCCTGGGCTACTGACCCTTGTGCAGAGGCTGGAGTAAGCCCTGAGCTGTCCCTGGCCCTGAAATCCAAGGAAATAAATCAGGGCAGCCCTTGCCTTGCACGTGGCAGACACCGCGACCACCACCGACGGTCCCCTGGGCGCAGAGGCTGGAGGGTCTGGGTTTTGCTCCTGACGACACCTCTCGCTCCCAAAGGCTGGAGCAGGCGGACTTAGGCCGCTCCTGGCCACCCACGGAGGACCTGGGCTCTCGCTCAGGTGCTCCCGTAGAGCCCCCGACTCTCCCCCACCCCCGACGGCACAGAGGGGCAAAACTACACACATTCCACGGAAAACATGTTTCCAAGGCAGGAGCAAAGGGCGGGGTGCTTGCCCCTGGCATCCTATAGGGTCCCGTAAGCCCCACCAGGGGTGATTCCTGAGCGCAGGGCCAGGTGTGAGCCCTGAGTAAGTCAAAGGTGTGCCCAACACCCCCCCCAAAAAAAAACTAAAACAAGATGTTTTTGATGCATGGTGTGTTTTTCGAGGAAGGTGTGGACTGCCCTGGCCTCCAGGTGCATGAGGGCCTGGCCCTCTTCTCTGGTCAAACAGTTCTTCCTGCTCGGAACAGGACAGGTCCGGGGAGGCTGTCCCGTCACGGTCTGGTTCCCTGCCAGGCCGCTGGTCATCTTTTCTCCTTTCCTTTCTCTAACGCCAACGTTTTTGTTTTGTGAATCAAGGTAGGTCTCTGCGGGGAAGGGGCAGTTCGCAGGCAGGCGCGTGTGGGCACAGACACCACAGCTGCCTAATACTCAAATACTCAGGTGGGGCGGAGGAGGGGAACGGGGGGGGGGGTAGGTGTGTCCCCTCATTCTTTATACAAAGAGAAAGGACAGAGAGAAACTGCCAGGCTGGCTGACCCCTCCTGGGCTTCTTCCTCTGTTCCCCGCCTCCCCGCCCCCCCCCCCCCCCCCCCGCCCCAGCCTGTCTAATCATTTGCCTTCGCCGCCCCCCCCTCCCCCCCGCCCCGTTCCAGTTCCTCGCTCCCTTTGTCACCAGGAACTAAGGCCCTAGTCTCAGATGCTTTGCACAGAGAGGAGTCAGAATGCAAAGTGGGGCTGGAGTGATAGCACAGCGGGTAGGGTGTTTGCCACGCAGCCGACCCAGGTTCGATTCCCAGCATCCCATAGGGTCCCCCGGGCACCGCCAGGAGTCATTCCTGAGTGCAGAGCCAGGAGGAACCCCTGAGCATCGCCGGGTGTGACCAAAAAAAAAAAAAACCAGAATGCAAAGGGAAAGCATCCCATCTGAACGACGCTATCCCCACGCTATTACGTTTGCTGCTATAAACATTCACGAAGTGACGGTCTCTTCTCTCCGCCTCCTCCCTCCCCTCTTCCGCCAGCAGCAAATTCCACATGAACAAGTTGGAGAACTGAAAGGGGGCAGGAGAGAAAGACCCCCTCCACCATCTTCAGCTCCAGTTAACTCTCCCTGTCAGCTGCCCGTGGGGCCTTATAAGGCCCCAGAGTTTCCCCACTGTGTGGGGGCTTGGGGGTCTGGTGGCCGTTTCTGCTCCACTCCACAGCTGGCAACATCCAGAGCCAGGGAGTCAAACAGAAACCCTGTGGAGCCAGAGAGATGGTCCAGCGGGGAGGGCGTTTGCCTTGCAGTGGCTGACCCAGGTTCAGTCCCCGGCACCCCAGAGGGTCCCCTGAGGAGCACCACCGGGAGTCATTCCTGAGTGCAGAGCCCGGAGGAACCTCTGAGCATCGCTGGGTGTGACCCCCCCCCAAAAAAGAAGCTTGCTCCTGTTGGCAGACAGAGGACACCCCTGCCCGCCCCAGCCTCTGCCCCAACTCTCCTGGGCCCAGCGGGTCAGGCCCCACTGGCCAGACACTGAACTATGGAAGTGCCCTGCCCCCCTGGCCTCCTTCAGGGCCCAGCCTCCCTGGCCTCCTGTGCTGGCCTTGGACTGTCCGATGCATCCCCGCTGACAGCACCAGGCACTCCAATGTTCTCCCTCCCCAAACACAGGCGTCCAGTAGCCACAGTGCCCTGGGCATCTGCTACGCTTGCCCAAACAGATGCCCGCTCTTCCTCCAGCGTCACGTGGTGAAACCCACCCCCACCTGTTTTTGTAACTCGCTTCCTCTACTCAGCCTGATGGGATGGGATGGTGGTTTTTCTGGGACAAAAGTCCACAATTCAGAGGCGCAGTGCAGGAGATAAGGCACTGGTTCCACTGCTGGGCGGGGCCCAGACCTGCCCCCGCCCCAAGGAAAGAATCCAGAACGTTCCCGGGGTGCCAGCAGCTGAACATGCCGGAGTTTCTCTCAATCTTTGTCTCTGAAAAGTTTGTGTGTGTGTGTGTGTGTGTGTGTGGTGTGATATTCTGTGGTGCTCAGAGCTGACTCCTGGCTCTGTGCTCAGGGCTGACTCCCGGCTCTGCGCTCAGGGCTGACTCCTGGCTCTGTGCTCAGGGTCACTCCTGGCCTCACAGCGAGGACCAGGAAGGACTTGTCGCCTCGGTGCCAGGTACAAGCCCTGTCCCCGACCCCACCCCCCCCCCCACTCCCCCGGCTGGCTGGGAGTCAACAGCAGCGCGGGGGCCTCCCCCTCTCTGCAGGAGATGCTGGGGCCAGGTCCCGAGTGACCTCCGGCCACTCTGGAGCCTGGGAGCCGTTTTCAGCGCCCGGCCTTGGCGCCCAGGAGTACCCGGCTGGCCCTTGGCATCACACGACCCCAAGCACGAACACTGGGAGAAACTGAGCTCTGTGACATGGACTCCTGGGGTGTTGGGCCGCCCCCTCCCTCTTGGGGGGCCTACCCAGTGCCCTCGCACCCCTTTTTGCTTTTGAGTCACAGCCAGCAGTGCTCAGGGTCACTCCTGGCTCTATGCTCAGGGTCACTCCTGGCGCGGGGGTGGGGAGGGGGGACCATATGGTGCGGGGAGGGGTCAGCACCCTCCCCGCTGTCCTGTGGCTGGACCCAAGTCCAGAAACTCTCAGCAGAGACGCAAACTGGGCTCCACGGCCCCCTTGGGACCCCCGGCGGGCTGAGCCCCGAGTCCTGCCTTGTTCCTCCCATGCGAGGGGAGAAACTCGGCCCCCCAAACACCCCCCACAGAACTGGACTCGGGAGCAGCACCCCCACACCCTACAGGGGTCCTAGCACCCCTTGCCTCAGCCGCTGCCCCCACAGACACCCCAGCTCCCCCCCACCCCCCGCTCCTCCTGGGCCTGCGGGCGGAAGGACCCAGAGCCCAGAGACGTGGGAACCGGCCTGCGGGGCCCAAGTGTGAGATCCGGGTCACGGAGCTGGGCTGGAAGTGGTTTATTCCCTCTGCGCCCACGCCCAGGCCCCGGGTCAGTCCCTCGGCCAGGCCCCAGGCGACCAGCCAGGGGTCCGAGCCCGTCTCAGCTGGAGGCTGGAGGGTCGAGGGGCGCAGATGTCCGGGAACCTGCCGTCCGTGGGGCGGGGGCCAGGCTGGCCTGTGCGCTGGGTCCCACCAGGAGCCCCCGGCCCGCTCTGGCTCACAGGATGCTCTGCCGGTCCCCCAAGTCCCCCAACTCGGGCGTGTCCGAGCGGTCGCCCCGTCCAAAGTCGATGAAGATGCCGCCGGTGTCGGAGCCCACGGACTCCAGGATGTGGTCCACCAGGTTCTCGGGGCTGGACGAGCCGGGGGAGCCGGGCGCCGCGCCCGCGGGGTACAGTCTGCTGGGGCTGCCGGACGCCGGGGAGTCGCCGAAGCCCTGGGCCTCGGGGCACGACGTCATCTCGGACACCGAGTGCCGGCGGACGCCCGAGCCGCCGCCCGCCGCCCCCTCCGCCTCGTGCTCAGCCACCGGGTTCAGCAGGGGCGTGTTGTAGCTCTTGGAGCGGGCCACGGGGTTCTTGGCCAGGCTGTCCCCCGGGCGTGAGCCGCGCAGGAAGTGCTTCTCTGTTGCGGGGAGAGGGAGAGGGAGAGAACGAGAGAGAGGAAGAGGGACGGAGGGAGGAGAGAGGGAGAGAGGGAGGGAGGACAGGGTGTCAGGTGGCGGCCACTCGGCAGTGCCAGGACAGCAGCCAGCCCGTCCCGTGGCCGGCTGGACACGGCTTTGAGGAAGGGCCTGGGGGTCAACCCGAGGTGAGACTGGCCTCTGACTGGGGTTGGCATAGCGTGTGCCTGGCCCACGGGAGGCCCCGGGTTTGGTCCCCAGCACCGCACGGGAGGACGCGGGCAGCCATGACTTGGTCCACGCTCAGGACCACAGGACCACACGGGGCGTCGGTCTGGGGTTCGGGCCGAGTGCCGGGAGCCGAGAGGGAGAAGCAGGGGACCTGGGGGATGTGGGCAGCAGGGTTTTTTGGGGGGATGCGTGATGCAGGAAGTGGGGGTTGTGGAGTCTGGGGGGATGTGGGCACTGGGGGTCTGGGGGATGGAGGAAGTGGCGGCAACTGGCAGATGCAGAGTCCTGCAGTGCTGCGCAGCGGCCACCGGGTGGCAGGGCTGAGCTCGAGCACCGTTGTCCCCTGCGGGCAGCTGGTGGCCGTCCCGGGCTGGGCCCTGTCCCTCTCTGACTCCCACCCACTGCCCCCAGGGACCTCCCTGTAGGTCACTCATTGGCCCGACTCCTGGAGATGGACAGGCCCGGGAGGCCAGGGCGGGGCACCGTGCCCAGGGTGGTCAATGCACTGATAAGGGGTCAGCGGGCTGGGCTACCCCAACCTTGTCCTCCCGGGTAGGCGGCTTGCAGGGATGGACACAGGCTTTGCATTGAGGGGCTGTGGGTCCACTCCCCAATACCACTCGCCCCCCCGCCCCAGCCCCACAGACTAACGCAGAGGCCGGGCTGAGCCCTTCGGCTAGTGTTGGCCTCCCGGGAAGACCGAGGCCCCGAGGGGTGTGGGAGGGACCCAGGCAAGCACCTGTGTGGGGACCCGCGTCTCCCCGCCTGGGCCGTACCGAGGATGCAGGAGTGGGCGCAGGGGCCCTCGCTGGAGCAGAGGCCGTAGGTGCCCAGGTAGGGCGACACCACCTTCTGGACCAGCGTCTCCAGGCGCAGGTAGTCCTTGGTCACGCCCCTGGCCTCGTGCACCCCCTGCAAGAGAGGAGTGGGAGGGTCACTGCGCGCCTGCGCGGCCCCGCCCCTCGCAGATGTGTGGGGGGACCCTCGCTACCCCCAATCCAGTCCCGCCTGGCCCGAGGTCGCACCCCTCCAGGACCGCCGGTGCGCCCAGGCCAGGGGGTCTGGCCAAACACGTCCCCTGCATAAGGCCGTCCCGGGGGGCCCATCCTTGGCGCCTGAGTCCAGGAGCACTGCAGGGGTCTCTAAGAGTCCTACCCCGTGTCCCTGGCCCAGAGCTTGTGGGTTTCACCCGCCTGGGAGCCAAACCCAGGGATGAGGCTGCCCCTAGTACAGCCTGGGCCCCGCTGGGGTGGCCATCAGCTCACACAAGGGCTGGACAGACAGTGAGAAATATTCAGGTGGGGACAGCAAGAAACAGGTGGGGGCTGGACCGATAACACAGCAGGTAGGGTGCGGCCAACCCGGATTCGATTCCCAGCATCCCATAGGGTCCCCCAAGCACCACCAGGAGTGATTCCTGAGTGCAGAGCCAGGAGGAACCCCTGAGCATCACTGGGTGGGACCCAAAAAGCAAACATAACAAAACAAAACAAAACAAAACAAAACAAAAATCCCAATCAGGGGCTGGAGAGATAGCACAGTGGGTAGGGCGTTTGCCTTGCACGCGGCCAACCCGGGTTCGATTCCCAGCATCCCATATGGTCCCCCGAGCACCGCAAGGAGTAACTCCTGAGTGCAGAGCCAGGAGTAACCCCTGTGCATCGCCGGGTGTGACCCAAAAAGCAAAAAAAAGAAAAAAATCCCAATCAGGTGGGGACAGTAAAGAAACATTCAGGCAGGGACAGTCCCAACAGCCGGAGACGCACCCCAGGGCCAGGGAGGGCTCTGATCCACACCCCACCACGCGTGCCACCTCCCCACCCGAACCACCGGGAGTGACCTTTGGGCACCCCTGGGTGTGACCCAGGAACACAAGAAAGCCCAGAAAAGAAAACGACCCCGTGGTCTCCACGCACTGGAACCCAGACGGCAGGTGCCTAGGACGCTGCTCCACACCAGAGCGGGCGGGCAGGTGGGGGCTGGGCTGCGCCCACCCCAGGCCACTCGCGGCCGTTATCCGGGATAAAGAGCCGCAGGAGGAGAAGGACCCAGCCCTGGGGGAGGCTCGTGTCTGTCACGGTCACACGGGCCACAGAGCACGTGCACATGAGGACAGCAAAGGCAGAGAAACGTCTGAGTCTGTTACAGCCTCGGAGACGGCTTAAAGGTGGGCGCATACCTGCGGCGCCCTCCCGAACACTGCGGGGTTCGGCCCCCATGGCTCAAGAGGCACCAGACCCACAGGGATGGCCCCCCAGAGCCCAGAAATGGAAAGGCGGGCCGGAGTGACAGTCCAGCAGGGAGGGCGTTTGCCTTGCACGCAGCTGACCCCAGTTCGATTCCCAGCATCCCATAGGGTCCCCTGAGCACCGCCAGGAGTGATTCCTGAGTGCATGAGCCAGGAGGAACCGCTGTGCATCGCCGGGTGTGAACCCCCCTTCCCCCCCCCAAAAAAAAAGCAAAAAGGAAAAAGAAAAAGCAAAAAAGAAACGGAGAGGCACGCTGTAGGAAGCCTGGCCGTGAATCACCAGCCACCACCAGCTACAGGTGACCCAGCTCGGAGCAGGACGTGGTCTCCTCCAGCTACAGGGAATGTGTGCGGAGACAGGCCGGGACCGGGCCACACAGCACAGGCCCGGCACAGATCCAGGACGTGCCATGCGCCAGTCTCACCCCTCCCCCGTGCGCAGCCCTGGTGCTGCCTAAGGGGGCAGAGCAGGCCAGAGGCAGCTGGGCGGGCGGAGTGCAGGCTTCTGGGGGGCGGGAAACCGGGTTTCGTCCCCGGCGCTCCCCAAGGCAGCGTCAGAAGCACTAGGCCGGGAGTCACCCCAGACACTGTGAGTGTGGCCCCTGACCTGGACACCAGAAAAACGCACCCAATTCCACGCTGACGTGACGCTCCGATAGAGGGGCAACGGGACTCACTCTACAGAACGGATGCGCGAAGGAAGGGAAATGTCAGGAAGTGACAGGCGCCAGGGGAAAGCGTCACGAGAAGCCAAGGCAGGAAACGGGCCCCCCAAAATCAACAAAACCAAAGGCTGGTTCTTGGAGAGTGACGAAGTTCGAGGTAGCCCTGGCCAGGACCGAGAGGGAGGGGAAACCGGGGAAACCAGTGAAACAGCACTGACGGGGCACGGGTCATGTGTGTGTGTGTGTGTGTGTGTGTGTGTGTGTGTGTGTGTGTGTTCTGCAGTACAGAGTGGCCACCAGGGAGGCAGCACTAGCCAGCCTCTGTGTTTGTATGTCTGCGTGTGTGTGTGTGTGAATGCGTGTGTATGTGTCTGTGTGTATGTGTGTTATGTATGTGTGTGTGTTCTGCGGTACACAGAGTGGCCACCAGGGCGGCAGCACCAGCCAGCCTCTGTATGTCTGCGTGTGTGTGTCTGTGGGCCACCAGGGAGGCAGCACTAGCCAGCCTGTGTATGTCTGCGTGTGTGTGTGCGAATGCGTGTGTATGTGTCTGTGTGTGTGTGTCTGCGGGTGTCTGTGTGTGTATGTGTGTGTGTTATGTATGTGTGTGTGTTCTGCAGTACACAGAGTGGCCACCAGGGCGGCAGCACCAGCCAGCCTGTGTGTGTGTCTGTGTATGTGTGTGTCTATGTATGTGCCTGTGTATGTGTGTGTCTATGTATGTGCCTGTGTGTGTGTGTATCTGTGTGTATATCTGTGTGTGTTCTGCGGTACACAGAGTGGCCACCAGGGCGGCAGCACCAGCCAGCCTGGCCCCCAGAGAGACACAACAGGGCAGGGGCAGCCTCTTGCCTGTAGGGGGCGCTCTCAGGTCCTGCTGTCCCCCTACCCCCACCCCCGCCGTGCCCACCTGCAGCACCAGCAGCATCTGGACGATGGCGGGGGGCACGCGGGCGTGGCCACGGGCCAGCGCATCCTCCAGCTTCACGCTGAGCGCGATGGTGTTCCGGAAGTGCAGCAGTGCCAACTGGCGCACGGACAGCTCCTTACCCTGCAGGGGTGGACACCACCAAGTCATGAACTGGCCATCCTCCCGCCTCCCCCACCCGCCGCTCCCATGGCTGGGGCCCCGCAGCACCTGCACCGGGTAGAACACGGCCTGCAGCGTGGGCAGCACGTCGCTGAAGAAGAAGTCCCAGGTCTCCGCCAGTGAGTCCAGCAGCTTCTGTCCTGCGGGCGGCACCCGAGGGGTCAGCGCCCAGCCCAGCGACCTGCCCGGCCCTCCTCCCCAGCCCCGCACCCGAAGGGCTGTATTTTATTTGTTGATTTTTGGTTGGGGGGGTTACCATTCTGCACTCAGGAATGACTCCTGGAGGTGCTCGGGGGACCCTATGGGATGATGGGAATCGAACCCGGGTCAGCCGCATGCAAGGCAGATGCCCTCCCTGCTGTGCTATCGCCCCAGCCCCATCCTCATCCCTTCTGAATCCCCTGCCAGCCCAGGCCACTGTGGACCCCACCATCCATTCCTCCTTCCAAGATGCGGGCACCCAGGGAGCCCCCTGTGAGCCCGTCGCCTGTGTGATGGGGGGAGACCCTGGAGAAAGAGGGGACTGACATATGACAAGCTCTGGGTGTTTCTGGGGATGCTGGGGAGGGAGCTGCCACCTCCAGGTGGACAGTCCCCAGGCAGGGACGCGCTGAGATGCTCCAGCCACCGCCTGGGAAGGGACCCACTGAGACACCATGCACCAAACCCTGAGCCCTGGAATGAGCCAGAAGCCGGGGCGGCCTCAGTGTGCAGGGAAACCTCCGTGGGTTGGCAGAACAGGGCCCCCAATTGAAGCCGGCCAGTGCTGGGGCACAGCTGGCCTGGTAAGGGCCCCTTGGGGACGGGAGGCAGCCCCAGGCTGGTGTAGGACCCCAGGGTGGGACCCAGGGCCGGGTCGTGGGCCCCAGCCTGGGTCTCGGTGCCTGTCCCCGAGGCCGGGGGAGGCTGGACGTGTCTGGCATGGCCCACGATGGCCTGGCGGGCACGGCTGCTGTGGGCAGCACTCCACCAGCCACACAAGGCTTCTGTTCTGTGCCCGCTCTCCTGGCGGAGTTGTAGGAGGGACAGGCACTGCGGGAATGTGCCGAGTCAGGAGGGACGGGGGACGGCATCTCCGCCAGGTGTCCCAGCTGGTCAGCTAGCTGAGGTGCCGCCTCCTCCGAGAAGTCTACCTGGATGCCCTGCGTCTGTGGCTGCTCCACGGAGCCGTTCCCTCCTTCCTGACACAGAGGTGGAGCCAGAGGGACACAGGACAGAAGCCTGGGAGAGTGACTGGGGGGCTCTGTGCCTCAGTTTCCCAGGCTATTCAGTGCTGACCCCCAGCTCTGTCCAGGGCCGCCGGACGAGCTCAGTGCAGCTCCCTTGCAGCTCTCGGGACGCCCTGGGCCTGGCTGGGGTAGCTCTGTATGGAAGGTGCTGAGTCCAATAAGGCGGGGGCTGGCCCCCAGCAAAGGCACCCCAGCTCGCCCTGGGCTGACCACTCACTGGGAAGCCGGTCCTTCGGGGGGCTGCCCCACCGAGGCAGAGAACCCAGGGGACACGACACCAGCACTGCTGGACGCAGGCAGGGCAGAAATTTGCTCAGGGCAGGGGTGGGAGATGGGGGGAGTGTCTGCCTCCCACTCCATGCCTTAGGGAGCCCTGGAGAGTTATTTCTCACTGCCACGGACCTTCTGGTCGAGGGAAGGAGGACGGTGCCCTGGATTACAGAGGCACGGCTGCAGGGCCACGGGGCAGCGCACCAGCTCATGCCCACTGAACTGCGTGACCGGTGCCACTGACCCACCCACCATGGATCCCGCCCACCACGAAGCTCCGCCCACCAATCATCTACCAGACTGCCTATAAACGCCCCGCCCACAAGCCCCACCCACCGCGGCCCCGCCCACAAGCATCATGTGCTGACTACACCCATCACGAGCCCCGCCCACACAGTCGTACTCAGGCCCCGCCCATATGGCTCTATCCAGGCTCCACCCACAGTTCAACCAGGCCCCTCCCACATTGTGCTACCCAGGCCCCGCCCACATGGTCCCATCCAGGCCCCACCCACAGTTCTACCCAGGCCCCGCCCACACAGTCCCATCCAGGCTCCACCCACAGTTCTACCCAGGCCCCGCCCACACTGTTCTACCCAGACTCCGCCCACACGGTCCCATCCAGGCTCCACCCACAGTTCTACCCAGGCCGCGCCCACACAGTCCCATCCAGGCCCCACCCACAGTTCTACCCAGGCCCTGCCCACACAGTCCCATCCAAGCTCCACCCACAGTTCTACCCAGGCCGCGCCCACACTGTTCTACCCAGACTCCGCCCACACGGTCCCATCCAGGCTCCACCCACAGTTCTACCCAGGCCGCGCCCACACAGTCCCATCCAGGCTCCACCCACAGTTCTACCCAGGCCCCGCCCACACTGTTCTACCCAGACTCCGCCCACACGGTCCCATCCAGGCTCCACCCACAGTTCTACCCAGGCCGCGCCCACACAGTCCCATCCAGGCTCCACCCACAGTTCTACCCAGGCCCCGCCCACACTGTTCTACCCAGACTCCGCCCACACGGTCCCATCCAGGCTCCACCCACAGTTCTACCCAGGCCCCGCCCACACGGTCCCATCCAGGCTCCACCCACAGTTCTACCCAGGCCCCGCCCACACTGTTCTACCCAGACTCCGCCCACACAGTCCCATCCAGGCTCCACCCACAGTTCTACCCAGGCCCCGCCCACACGGTCCCATCCAGGCTCCACCCACAGTTCTACCCAGGCCCCGCCCACATGGCCCTACCCAGGCCCCGCCCACACCAGCCCCTTCCAGCACGTGGCCCCGCCCACACCACCGCCCCCCGAGACTGCCCACAGACTCACCCTCATAGAAGCGGATCTTGTCCCGCAGGATCACCATGCCCTTGGTCAGCAGCTGGTTCTAAAAGGCAGCACGGAGAAGTGGTCACTGTCCCAGGGATACAGAACATGCTCTGGGGGTGGGTGGCTCTCAGAGCCTCGAGCCCTCTCAGCCCCAGGCCCCTGCAGCCCGTCCCCTGTCCCTGGGCCTCCCACGACCCCAGCCCTGGCCCCCTGCAGGCTGGCCCCTGTCCCTGGGCCTCTCCAGCTGTCGCCTGAGCGTGTCTGCATCCCACAGGCCGCAGGCCAGCCACCCCCACTAGCTTCAGAGGCCTTGACCGATGCCGGGGGCGTGGACGGCTGCTCATCTTGGCCAGGGCAAGCAGTCACGTGCCAGCTGAGCCCTCGGAGCCGAGGTGTGCACAGAGCCCCGAGGCCAGGACCCCCCTCTCCCGTCCCTCACACCGGCCCTGGGCACCCACCTGTAGATACTCCGTGAAGAAGGCCCCCAACTCCGTCTTCAGCAGTTGCCTGCGGGGGCAGAGCCGAGAGTGAGGGGCTGGGTTCCCTCCCCATGCCGCACAGCAGGAAGCCGCGTGGGGGTGTGGGGTGAGGCTCCCACCCTGAGACACCCCCCCCCACCCCCAGGTGGGCACTCACCGGACACCCTCGTTGAGGCTGAAAAGCTCCTGGTCGGGCAGCCCCTTGCGTTGGAATACTGCGATGACCCCGTTGTGAATGCTGTAAGGGGGAGAGCAGGGTGACCGCCTGGGACCCCGGCCCTCCCCGCCAACGCCCTCCCGCTCTCCCGCTCCATTCCAGAACAGAACCCGGAGGCGGGGCCAAGCAGGTCCCCAAATCTCACCTCCCAACCCAGCCCCAGCCTCTGGGCACCCCGCCCCGGTCTGAGTCTCTGGGCAGTGGACGGCCAGCTCTCCCCACATACATAGATGGAACCTGCATGCAGCACTCTGCTGAGGTTCTAGAACCTTCCACACCCGGGCCAGGAGGAGGGAGCCCCTTGGGATGGCCTGTGCCATCTCCCCAGGGCACGCACGCCTGACAGGACTTCTCATGTGGTGCCTGGAGCGGGTCCCGCTGGTGCCCAGCTGGGCAGCGGATCCTGCAGCCAAGCTGTAGGTGCTGCCCTTGGCACCTGCCCTCCTGTGCGGAGGACCCGCCTCTGCCCTGCTGCCCTAGCACGGCCTGTGACCCCTGCGACCCCAGTGTGAGCGTGAGGGACAGACACTCAGCGCCCGGCTGGCCCTTCCCCATAGGCGGCGGAGGGCGGTGGCCACTGTCGGGCTCAAGGCGGGACTCCCACCGGCTGTGCAGGGGACGCCAGGCAGCTGTTGCCGGGAGACTCAGGAATCCGACAGCTGGGCCACATTCCTGAGCAGCCTGGGGCCCCGGGGCGGCCAGCTTCCCCCCACCCACCAGACATGCCCGGGGCCGGGCAGGCCTGCTCCCTGTAACCTCCCAGGGGGGCCCCTGTGCTCCGGCCCCCGTCTGGGACGACTCCCGACTATGGGCTCCGTAGGGCAGTTCAGTTCCAGCACAAGCTCTCGTTGAGCAGCCAGGAATCCTTCCCGGGCGCTCGTACCCCGGGACACCCAGGGGTGCTCAGGGCTTCCTCCCAGCTCTGCACTCAGGAATCACTCTTGGCGGCGCTCAGGGGGCCCTATGAGGTGCCAAGATCAAACCAGGGTTGGCCACATGCAAGGCCAACGCCCTCCTCCCCACTGTGCTATTGCTCCGGACCCTGGACCAGGTCGTCTCTGGGGTCGCTGGAGTGGGCCTTCCGAGGCCGGGAAGGGGGGCCGTGCAGGCGGGAAGGCGGGCAGCCCCCCAGCAGCTGAAGGGGAGCCCTCCCTCCTCCCACAGCCTCTGCAGAAGCTGGCCGCCCCATGGATCGGAGCCTGGAGACAGTCGTGCACATTCCTGCCTTTGTGGCCAGCTGGTGGCAGGAAGCACGTGGTCAGTCAGGGGACCCCAAGGAGGGTGGAGGCAGACACTGCCCACGGGTGTCACCTGTCCCAGTCCCAGGGCGTCCCCCTGGCTCTGCACCCCAGCACGTCACATCAACGGGTGGAGGGAAGAGGGTCTCAGGAAAGCTCTGGGGGGCCCCAGGACACTGTCCCGAAGTCTGTCCCTCCTGCCCTGGCCTTTGTGAGTGAGGACAGAGCGACTCGGCATCCGTGGCTCAGGGCGGCAAGCAGGAACGGGGTGCGGGGGGTGTCTCTGCCTCCGTCCACTGAGCTGGGGAGATGGAAGGCAGAACTTCGGCAGCCTTAATTTTGTGGCAGGAAAAATGACTTTCAGACTGCGCGGGCGGTGAGTGTGTGTGTGAGGAGGGGATGGGGGGAGGCCCAGGCTTGGCTGAAGGCATCCGGGGCTCCCTGTCCCCTCCAAATCAGAACAGGGCGGTGTGGGGTCATTGGGTCCAAGAGTCCTTCCCTTGTAGGGGCGTGTGGCTCTGCTCTGCACACCGATGGCCAGGCGGAGAAACCGAGGCAGCCAGGTCCCCAGCGCTCAGCACGTGCGTGCGTGGGAGTCGTGCCCCGGGCCCAGGGGAGGGTCCCCTGGCGGGCTGCCCGGGGGCCACACTGCCGGCTGCGTCCCCGGGTGCAGCAGCTGCCAGGAGGTCCCCGCCAGGTGTGGGGGGCGGCCCGCGCCCCTCTCGCCCCTCCGTGGGCTGGAAACACGATCCGTTTCCGCGCGGGGCCCCTCGCCGGATCCCCGCCCGTCTGCACGGGGCCGGGGCGCACCGCGGGCGGGAACGTGGGCACCCCGGGGCCCGGCGCACCCCTGGGCGGGCGCGGCCTTACCTGTTCCAGGTGGCGGTGGCGCAGGCCCGGCGCTGCTGCGTGCCCCGCTCGTCCGCCGCCGGCTCGCGCTTGCCCAGCTCGCTCAGGCTGGGCGAACTCATGAACTTCAGCCTGCGGAGAGTCCGCATGGTGACCGGCCGGCCCGCGCCCTGCCTAGGAGCCGGCCCGGGCGGGAGCAGGAAGCCGCGCGCCGCTGCAGGGGCCCGCCCCGGCCCCGCGCCTCCGCCCCGGGCCCTGCGCCCGCCGCCCCGCCGGGTTAATCATTGCTCCGCGCGCCGGCGAGCGCCCCGGGCTCGCAGCGCGGCGTGGACGCGGCGCCCTCGGAGCCGGGGGCGGGGCTTGGCGGGGGCGGGGCCCGGGCGGAGGGGCGGGGCCCGGGCGGAGGGGCGGGCCCGGCCGGGGCAGGGCTAGGCGGGAGGGGCGGGGCCTGACCAGGGCAAGGCTAGGCGGGAGTGGGGGGGTCCGGCCGGGGCAGGGCTAGACGGGAGGGGAGGGTCCAGGCCGGGGCAGGGCTTGGCCGGAGGGGCGGGGCCTGGCCGGGCAGGGCTTGGCGGGAGGGGAGGGTCCGGCCGGGGCAGGGCTAGACGGGAGGGGCGGGTCCAGGCCGGGGCAGGGCTTGGCCGGAGGGGCGGGGCCCGGCCGGGCCAGGGCTAGACGGGAGGGGAGGGTCCAGGCCGGGCCAGGGCTAGACGGGAGGGGAGGGTCCGGCCGGGGCAGGGCTAGACGGGAGGGGAGGGTCCGGCCGGGGCAGGGCTAGACGGGAGGGGAGGGTCCAGGCCGGGGCAGGACTTGGCGGGAGTGGTGGGTCCGGCCGGGGCAGGGCTAGACGGGAGGGGAGGGTCCAGGCCGGGGCAGGGCTTGGCCGGAGGGGCGGGGCCCGGCCGGGGCAGGACTTGGAGGGAGGGGAGGGTCCAGGCCGGGGCAGGGCTTGGCCGGAGGGGCGTGGCCTGGTATGAGGGGCGGGGCCTGCCTGAGAGGCGGGGCCACAAGGGAAGGGCGGGGCCTGACCGGAATCGTGGGCTCTCCCGGGACAGGCCGATAGGGCGGGGTCTAACCTGAGGCGGGGCCTGGCCCGAGAGGCGGGGCTTGACCGGAACGATGGGCTTCCCCGGGGCTGGGAGAGGGCCTACCACCTGGGCGTGGCCTGGACCGGGAAGGGGCGTGGCCTGTAAAGGGGCGGGGCACCGCCCTAGTAAGGCGGGGCCCAGAAAGGACGGGGGCGGAGTCCACATGGGCGGGCCGGGCCACCTCGGCCGCAGCCCCTCTCTACGCCGCTTCCCCCCAGGCTCCGGGTAGCGTGCATCCCCCTTGAGCTATTTCGGGGGTCCCAGGAGGTGTCCAGGAGCTCCCTCCCTCTCACGGCGGGCAAACGCGCAGACCACCCTACTCCCAGCGCCCTCCCCGCGCCCACCGCTGCGGCCACGCCTGCAGGATGCTCACCGAGCCCCGCCACGCCCCCCGCTCCCGGATCCCCGACCGGTCCTCCACCAGAGGCCCTCCCCCACCAGGCTGCGCCCACACAGAGCGCCCTGGACCCTGCCACGTGGACCGGCTCCTGAGCGGTTGCCATGGAGACCGGGGCCTGGAGGCGCTGCCCGGGGGCCTCGGGCCAGGCCCCCGCCCTCGAGCGCCGAGCTCGAGCCCTGCTAAGCTTGCGCCTGGGGGAGCCGCCGGGCGAGGGCGCGCCGGCAGAGCTTTGCAAGCGCCGGCCTCGCCCGCTCTGGGACGTTGCCGGCCTGCGGGTCCCCTGGGTCCCAGGCATCCCACGGGGCTTCCCCCCCACCCACGCAGCGGGCGGCGCCGGTGTCACTGTGCCGCGGGGCGTGGCCTCGGGGGCCGGAGTCTACACCGCGTGTCAGCGGCTCTTTCTGCAAAGGAACGCGGGCGGAGGGTGTGCCGGGCCCTGGTCTTGCAGGCGCAGGACTCCGGGGAGCTGGGAGCCAGCACAGGGGTCGGTGGGAGCTGGCAGGGGAGGCACCGTCCATGCAACGCCCCCCCCCCCCCCCGCAGCTTCTGGAGTCCCCCGCCCGCCAGAGCACGACCCCGGCCTGCTGAGGCAGGGTGAGGACAAACTTAGGGGAGAGGACAAACTCACAACCCAGGTAGCCGGCCCACTCACGCCAGCTCCCACTCAAGACATCCACGTCCGCCTCCCAAATCCTCCAGTTACAGGGGCACCCGAGGTCTCCCGGGAGGGTCTCTGGGAATGTACAAAGCCCACGTCGAACAGCATCGTCCAGGGTGGAACTCCCTCCCGGTTAGATCACAGACAGGATGGGGACGCCCCCTCTACTATCCGGCACAGAGCTGGCAGCCCGCCCGTGGCAATCAGGCAAGAAAGCGACACTAAGGGCGTCAGACAGGAGTCCCACTCTTCCCTGTTTGCAAATGACATGACACTATCTACCTAGAGACTTAAAAAAGCACCCAGAAACCATAAAACTGCAACAGTAAAGTGGCAGGTTCTACAGAGCAACCTGCAGACATCTGCGGTATTTCTACATGCAACAATGAAACAGGAGAGAGAGAGAGAGAGAGAGAGAGAGAGAGAGAGAGAGAGAGAGAGAGAGAGAGAGAGAGAGAAATTAAAACCAACAACAATCCTGGGTGCTGGAGCAATAGCACAGCGGGTAGGGTGTCTGCCTTGCATGCAGCTAACCCAGGTTCAATCTCCAGCATCCCATAGGGTCCCCCGAGCACCGCCAGGAGTAATTCCTGAGTGCAGAGCCAGGAGTAACCTCTGGGCATTGCTAGGTGTGACCACCTCCCCCCAGGAAAAAAAAAACAACAACAATCCATTCACAATTGTACCTCAAAAAAAAAAATCAAGTACACCCAGGAATCAGTTTAACAAACGGTGAAACACTCAGACAAAGTGGGACGGGAGCGACAGTACAGTGGGTGACGCTGGCCTGCCACTCCACCCAACAGGGTTTGACCCCCCGCACCCCATGTGGTCCCCCAGCCCACCAGGACCCTGAACAGAGCCAGGGACTGAACAGGGGCCCGTCCAGTGCCAGGCAAACGCCTCCCCCAGCCCCTGCCTTGTGTTTCCGGCCCTGAGGTGTGCCAGCACCGCCCACAGCGCCTCACGGTCACACTATCCATTCCTTGTCCTTCCCAGCGGTGGGTGGGCACCGAGGCGACAAGCCTGCGCCCACCTGCAGGGCCCTGGGTTCCGGGAGCTCCTCGGAGGCCCTGCCCCCAGAAAGTTCGCCCACCCCTGGGTCCGCCCACCCCTCCCCTCTGCTGTCTGCCCCCCCCCACACCCAGATGCGGGAGAAGCGCCCTAACGGGGCCCCATCGTCCCCCTGAGTCAGAGCCCACCCCGCGATGGTCCTTCCTCTTCCGATGGACGCCACCTCCCGGGTGAGAACAAAGCGACCCTGTTCTGCGGCCCCCGCCCGGCTCAGGCCCCGAGCCCCTGCCCACTGCCCCAGGCTTGGCCAGGAGCCGTCCCAACACCGGCAGCTCCGAGATCAGGGCGAGGGGCGCTTCCTCAGCCGTCCACCCTGCAGGCCCCAAGTGTGGCGTGGGCACTGCCCTGAGCCCCTCAGCTCCCTGGCCTAACCCCTGAAGCTCGGGCCTGGGACCCCCACAGCACATGCCCACCTCCCCCTCCCAAATCAGCTACCCGCCCTTGGCTGAGGAGTTTGACCGCTGACTCCTGCCTCAGTTTCCCTCACCTGCAAGTGAGAATCGCAGCCCCTGTCCCCTTCTTCCTTCAAACCAGCAAGATGCTGGGGGTGGGCTGGACACAGTTGATGCTCAGGCACTGGGCACAGTGGACACTCAGGGGCCTCAGGCACTGGGCGCAGTGGACGCTCAGGGGCCTCGGGCACTAGGCGCAGTGGACACTCGGGCCTCAGGGACTGGGCGCAGTGGACACTCAGGGGCCTCAGGGACTGGGTGCAGTGGACACTCAAGACCTCAGGGACTGGACTCTGGGCGCAGTGGACACTCAGGGGCCTCAGGCACTGGGCACAGCGGACACTCAGGGGCCTCAGACACTGGGCGCAGTGGACACTCAGGGGCCTCGGGCACTGGGCGCAGTGGACGCTCAGGGACCTCGGGCACTGGGCGCAGTGGATGCTCAGGGGCCTCGGGCACTGGGCGCAGTGGATGCTCAGGGGCCTCGGGCACTGGGCGCAGGGGACACTCAGGGGCCTCGGGCACTGGGCGCAGTGGACACCCAGGGGCCTCGGGCACTGGGCGCAGGGAACACTCAGGGACCTCGGGCACTGGGCGCAGGGAACACTCAGGGGGCTCGGGCACTGGGCGCAGTGGACACCCAGGGGCCTCGGGCACTGGGCGCAGGGGACACTCAGGGGCCTCGGGCACTGGGCGCAGGGGTCATTCAGGGGGCTCGGGCACTGGGCGCAGGGATCACTCAGGGGGCTCGGGCACTGGGCGCAGGGGTCACTCAGGGGGCTCGGGCACTGGGCGCAGTGGACACTCAGGGGCCTCGGGCACTGGGTGCAGGGGTCACTCAGGGGGCTCGGGCACTGGGCGCAGTGGACACTCAGGGGTCTCGGGCACTGGGCGCAGGGGACACTCAGGGGCCTTGGGCACTGGATGCAGTGGTCACTCAGGGGCCTCGGACACTGGGCGCAGTGGACACTCGGGCCTCAGGGACTGGGCGCAGTGGACACTCAGGGGCCTCAGGGACTGAACTCTGGGCATTCAGGGTCTCAGGGACTGGACACTGTGGGCACTCCCGCTGTGACTCCCTGCCCCCTTCCCTCCCCACCAGGCCGGTAGTGTGGTCCTTTCTTCTCTTACCTAGCCCAGCAGAGTTCCCCCGCTGCCTTCACTGCCTGATCTTATGGTCACAGGACTACCTCCTCCATCAGACCGCCTCCTCCATCAGACTGCTCCCTCCATCAGACCGCCTCCATCACACTGCTTGCTCTGGGGCGGAGTGATAGTACAGTGGGGAGGGCATTTGCCTTGCACGTGGCCAACCCGGGTTCGATCCCCGGCATCCCATATGGCACCCTGAGCACTGCCAGGAGTAATTCCTAAGTGCAGAGCCAGGAGTAACCCCTGAACATCACAGGCTATGACCCAAAAAGACAAGATAAAACAAACAACAGATTGCCTCCACCAGAACACTGCTTTCATCAGATGGCCTCCTCCGTCTGACTGCCTCCTCCGTCTGACTGCCTCCTCCATCAGCATGAGTACCCTCGAGAGCTGAGGTCAATGCAGTGTCCACGTACCTTTTCAGACATCTTGTGCTCCTGTTGCTGGACTAGCCCTGGCCTTGGGATTTCCCCGTGTCCTTGTGGAATGTGGTTTGGGCAGGGATTCTGCAGGGCCCCAAGACAGATTCCAGCCCTCAGACCCTCTCCTGCCACCTCTGGGGATGCTGTCTGAGCTGGTCTGCACCCAGAACTCCCTCCTGGGTCCCTCCCCCCTGCCCTCTCGAGACTTGGGCAATCGGCCAATCCTGCTTTTTTTTTTTTATCTAATAATAATATTGTTATTATTTGGTTTTGGGTCACTCTCAGCAGTGCTCAGGGGTTACTCCTGGCTCTGCGTTCAGGAATCACTCCTGGCAGGGCTCAGGGACCCTCGAACCCGGGCCAGTCAAAAAGCAGATGCCCTCCCGGCTGGCAGATGGTCTCCCGCCTGTTCTGTTGCTCTGGCGCCTTTGTTGTCATTTTCATTTGATTGGGTTCATGAATTTTTTCCTTTTTGGGCTGTACCTGACAATGCTCAGGGATTCCTCCTGGCTCTGCACTCAGGAATCACTCCTGGCTGTGCTTGGGGGACCCTATGGGGTGTCAGGGATGGACCCCAGTCGATGGTGTGCGAGGCCAGTGCCCTCCCTGCTGTCCATCCTCGGGCCCCCAGACCGAGGAGGTGGGGTGTTGTGGCTGCACCCAGGCAGAGGAGGGGGCCTGGAGCAACAGGACCAGCAGGGGTGCTGCCCTGGCCTTGAGCCCGATGTCCCCTTCCAGCTTGCCAGAGCGGTCCCTGGGCCCCACCAGGCTCTGTGCCCGGCCTTCACTCTCCCTGGGCCCTCTCGGACCCCGGCACCGGCAGCCCCTGTCTCCAGAGCAGGGGTGCCGCCTCCTCCCTGCTCGCCCCCCTCCCCCAAGCCCACTGCTCTGGGCTGCAGCCTCCCAGCTGAACACCGGGGGCCCTGATGTCCCCACGTGAACCCGCCTCACGGGGCCTCGCTGGGGTCACAGACCACAGTAACCACAGCGGGTCACCCTGTCACATTCCCTCTGGCTGCAGGGCCTGCCCCTGGCGGGGTGGGGTCCTGGAGCTGGGGGCCAGAGAGGGGGTCCCTGAGGGTGCAGGGGTCACCCAGGGCTGGAGGGGACAGCGTGTTCTCTGCCTACTGGCCCAGTGGAGCGGTCCCGGCACCCCTCGGGGGTTCTGTTTCTGAGTGGCCCAGACAGGTTTTCTTTGTGGTTCCCTGACTGGGGGTGGGGTGGGCGGAAGTGTGTGCTCAGCGCTCTGGGTGGCAGCCTGGGGGGCCCTTCTCAGGCACCTGCTCCACTGTGGCTGGCTGGCGGGGATTTCCCCACCCTGGGGTGTCACCACAGGGAGGAGATGGGGTGAACCTGCTTCAACGGGACCCCAGGCTGTCGGCTCCTGGGGAGACTGGGGGGCCTCCAGGCAACAGGAAGTCATCGCTTTCTGGTGAAAAAAACTGTTTGGGGGAGACTGGGCCCCAGTTTAATTCCACTTACTTGCCCTTCACTCTGTGGTGGTCATTCCCCTAAGGGTGGGCTGGCTGGCCAACTCCTGTTCATCCTGCAAAACCCTACTCAAATTGCCCAAGCCATCAAAGTTTTCTCCCTGAACCCTGCCCGACCACACAGACACACAGAGACACACAAACACACACACACACACACACACACACACACACACCTGGACCCTGGTCCTTTTCTCTGTCAGGGCTTGACTCCTGCAGGTTTGCACATGGGGGCCTCCTTCTGCGCATCTGCAGGTGTTCAGTGACGTACGGGTGAATGAATGAATAGAACGAGTGAGTGAATAAAACAGAAAAATCTCAAGTGGTAGCAGCTCCCAGGAGGGCGTAGACACTGGGACCTGCCCCCCCCCCCCGCCCCCACAGCCTTCCTGACCCCTCGGGGGATGGGGCCCACCCCTCGGTGCTGCCTTGCAGTTCATATACAGCCCTGACTCAGGTGAGCACTATCCAGTTTGTTCTGTGTGCCTGGTAGCCTCCCCCATCAGACTGTGCTGCTCCGTCCACGGAGAGCATCTCCTTGTCCATCAGACTGAGGGTCCAGGCAGCTGGGGCCTTTATGGCCGAGAAGGGCACAGGACGCTCAGAGTGACGTCAGGTCACTGGATGAGCTCGGGACACTGAACATCACAAAGCACGCGGGGCTCTCCCGGGAGGGAGCAAACACAACACAGGCCACAGCCATGCCGCCGGACCCTGCGCCAGGCTGCTTCAGTCAGGGCACCCCGGGGTGGGACCCCTCTCACCCCAAGGGACCCAGCCCCGGCAGCTGAAAACTAGCAGAATTCAACCGCCGTCACGCTCACGGCCGCTCTCTGCATGCTCGGACGGAGCCTCACACATGAGTGAATCCACAGAAAACCCAAGTACGCGGGACTGTGTGACGGAGAACTCTGGGTTCGACGGAACCGGGACGGGGATCCTCCGCCCAGATCCCCCTTTTCTCCAGCAGCTCAGCAGTCACGCCCATCAGCCACCTCTGAGTGGGACAGATAATCTCATCATCGGCCGCCGTACAGATCGAATGTCCTTCTCTCCCGGAAGGGAGCATAACACGACACAGGCCATAATCCTGCCTCCGGACCCTGTGCCAGACTGTTTCTCTTTATTTATTTATTTATTTATTTATTTATTTTGCTTTTTGGGTCACACCCAGCGATGCACAGGGGTTACTCCTGGCTCTGTGCTCAGGAATCACCCCTGGCGGTGCTCAGGGGACCATATGGGATGCTGGGAATCGAACCCGGGTTGGCCGCGTGTAAGGCAAACACCCTACCCGCTGTGTTATTGCTTCAGCCCCCAGACTGTTTCTCTTGGGACGCCCCAAGGGGCCCAGCCCCAGCAGCCGAAAACCTCCAGAACCCAGTCACCGCCGTGCTCACGGCCGCTCTCCGCACACGTGGGCCAAGCTTCATCCAGAAGTGAACGTATTTCTGGACCACGGGACAACTCATACCTCACACCACCCAAACTCCCAAGAGTTCTGCATCACATTTGATGGAGTTTAAAGTAGGAGGGAACTAATCTTAGACGGAAATATTTTACAGATGTATACACACACACACACACACACACACACATATATATAAACATATTATCAGCACACATGGCTCAACCTTTAACATGTTAGCGATCTCTTATAGAAGGGCTTAATGGCTCCTGGGTGAAAAATACTCTTTCCTCTAAGGAAACTTATTTTGAGCATTTTCCGCGGTTTTCCACAACAGACAATCACTGTATCACTGTCATCCTGTTGTTCATCGATTGCCTCGAGCAAGTCCCCAGTAACGTCTCCTCCGTCCTAGCCCTGAGATTTTAGAAAGTGCCACATTCGAGGCTCTTCCAGGGTCAGGGGAATGAGACCCATCATGGCTGACCAACAATACAAAATAAATTATTTCAGCTCTGTTTTGGGGCAGGAGTTGGGGTTTGGGATGGAAACATCCAAAATACGGTGGTGGGAAGATGTCAGGGTGGTGGGAATGGCGTTTGAATATTAAATGCAATCAAATATTGTGAGCCACTTTATAAAATCAAAAAAAATTAAAATCAAGAACACGGGAAAAAGGACAGAAGCCCCTGGAGCCCACGGCGTCCCCCAGGCCTTCGGGTGAGTCTCAGCGTCTGTCCACTCGCTGGCCACTGCTGTGAGCACAGAGCAGATGGAGGGGAGGCTGAGGGCAGGGGCAGCCCCGCATCACTCAGTGCCCGGAAGGAGCCCAGCTAGGTGGACCCCTCTTGACCCCAGGCTCTGCACCCCCACCCTGTGAGACCCCAGAAATCCTGTTCTCTGGGTCCAGCTGAAGCTTTCTGTGGCCACCGTCTGCAGAGACCTGGGGAAGGCCAGGAGCACCCCAAAAAACCCTGTCGGGGACGGGGGGGCTCTGCTCTGTGTCTCCCTGGGCTGAACCCCGGCACCCAGAGGTGGACCAGGCCTAGAGCCGCTATCCTCATAGCACTGGAGCAGGGACAGACAGGAGGGAGCTGTCCAGAGATCTTTCTAGCACCGACTGCCAAGTGTTATTTCTGAGATGTGAGCAAAGACCCCAGGAGGTTGGCCTGCAGGGCCTGGGGTGGGAGGTGGGGGGGCGGGGGGGGGGGCACGAGGCAGCTTGGAAGGCTTCCTGGAGGAGGCAGGCACCTTCCAGCACTCAGCCCAGGGCAAGACAGAGCAAAGGGATTCCAGGCAGAGGAGGGAGAGAGGCAGGAATTTCTCGTGGGAGAACCCACCCGAGGGAGCCCTCAGCAAGGCCTGAGCACCGTGGAGGCCCGTCAGTGCCCTCTGGGCCCACATGAGGAGGAGACAGAGAAAGGACAGGGGGGTGACCACACTGAGAGGTAGAGCCTGTCCCCGATTCCCAGCTGTGGCCGAGGCCCAGAGACCCGGAGCTGCCTGCGGGGGCCACACAGCACGCAGGGAGCAGCCCTGGGGCCCACGGTCTGTGTGTCCCCACCGGGGTGGGGGGCACTTGGCCCTGGGCCAGCACCCGGGATGGGTTTTATGAATGAAGGAACAAAGGACGGGTGCCCGGCCTCCCGCGGGCACTAGCCAGCACCATCTGCTCCCGCACAACAGAAGCACAAACGGGAGTGCAGCCCCCTGGGCTCCAGATGGACAGACAGACAGACGGACCGCCGGGGCAGAGCCCAGCCCTCCTGCCCTGTGGGGGAGGGCGGGTGCCAGGGAGACTCTGGAGGCGGGCACAGGGTGACCTCAGCCAAGACCTGCAGGTGCTGGAGCTCTGGCTCTCAGGGCAGACGGCGCTGGCCGCTGGTCACTGGCCTCCGGTGGGCCCTGAGCACCTCTGTGACTCAGTGGCACTGCGGGTGGGGCCGATGGATATTCCATCACCATCACGTTCACAAGGATTCCACACTGCATCCTCCTTTACGGGAGTGGCCTCAGGGGGCCCAGTCCTGCCTTTGCCTCACACTCAGTGCACCCAAACCCCAGGGCCTCATCGCACGCTGGTTCACCCAGGCTGGGTACTGGGTGCTGGGCGCTGGGTACTGACCATTGGGTATTGGGTGCTGGGTACTAAGATCTGGGTGCTTGGTACTGAGTGCTGGGTGCTAGACGCTGGGTACTGGGTGCTGCGTAGTGGGCACTAGGTGATAGGCACTGGGTACTGGGTATTGGGTGCTGGGTGCTGGGTACTAAGATCTGGGTGATAGGCACTGGGTACTACTGGGCACTGGATATTGGGTGCTGGGTACTAAGATCTGGGTAATTGGCACTGAGTGCTGGGCACTGGATGCTGAGTACTGAGTGCTAGACACTGGGTCCTGGGAACTGGGCTCTGGATACTGGGTACTGGGTGCTGAGAGCTGGGTACTGGGCTCTGGGATGGGTGAGGGAGCAAGCCGTGTGGACGGGACGGGTGAGGCGGGCCCGGGTGCTGGGTGCTGGGTGCTGGGTGCTGGAGGCTGAGCTCAGCCCCGCCTCAGGACAGCTCCCACCTCCTCTGTCCTCCCTGGGCCCAGACCCTTGCCCAGGGCCACTGCTCCTCCTCCAGGAAGTCTTCCCGGCTCTCTCCCTGCTGGGCAACCTTAAGCAGGCCCGTCCCTGAGACTTTCTCAAGCGGGGGGGGGGGGACAGCAGAGATCGGGGAGCGAGGGGTCTCCCGGGCCCCTCTTCCAGGAGCTGGGGACACGGCACTGGGGGGGACTCTCCGCCAGCAGGGCCCCTAGTGTTGTTTGTCTGGGGACCACACCCAGCAGTGCTCAGGGCTTGCTCCTGGCTCTGTGCTCGGGGAGCACTCCTGGGGGGCTCGGGGGTCACGTGGGCATGTCAAGGGCCCCGTCCGGTCACATGCGCAGAGCAAGCGTCCTCCCCGCTGTCCTGTGGCCCAGCCTCTCCCTGCGCACTTTCTAGAACTCTCCGGAGGGATCCAGGGAGCAATCCTTGTGCTCAATGACCTCCCGCCTGTGTGTCCCCCTCGCTCAGCCAGAGGAGACCCCGGGCTGGGGTCCACCTCCCCGCGGGCCCGGCGGCCCGGCTACAATGACCCATTCCCGCCGGACAGACAGACGGACAGAAAGACAGGCAGCAGCGGGAGACGCAGGAATGACAGCGCCCGACCTGCCCCAGGCCTTGGGGGTCTGCACGCAGCCCCCGCCCTGACGTCCCCTCCAGCCCTGCGATCGGGGGGCACCAGCCCCGCCGCTGCCCAGACTCAGGGGCTCCCAAGACCCAGCTCTGCGCCTACGCAGACCCCAGCCCCCTCCATGCCCCGGCGCCCCCCAGACTCAATGCTGACACGGAGGAGGGAGTGTGGTTGCAAGACCCTTGCGGGGGAGTCCCCTGGTGCCCGCACGCCGCCCTCTGAGGTGCCCCCAGCCCCGGGCCCCCCCAGTCCCGCCCAGCAGGAAGTTCCTCCTCTCCCAGGATTCTCTGGGACACCCACTGGCTGGCAGCCAAGACCCGGGCAGGCCGTGTGGACTGGATGGTGAGGGAATGAATGAATGACTGATGAATGAATGACTCCCGGGGTCTCCCAGGTGTCCCCGCCTTCTCCTTCCCTCGCCCCGCCTGGCCGGGCCCTGGCAGTCTCTGCTGGGCTCTGCAGCGGCCTTGGCGGTCCTGGGGTCCCCAAGGCTCCAGCGTGGGCAGGCGGCAGTGCCTGGCCCTTCTGGGGCGGCCACAGGAGCACTGTGGCCTGAGACGGGTCGGAGGGTGACAGGGTGACAAGCCTGAGCCACAGAGCCAGGTCTGCAAGGCTGGACTCCTCCACCGCTTCCTCCCTGGCCCCCTGGCCTGCCCCAGAAGCAGCTGGCACACAGGTTAGATAACGGACTCAGAACCCCTAGCCTGGGGAGGGCATTTGCCGTGTACGTGGCTGACCCGGGTTCGATCCCCGGCATCCCCTAGGGTCCCCCAAGCACCCCCAGGAGTATTTCCTGGGTGCAGAGGCAGGAGGAACCCCTGAGCATCGCTGGGTGTGACCCAAAAACCCCCAGCCCGTGAGTCACTGGTCTTCTCTGCTCTCTGGGGTGAGGGGCTCATGACAGGACCCCCCAGGGCCGCTCTCCCTGCGACGGTCACCCCGTCTTCTAGAAGGACCGCGGGGTGAGGTGGATGCCTTCCCAGCCTGTCCTGCAGGACTATCCCTCTGCTTAGTGACCTCCTGGGGCAGGGGCTCAGCCCCACACTGGCCGGCTAGGCACAGCAGTGACAGGGACGCATCCCACTCGACCCCCCCTCTGCTGCAGCCGCATCCTGTGTCACCGAGCGGCCGACAGGGAGGCCACCACAGGAAGTGGCCTGGCCAGCAGCGCTGAGGCCACACCTGGGCCCCCGTGCAGCCCCCTCACTGCTCGAAGGCCTGGTTGGGGCTGTGGGGGGGGGGCTGCCAGCCCTGGACACAGACCCCAGCTCCAGCCCAGCCTGCATCACCGGGGAGGCGCCCAAGCAGGGGCTCTGAGAGGGTCCCTGCCTGCTCATCGCTGTCTGCAATATCAAGGGGGAGGGTCTACAGCCTCCCCTCGCCCCCCACAGGGAGCGGGAAGTGCGGTCCTGCAACCCTGCGACAGGAAGTGCTCCGAAGGTCCCAAGGGTCTAGGGGTGGGAGACGCAGGACCCCGTCCAAGGGGCTCTCCCCCACCCCATGTCCCAGGGCTCAGCGTGACACACGCACAGGCACATGTGCACACGCATGCACACGCACGAGAGCAAGTGCACACGCACGTGCACACACTCCTGCAGACACAGCTCAACACCCGTGCACACACCCGCGTGCACACACCTGCAGGCACACGCACGCACGCACCAGCACACGCGTGCGCACGCACATCCGCACATCCCCGCAGACACACAGAACACACGTGCACACACACGCGCGCGCGCGCACAGACACGCGCACACACACACACCCGTGCCCGTACCCGCAGACACACGCGCGCACACACAGACTCGCGCGCACACACGCGCAGACACACGCGCACCCCCGCGCGCGCACACACCCGCAGCCGCGCGCACCCCAGCAGACACTCGCGCGCAACCCCGCACCCCCGCACCCCCGCGCGCACACGCGCCCCTCCCCGCAGGGCCGCGCGCCCCGGAGCCCGCCCCGCGCCCCCGGGCCCCCCGCGCCCCTCCGCGCCGCTCACCTCGGTCCCGCGCCGCCGCCGCCGCCGCCGCCGCCCGCAGAGCCCGGCCCGGCCCCGCGCCCGGCGCCCGCCGAGGGACCGAGGCCCCGCCCCGCCCCGCCCCCCGGCCCGGCCCGCCCGGCCCGGCCCGGCCCGGCCCGGCCGCGGGGCCTCGGGGCTGCGGAGCCGCGCGCGAGCGGCGCCGGGGCCCGCGGGAAGGGCCGGGTGCGCGCCGCGGCCGGGGCGCCCTCCCCGCCTGCGCGGTGGGCGGTGTCGCCCGGCGCCCGGATCCGCTTTCCGGCCAGTCACAGCGCTGTCCCCCACCCGCGAGCGGCGTCCCCGAACGCCCGGCAGCGCCCCCTGCCCCTGGCCCGAGCGCCGAGTCAGTCCCCGCCCCGGCCGGGCGGGGGACCCGGGGGACCGGGGGGCCCGGGGGGGCCCGGGGCCGCCCATCTCCGGAGCCCGAGTCCGGCCTGTGGGCCCTGCCCGGCCCCAGGCCCCACCCTGCGCGGGCAGAACTGGGGGGCCGAGAGCAGGGCGCCCCCTGACGCAACTCGCCTTGCCCGCGGGGGACCTAGGTTTGACCCTGGGCCCCCCCCCCCAGTCCCCAGAGCCCATCGGGAGTCATCCCTGAGCACAGCGGCAGGAGTAAGCCGGGGGCCCCAAAACAACAACAAAGGTAGAATAACGGGTACCCCAGCTCCCCACATGCACCCTCACGCCCCTGGTGTTCAAGGGGGCTCTTTGCGGTCCCCCAAGCCCACCCGGAGTGACCCCTCCACCAGAGCCAGGAGTAAGCTCAGAGCACAGTCAGCGGGGGAGCCCCCAAAACAATACAGGAGTCCAGGGGACCAAAACCAGGGAGCCCAGGCAGGGGTGCGGCCGGGAGGCACTGGCCTCCCTGCGAAGGAGCGGGCAGTGGGCAGGTGGGGGTCTGCGCACACCCTGTACCAAACTTGGCATCTGGGTTTAGTCCCAAAACGTCTTCTAGGACCCAATGGACCGCACGTGCCATGCCCCAATACTCACGTTGGAAGGTGGGGTGCTGGGGGGTCCCCCTGGGGGACCGAGGGGTTCCCAGCAGACCAGAGCGGCAGGGCACCCCTTCTCTGGACTGGCACCAACCGCGTCCACTTTGGCCCTGGTCCTCCGCCTCTGGGCTCGGCTGGGAGCCACGTCCACGGCTGAGATGGTGCCCCCTCCCCGGACCCTCCCCAAGAGAGAGAACTGGGCTCCCTCCTGCCCCCCACTGGGCAGCTATAACATGTGGGGTGCCCCGAAGGTGCCCACGGCTGTTTGTTGAGTGACTGTCCCCGCTCAGGAGTGGCGCTGAACCTGTGCAACTCTCGGCCTCCCATGCCACCCCCCCTCCGAATCCCCCCCAACGGCTCCTGCTGGGGTTTGTTCAAGGGGAAATGAGGCAGAGTGCCTGGGGGGCTGCGGGGGGTCCCCTCCATGCCCTGGCAAGGCTGCCAAATGGCTGTGCCCGCCTGTGACCGCGGACCCTGCTCGAGAGGCCACAGGCCCCCCATCACCCTCCTGCTCCCGCTGTAGACCCCCTTTCCCCAGCCCCAGGGGTCTCCGCATGACCCAGGACCCCCGCCGTCTCAGTGGGCTGTGCCCCCAACTCCCCAGGGCTGCATCCCCTGCAGGGGTGCGGTGGGAGCTCAGACCGGGTCTGGCATCGGCCTTGCAGGGCTGGTGGGCTCGCAGAACCGGGCACCCCGCGGGGTCCCCTGAGCACAGGGCCAGGAGGGAGCGCGGGCCCGGCCGGGGGTGCCTTTCTGGGCACGAAAGGGGACTTGGGAGGCCCGTCAAGGGCTTCCCGCGCAGGGGAAGGGAGCGGCCTGAGGTAGTAGGGGATGCGGAGGATACGCCGCCCTGAGGCTCTGGAGAGCAGGCCTGGGGGGCTGCAGGGACCCCGCTGACAGGAGCGGCGGGGCTGGAGCAGAGCCAAGTTGGTCCTGCGTCCGCATCCTGCCCCCACCCGGAGGCTGACGCGAGTGTTCCTGGGCCGAAGGTGCCCGCGCCAGGCGCCCTGCGGGAGGTGGATGGAGAAGCGAACAGGGGTCTCACCAGTGACGCCTCATTCTCCTCCCGGGCCCCTGTCCCAGGAAACGAGGGAAGGAGTGGAGGGAGCCCCTGCACCCGGGACCCGGAGACCCCGCGCACTCGGAACCCAGAGACCCCCGTGCCCGGGACCCGGAGACCCCGCGCGACCAAAACCCAGAGATCCCCCACACTGGAAACCCGGAGACCCCCGCACCGGAACCCCGAGACCCTGCACACCTAGGATCCAGAGACCCCCACACTGGAAACCCGGAGACACCCGCACCGGAACCCAGAGACTCCGCGCACCTAGAACCCAGAGACCCGGGTTCACACTGGGAACCCGGAGACACTCTCCCTCCCGCACCCGGGACCCGAAGACCCCGCACCGGAACCCGGAGATGCGTCTCCCCCCCTGCACCCGGGACCTGGAGAAGTGGCCCCCCCTCCGAACCCAGAGATCCGCTCCCGGGACCCGAAGACCCCCGCACTCGGAATTCAGAGACCCCGTGCACCCGGGACCCGGAGAGCCCCGCACAAGGAAGCCCGGAGACCCCGCGCACCTGGAACCCAGAGACCCCCACACTGGAAACCTGGAGACTCCCGCACCGGAATCCGGAGACCCGGTGCACCTAGAACCCAGAGACCTCCCCGCACACTGGGAACCCGGAGACGCTCCCCCTCCCACACCCGGGACCGAAGACCCCGCACCAGAACCCAGAGACCCCGCGCACCTGGGAACCCGGAGATGCTCCCCCCCTGCACCCGGGACCTGGAGAATCCCCCCCTCACCCCGAACCGAGAGAACCACACCTGGGACCTGAAGACCCCCGCACCCAGAACCCAGAGACCCTGCGCACCTGGAACCCAGAGACCCCCCACACTGGAAACCCGGAGATCCTCGCACCTGGAACCCGGAGGCCCCCTCACCCAGGACCTGGAGACGCCTGCACCCAGAGACCACCCTCCCCGCACCCAGAACCCAGAACCCCCACACCCAGGACCCGCATCTCCCACGGCGCCCCCAGGACCCAGATGCAGCCCTGTGACGCTGGAGGCGGGTCACCCCGCGGTGCCACAGAACGTTCAGAGCCAGGAGGGGCCTGGGGTGGCCGTGGGCCTGGGGGATGGTTGGGAGCCCACAGCGCTCCAGGGTGCTGATGTAAGGGAGAGGGTGTGAGGCGGGGGCAGGGGCGTAGGGGAGACCCTCATGCCCCCTTGTAAGGTTGCAGGGAATCTCAGTTTTCCCGCCCAGCCAGGCAGCCGCCCACCCTCGCTCCCTCCTACGCGCGAGGCGGGGCCAGAGCCCACCAACCCATGGCCAGGGGTAGCAGAGCCCATGCTGGGCCCTGCCGGTCCCTCCCCCTGCCGGGGCCTGGCAGGTGAGTCAGGGGCGTTGCCCGTCTCGACTTTATCCTTGTTCTGTCTGGGTCTCCGCCTGGCACTGCTCAGAGCTGACTGCGGGCTCAGTGCTCAGGGCTGGCCCCGTGTGGGGTCACCAAGGCCAGTTGCTCTGCAGACCCCCATCCCACTCTGCCCGGGAGCCTGCACCCCTGCAACCAACCCGGGGGCGCCCCCTAACACCCCGCCTGGCTTCCATCCCCCGGTGTGTGGGGGTGCACTGACCTTCCAGATTCTGGGGGGTCCCCACGAGGGCAGGGCCGGTCAAGGTCTCTGTTTAGTCCCTGGGAACGGTGACATGCTGGGGGTCCCTTAGTGGCCGGGGCTGGTCCTGGGCGCCCCAGTGGTCCGAGTCTTGGCCGCCAGAGACCCCCATGACCCTCTGTGGGATAAGGCACTTTGCGGGGGAGGAGCCTGTTCAGGGTTCGAGGCTGGGGGTCTCCGAATGCCCCAGGGCCAGCTCCATCTCAGGGAGGGAGGGTGAGTTGAGGGGCGGGAGTGATAGCACAGCGGGGAGGGCGTTTGTCTTGCGCGGGACTGACCCGGGTTCGATTCCCAGCATCCCATAGGGTTGGTCCCCCGAGCATGGCTAGGAGCCAGAAGGAACCCTGAGCATCGCCGGGTGTGACCCAAAAAGCAAAAAAAAAAAAAAGGAGCCGGGCAGGATGGGGCTGGTTTCGCCTCCAAGGCCTCGGCGAGAACTTCCTGTCCCCGAGGATGCATTCATGCGGTTCCAGCAGCCTGGGCTGCCCGCGGCCAGCAAAGGGCCTGGACTCCCCCCGCCGCCGCCACTGCCCGGGGACGGTGACCCTGCTGGGGACTCAGGCTGGGGTCCAGCCCCGAGCTGAGGCGGGGCTGCAGGGGGCTTGGCAGGAAGGACCCAGGGGTGGCCTGCGATGGGGACCCCCCCACACCTCCCAGGGTCCAACTGGCACAGAAGGGGTCCAGCTCAGCCATGCCCGCAGCCAGGCCCAGCCCCAGCCTTGGGGCCCAGGCGGAAGCTGGCACCGGACGGCCCTGGCCCAAGTGTCCGACTGGGCAGCGCGGCCAAGAGTGTGTGTGTCCTGGCCAGGGAGGCCGCAGTGTCCGGTGGAGAGGCCCTGGGCTCAGCGCAGGCGTGGAGTGGCCTGGCCGACGGGACCAGCGGTCACTTGGCTGACGTGGGCGCGGAGAAGCCTGGAGCCCAGCACTGCAGAGAGGCCCCTCAGTGACCGCCCCCCTCCCCTGGTGGCCAGGCATAGAGCCCGTTGGTGTGTGCTAGGCCGGTGTGCCATCCGCCTTGCTATCTCTCCAGCCCACACAGGATTCGAATGACCCCTCGGGTGGGCGTGGGGCCCATGAGACCCCCCAGGGAGCGCGTTTGTGCTGACGGCAGCCTGGGCTCTTTCACAGCTGCGGGTGGACAGGGCAGTCTGGGGCAGTTTGGGCGACCCCAGCTCCAGGCAGACCCTTGGCACAGGCTGGGCCGTGGGGGAGAGGGTGAGTTTGGGTGGGAGGGGACCGACGGGCCCCCAGTCCGCCCCTCCCTGTGGCCAGCTGTGGGTCCTGCACACTTTTCCCGGGATCTCCTGGACACGGCAGCTTCCTGGCCTCCAGGCAGCCAGTGAGGATGTCCACTCTGGAGCAGGCTCCAGGCTCTGTGCAGAGAAGCCACAGCTGTCCCCCGGGCCCGCGTGTCCACCTGCTGCCGCCCCAGACCAGGCTCTGGCTTTGGACCTGGGCCTGCGCATCCCCGAGGCCGGAGGGTGCAGGTGGTGAAGGGCCCCAGGGGTGGTCACCAGCATTAGCTGCTCTGGGGATCTGGCCGGGGGCTCCCAGGGTAGTAGGCTGCCCCCTCCCGTGGGCCCTGCCCTGGGGTCGAGATGGCCTCTCCTTTTGCTGGGGGCTGGGAGCGGGAGAAAAAGTGAGTCCTGGGGCTCTTGGGGAGGCCCGAGGGACCATTCACTCACTCGCTTCTCTGCGCTCAGGAACTGCACAGCGGGGAGGGCGTTGGCCTTGCACGCGGCCGACCCGGGTTCGAGTCCCAGCATCCCATAGGGTCCCCCCGAGCACCGCCAGGAGTGATTCCTGAGTGCAGAACCGGAAGTAACCCCTGAGCAAAAAACATACAAACAAACAAACAAAAACCAGAATTGCTCCCGGTGGTGCTCTGAGGATGCCAAGGATCGAACTGGGGTTGGCCACATGCCAGGCAAATGCCCCCCTGTGCCCGTTCTTGGGTGCAGTCACTCACATCTGCATCCACTGCCCACTCATCACTCACTCCGCATGAATTTCTTCTTCCTTCTTCTTCTTCTTCTTCTTCTTCTTCTTCTCCTCCTCCTTCTCCTTCTCCTTCTCCTTCTCCTTCTCCTTCTTCTTCTTCTTCTTCTTCTTCTTCTTCTTCTTCTTCTTCCTCTTTTTCTTCTTCTCCTCCCTCTTTTCCCCCTCCTCCTCCTCCTCCTCCTCCTCCTCTTCTTCTTCCTCTTCTTCTTCTTCTTCTTCTTCTTCTTCTTCTTCTTCTTCTTCTTCTTCTTCTTCTTCTTTATTTTTCTTTTTGGGTCACACCCGGCAATGCTCAGGGGTTCCTCCCAGCTCTGCACTCAGGAATCACTCCTGGCAGTGCTCGGGGGACCCTATGGGGTGCTGGGAATCGAACCCGGGTCAGCCACGTGCAAGGCAAATGCCCTCCCCGCTGTGCTATCGCTCCAGCCCATGAGTGTCATTTGGGACAGACGAACGGGCCTGTGGGGTCAGAGGAAGCGGTCACTCACCCGTCCCCACCATGCTGCCCCTCCCCCCGCCCCCAGCTGTGACCTCAGCCTCCTCCCGACTCTGTCACCAGCAGAGCCCGCGGCGGCCGTTGGCAAGCTGATGCTGTCACAGAGGCTTCTGGTTTGTTTCTCCAGCCTGGTGACAGGGACTGTGTTTTCCGGGGTGGGGTGGGGGCTGGGCCACACCCCGCCGGGCTCTGGGGTCGCCACGACGACCGACCGACCGACCGAGGGGGCCGGAACCAGACCCTGCTCTGCGTCATCTGCCGGATTATCTTCTCGGAACACGCAGGGGGTGCGGGGCCCCTGCTAAGCCCAGCACAGCCCTGTTGATACGCCACCGCCCGGGCTTAGTCTGAACCTCGGCATGGGGTGGGTGCCGAGTTCCCTCCCCCTCCCCTCCCGGCTGCGCCCCCTTTAGCTGGGACCCCCTCCCCCCCCCCCGCTGCCCCTGCCCTCAGCCAAGCTGGCGCTTCCGGATGTGCCGAGGGGCCATGGGGAGCCCCCAGCCAGCGAGTATTCAGAGTTCCGGCCTCAGTTTCCCTCCTGTGAAATGGGCATAGCGAGGACCGCACACGGCCCGTAGCAGAGGTGGGAGGGGTCCCTGTGCTGGGGTGCTGGGGACCCTCGCAACTGCCGACCCGGAGGTGGTGTGGGGTCCCACAGGCCGGGGGGCTGCCCCAGCACCTGTGTTTGAGTTGGCAGCGAGTGAGACGTCCCTGGCCACCTCCGCCTTCATGTTCTGTGCTCAGGGATCACTCCTGGCTCTGCGCTTGGGGCTGACTCCTGGCTCTGTGCTCGGGGCTGACTCCTGGCTCTGTGCTTGGGGCTGACTCCTGGCTCTGTGCTCGGGGCTGACTCCTGGCTCTGTGCTCAGGGATGACTCCCCAGGAACTGAACGTGGGCCGGCCATGTGCAAGGCCAACGTCCTCCCCTGCAGTGCTCCAGGCTGGATCTGCTGATTTGCTTGAGTGGCTCGTGGGACTCTGGGAAACAGCTCATGGGCATGTTCAAGGTACAAGGAAGGGGCCTGGACAACGGCCCAGCAGGGGGCAGGGCGCTGGCCTCACGTGTCGCCGACCCGGGTTCGATCCCCGGCAGCCCACAAGGGTCCCCTGAGCCCACCAGGAGCGATCCCTGAGCACAGAGCCAGGAGTCCGCCCTGAGCACCGCCAGGCGTGGCCCCCGAACGAAAGCAAAACAAAGCTAGTTATGAGAAAGGCCGCACAGCACCAGGCAGAGCAGAGGGGGAGGGGAAGGGCTGGGAGAGAGAGTGGGGTCCACTGTCCAGGAGTTCAGCGAGCACTGCCCCCAGAGTCTAGTGGGTGCTGTCCCCAGAGTACAAAGAGCACTATCTTCAGAGTCCAGTGAGCATTGTCCCTGGAGTCTAGTGTGCACTGTCCCCAGAGTCCAGTGGGCACTGTCCCCAGAGTCCAGTGAGCACTGTCCCTGGAGCCCAGCGGGCACTTTCGCTGGAGTTCAGTGAGCACTGTCCCTGGAGTCTAGTGGGCACTGTCCCCAGAGTACAAAGAGCACTACCCCCAGAGTCCAGCGAGCACTGTCCCTGGAGTCTAGTGGGTGCTGTCCCCCGTGGTGTGGATTTCAGCTCAGGAACCCCTCCAGACCCCCACTGGGGCGTTTATGGTGGCGTTTCCCCCCTCCCTCTCAGGGCGGACGTGGGCCAGTGGGGGTGGACACTGACCCTTCTAACCCCCTTAGCCTCTCTGACACCCCCAGAGCCCAGCCACGGGGTCAGGCGTGCTGGGACCTGGGTGGGGTCTGGGAGACAGCCTGACCCCGGGGCCTCCCCCGACCCCGGAGGCAAGTCTGGGTGAGGGTGGGCGCCCATGAGGGTGCAGCCGGCCTGTTCCCGGGACCCTCCCTGCCCCCAGGCTGAGGCCCACAGTGTTCCGAGTTTGGCCTTTTCCAGAATGTTCCGCAGAGGGATGCCCGGGCGCTGACGTCCCACCTGGCTGGGAGCCATTTCTCTCTGCTCCTGCGGAACATTCTGGAGTCTGGAGGTGCGTGTCCAGCCCCAGGACGCAGGGCCCGCTGGAGTGCCCCTTCACTCCCCGTCCTCCCCCGAGGGGCAGCTGCAGGGAGGACGGGCGGGGGCCACCGGGCACTGGGTGGGGGCCAGCTGCCCCCCATGACTGACGGCTCCACCTGAAGCGTCGGGGGCTCAGGGCTGCGGACCCTCACCGGAGCCCAGTCTCTCCTGGGCAGAAGCCCTCGGCGGACACCTCCTCCTGGAAGCCCTCAGCTCTATCCTCAGCCCCCCAGAAGCCTTCAGGCTCCCGCTCGGCGACCCCAGCTGCCTTCTTCCCTACGGCCACCAGGGGGCAGCAGAGCCCCACAGATCGCACCCAGCACCTGGTTGTCCAGGGCCCGGGAGCCAAGGGCCCCTGGGGGTGGACAGCCTCGCCGGTGGGAGCCCCCGCGTGGGTGCTGCCAGGGTGCCCGGAGGCCCTCTGAGGCCCTGACTCATCACCTTGTGCTCGGCCGGCCTTGGGGGCATGGGGAGGGGTGGCCCTGACCCACCCAGCCCTGGACGTCAAGGGTCAGAGGGGGCCGGGGCCTGCGGAGGCCCCGCGGGGGTCAGTGAAGCCCGCGGGGACAGTCCCGGGTGTGTGGAGGGTCAGGGGGCAGCAGTGTGGGGGGACTCGTGGCCACAGCAGTGGGCCTGCGGCCAGTCACATGGGCAGGGAGGCCTGTCCACTGCTCACCCAGACGGATAGCAGGTGAGGGCGGCTGGGTCCACAACATACACACAGACACACATACAGACACACAGACATACACGCCACACACACAGAGACACACACACCACACACACAGACACACACAGGCACACAAGACACACAGACACACAGACACACACAGACACACACAGGCACACACAGACACACACAGACACACACACCACACACACAGACACACACAGGCACACAGACACACAGACACACACAGACACACAGACACACACAAGGCACACACAGACACACACAGGCACACACAAGACACACACAGGCACACACAAGACACGCACAGGCACACACAGACACACACACCACACACAGACACACACACACCACACACAGACACACACAGAGACACACACCACACACACAGACACACACAGGCACACACAAGACACACACAGGCACACACAGACACACACACCACACACAGACACACACACACCACACACACAGACACACACAGAAACACACAGACACACAGACACACAGGCACACAGACACACACTCCACACACAGACACACACTCCACACACAGACACACACACCACACACACGGACACACACAGGCACACACACCACACACAGACACACACACAGGCACACACAGACACACAGACACACACAGACACAAAGACACACACACCACACACAGACACACACACACCACACACAGACACACACACAGGAACACACAGACACATAGACACACACAGGTACACACACCACACACACACTGATACACACAGACACAGACACACACAAACACATACACGAACACACAGATACACACAGACGCACACGTAGACACACACAGACACAGACACACACAGAGACACACAGACAAATACACACAGACACACACACACACACAGACACACGGAGGGACCCTGCCCTGCTCCAGCGCTCCCTGCATTGGCTGCACAGGGCCACTGAGGCCAGCAGAGGGCGCCCGCGCCACACCCAAGTTTGCTCACCTTGGAAGAAAGTTCTTCCCTCCTCTTCCTGCTCCTGGCAGCCCTCCTGGCTCTCCTGGTGGGCACCCCCAGCCCCCTCTCCAGCCGGAACCCCTCCGCCATGCCTGTCACGCTGGGACCCCCCTCCGCGGCCGGGCTTGGTGTCCTGTGTCCTGGCCCTGGAGGGGGCGGAGAGGAGGGGTCTGCCCTCAGCCAGCCTTCGCCGCTTCACCCGGAGGGCTGCCTGGAAGAGGCCCCTTTCCCAGGGGCACGGGAGGGCCAGGCCGTGCCTCCCTCTGCCTGCCTGTGCGGCTGCCGGGCGGAGAGAGCGGATCCCTCCCAGGGGGGCAGGACGGTTCAGTGCTGGCGGCCGGTGCGGGGTGCGGGGCGGCCCGGAGCACTGTGAGGACTCAGGCCAGAGCCTCTCTGGGGCCCGGGAGTGGGCTGGTGGGTGGGAGCCCTCCCCTGCCTCCCCCTCCCTCCCCCTCCCGCCTGTCCCCAGTCCTGGTGGCCGGCCCCCACCCGTCTTCACGTCCTGTTCTGGGGGCCCCTTCATCTTCCCAAGCATGGCCCCAAGGGGCCTCCTCCAGGCAGTCTGCCTAGATTTCCCAAGCCTGCCCTTGCCTCTGGGTCCCCCCTGTGACGATGACGAGGGGCCCAGTGCTCGCAGCCCTCCCGCCCCGCTGAGACCTGGAACTGGCCCTCCTGGCCTTGACCGGGGCCTCAGCCTGGGGGAGCACTGAGAGGGGCCATGAGTCCCGGTAGGGCCAGGGCTGCAAGAAGGAGCGTTTTTCCCCGTGACACGGCAGGGCTCCTGTGCTGCTGGGCACGGGGTGGGGGCCCCGACACCCCCGACAGTCCCCGAGTCCTTGCGGAGTGGGGACAGCAGGTGCCTGGACGCTGCAGCGCGGTTGCCAGGTAACGGCATCGCCATAGCAACGCGGAGGCCTTGGCGGCCGAGGAGCGGGTCTCCCACCTGCAGCTGCAGAGACCGGCTGGGGGTCTCCCGGGCTTCCCTGTCCCCCGGTGCTCCCTGGGGGGCCGGGGGCAGGGGGCTAGGGTCTGGTCCTCCTCCTCTGCTTCCCTGTTCCCCTGTGCCTCGGTTTCCCCACCCGTGGTGCCCTGGTGACGGCTCCTGTCCCCATTGGACGGTGTGTCTGTCCCCCGCCGGGCGCCGTGCAGGGCAGGTGAGGGGAGAGATGGGGCCCGGCTGGGCCAGGACAGGGCGGGGCTGGTCCTGGGGGTCTCTGCAGACTCTGGCCCCGACCCTGCCCCACCGCCTGCCACGGCTCCTCCCGCACACCTCAGCCGGCCGTGCTGTGTGACCTGGGAGCACCTACCCTCTCTGGGCTCTTCGTCTTCCTCATGTGAGCCCAGAGTTGAGTTTGGGTTGGGCCTCGGTTTCCCCATTTGCCCCAGACCCAGTGGGAGGCTCTGCCTTGTGTCACCGCCTGTCCCCAGATCAGCTTTCCCGGCCCTGTAGCCCACCCGATGGTCCTGTCGGGGGAGTCGGAGCCAGGCACCCCAAGCCCTGCGTGGGGGGACATCGGGGCCCTGGGGGGGCCGGTCCCTCAGAGGCGAGCGTGACGGAGGCTGCCAGACTTCCCTCATCCTTTCTGGGTTGCCATGGAAACCTCCTAGCAACCGTGCAATTAGGTCGTGGGGGGCTGAGCGTCCGGGTTCCGGGTGTCAGGGTCACTCCGGACTAGGACAAGGCTCCGCGCGGGTCCCCGGGGCCTCCCGACCACTGCCCGGCCCCACCCCCGCCCTGCACCCCTCAGAGGCAGGATTGTAGGAAGGTGAAACCCGGGCCTGGGGGTCCTGCAGGCTGAGAGGGGCGCCCACCCCACCCCACCTGCATCTCACCCAGCGGGCTCCCCCGCTCCCCGCGAAACCACTCAGCCTCTCTCCCGTGTCTCCCAGCCCTCCTGCTCCTGGTGCTGGGGAGGGGACGCCCGGGGCACCCTCCCCCCCCCCGCACCCGACACCCCACAGAGCCCTCAGCTGCCCGGCAGGGCGCTTGCCACTGCCCAGAACCCTGAGTCCGTCTGCAGCTGGAGCCCTGCGTGAGGCAGGAGATGGCTCAGCGCAGACCCCGGACCCTGGTCCCAGCCTGGACCGGAGGAGTGGCAGAGTGACGTCCACTCTGGGGTGGAGAGGGCACAGGTGTCCGAGGGTTCCTTGTCCCCTTCTCAAAGAAGAGGGATCGTCCCCTAAGAAGCACAAGTCTGGGCAGCACCCGCTCCCCTCGGCCACTGCTCCACACTGGGAGTGCGGGTGTGAGTCGGGTGTGAGTGTGAATGTGAGTCAGATGTGTGCGGGTGTGAGTATAGGTGTGAGTGTGGTTGTGAGTGTGGGTGTGACGATAGGTGTGAGTGTGTGAGTCAGGTGTTTGTGGGTGTGAGTGCAGGTGTATGTTTGAAGGTGTGAGTGTGTGAATGTGGGTAAGAGGAATTGTGTGAGTGTGGGTGTGAGTGCAGGTGTAGGTGTGAGTGTGTGTGAGCGTGTGGGGGACATGAGTGTGGGTGTGAGTGCGGGTGTGAGTGCAGGTGTGAGTGTGGGTGTGAGTCGGGTGTGAGTGTTGGTGTCTGTGTGAATATGACTGCGGGTGTGAATATGGGTGTGAGTGTGGGTGTGGCTGTGGTTGTGACTGTGGGTGTGAATACGGGTGTGAGTATGGGTTTGAGTCAGGTGTGTGTGGGTGTGAGTGTGGGTGTGAGTCGGGTGTGAGTGTGTGTGGGTGTGAGTGTGGGTGTGAATACAGTTGTGGGTGTGGGTGTGAATGTGGGTGTGACGATAGGTGTGAGTGTGTGAGTCAGGTGTTTGTGGGTGTGAGTGCAGGTGTGTGTGCAGGTGTGAGTGTGTGAATGTGGGTAAGAGGGATTGTGCGAGTGTGGGTGTGAGTGCAGGTGTAGGTGTGAGTGTGTGTGAGCGTGTGGGGATATGAGTGTGGGTGTGAGTGTGGGTGTGAGTGCAGGTGTGAGTGTGGGTGTGAGTCGGGTGTGAGTGTTGGTGTCTGTGTGAATATGACTGCAGGTGTGAATATGGGTGTGAGTGTGGGTGTGGCTGTGGTTGTGACTGGGTGTGAATACGGGTGTGAGTATGGGTTTGAGTCGGGTGTGTGTGGGTGTGAGTGTGTGTGTGAGTGTGGGTGTGAATATGGGTGTGAGTATGAGTCGGGTGTGAGTGTTGGTGTCTGTGTGAATATGACTGCGGGTGTGAATATGGGTGTGAGTGTGGGTGTGAATACCGTTGTGGGTGTGGGTGTGAATGTGGGTGTGAGTGTGGCTGTGAGTGTGGGTGTGGGTTTGGCTGTGAGTGTGGGTGTGAATATGGGTGTGAGTGTGGGTGTGAGTTGGGGGTGTGTGGGTGTGTGCAGGTATGAATACAGGTGTGAGTGCATGAATGTGGGTATGAGTGAGGCGTGTGAGTGTGCATGTGTGTCGTTTGTGTGTGGGTGAGCGAGGCAGGTGTGAGTGCAGCTGCGAGTGCGGGTGTGTGCGTGAGGTGTGAGTGCAAGTGGGTGAGTGCAGGTGTGCATGCATGTATGTAGACACGTGTACTATGTAGACACGTGTGCACGTGTGTGTGCATGCAGGAGAGCTGACAGGAAGGGGCTGTGTGGACGGCACCTGGGAACCCCCGCCCCTCCCCAGAACCCCGAGTTCCCTCTGGGGCTTGTTTCTCAGTGGGAGGGGACGTGGGGGTGGAACCTTCCAGAACGGAAGGTGGGTGCCCTTTGACCTGCTCTTCTCATTTCCAGCCTGTGGCCCTGGTGGCTGCACACTCGGGTTCTGCCCTCGGGCCGGGTCGGCGGCTGCCTGTTCTGTCTCCTCAGGACACCCCCCACTTTGCTTCTGATGCCGCCCCCTGGGCCAGCCCGGGGTCAGCGGAAGGGGCTGGAGACGGGGTGAGGGGCTGCTGGCCGATCCCTGGCAGTGCTCACGGAGCCAGCCACGTGTGGGCTCTAAAGGCGGGTGTGTCCTGGGACCCCCCGCAAGGACCAGGATGATGGGCGGGGACGGAGGGGCGGCCCCGGGGATGCAGCGCCCCAGAGCAGCGGGCAGGGGCCCAGTGGGCAGTGCGCCCCCAGCCTGTGCCTCTGCCCGCGGCCCCTGAGTCCTCCGGGGCCTGGCCCGTCCCCTCTCGGCTGGTGCCCCGAGCCGGCCTGCGGGCAGCCCCTGCAGAACAAGCGGCCTGTGGCAGCGGCCCCGGGCCGGGCTGGGACCCAGAGCCAAGGGCCATCACGCGGAGAGGTTTCGAGACTTCCCCAGGCGGCTCCGAGAGGGGCCCCTCTCCGCTGACACCCGCTTTAATAATATGCAAAGCGTTCTAATTAAAGCCTGGCGCTCCCTTTGAAATCCCGGCAATTACAAAGATGAATAATTGCATAATGAATATTAATTTGCATCATGGTAATGAGGCCCGGGAGCGTCCTGCTGTTAAGTGAGAACTTGGCTCTTTTCAAGTCCTAGGGTGGGGGGGGGGTGTCTGGGGGCTTCCCGGCCCCGTGGGACTCGGAGGGAGACGGAGACCCTCATTCCCGGGCTCCGTGCTGGACCGGGTGGCCGAGTTCCTGGGGAACAGCTCACCCGATACCAGGCCCCGGGCCTCAGTTTCTCCAATGTGGCCACCACCGAGTTTGGTGCCTTCGGGCTGGTGGACAGGGCAGCCCGGCAGGGGAGTGGGGACTTGGGGTTTGCTGGACACCGCTGAGTCCCAGGGCCGGTCACTGCCTGCCAGCAGAGCTGCTGGAAAATTCCACAGCAGTAAACAACACGCCTGCCACGGAGCCTGGCTGGGGTCCCCTGCGCCTCCCAGCCAGGGCAGCGCACTGCGGGGACCCTTTGCTCCCCCCTGCCTCAGCTGGACGCTGTCCGGTCCTGTCTCCCTCATGCTGAAGAAGTGGGCACTCAGCCTTGGCCAGCTGTGGCCATAGTGAGCGTGGGCGCCGGTGGGGGGCGGGCAGTGTGAACGCAGGCACTGGCCCTGTGGTTCCTGTTAGCGATGCCACGTCCAGGGTGGCCGGAGGGGCCCGGGACTGGACTCTGCTGGTCTAGCACGTGCCTGACCCCAGCTCTGCGTGGCCCCAACCCCCGGCGGGGGGGTGAACCAAACTGCGCTGTCCAGGCCCGCGGGGGGCGCGGGGTGGGTTGCCCTCCCCCCCTCTCTGGGCAGGGTCCTGGCCACCCCTGCTGGACACGGGGGTCAGTAGTGCCAGGGGTGGCCTCCCCCTGCTCAGCTCCTGAGACCTCAGGCCCCCCGACCTGGTGGGGGCCGTGGGCTGGGTCTCCTGAACCGGACAGTATCCACCAGGTCCTGGGATCCCCCACATCCCCTCTGGGAGAGTTGGGGGCTCACGGTCACTTGCGGCCCAGGGCTTACCCCCTGCGTGTCTTTTACTCGCCACTAGGGGGCGCTCCAGGCAGAGCTGCGTCTGGGAGGGTCGCGGGGTCCGGGCTGGTGGTCTGGAGGGTCCCCAGGGATGTGGGGGTGGCCTCAGGTCTCAGCTGCAGCGTGAGGGGAGGGGGCAGGGCTGTGACCCGTCACAGCCACCTAATGGGGTTTGGGAGATGGTGGACCCCAAGTGGGCGCGGCTGAAGACCCCCCCCAAGCCCCGTGTTTGAAACCTCATTTGCACCTCGGGGTTCGTGGGAGCAGTGCTCTGCCTGGACTTGTAGCTCTTCCCGTGCCTGGAAGGGGGACTGGGACCTGACCCGATTCTCCGGGACCCCCCCGAGTTGAGTCTGCGGACCCCAGGGAAGACCCCAGCCCAACTCTTCATGGTGCCTGCCCCATAGACACTGACTTCTCCTGCCTACCTCCTCTGTTCCCCCTGCCCCTGGGCCTTTGCTCTGCCCTCCCTCCCCAGGGGCTCAAGGTCAAAAAGGCCACCCCCCGCCCTCCCCGGGGGGCAGTGCAGCCCCACACTCATAGCCAGCCCCCACCCCAGCCACCTGTCCCCGGGGAGGAGGCTGAGGCCCAGAGGTGGGCTGGCCCGAGGAAGGGTGGGGGGTGGTTTCATCTCAGAAATACCGGGTCAGGATTTGCCTTACGGTGCCCTTACGGCTCCTTCCCTGCAGGTGGGCACGGGGCCCCTGTCCTGGGGGGGTCGATGAGGCATTACGGGGGTCCGTGTGGGGTGAGCCAATGTGGAACCGGGCCTGGGAGGTTGCCGGGAGCCGCAGCCGTCCCTCCCGCCCGCGGGCTGAGTCCGAGTCCAGCTGTGCTCGGAGCCGGGCGAGTCCCCCAGGGAAAACGCTGGACACGGAGGGCAGCAGGCGGTCCGGCCCCCAGAGTGCCCGTGCCCGGCAGGGCGGCGCTCGTGGGCCGCTGTGCGCGGGCCCCCGGCTGCGGGCGGCCGCGATGCTCCTGGACCAGCGAGCGCCGTCGCCATGGCAACCCCAATCGGAGGCGGAGTCCAGAGCCGCGGGCGCCGGGCGCTTCTCAGGCCGCTGGGCCGGTTCTGGCGAGGAGCTGAGTGGGGGGCGCGGGAGGGGGGTCTCCCGACTCCCTGCAAGGACGCTCACCCGGTTCTGGCTCTCACCTGGGAGCTGACACCCACCTTGCAGGGGGCTTGGGACTGCGGGCCTGAGCAGGGACCACCCCATCCCCCAGGCCCTGCAGATGACAGTCCTGGGCTCTCTGCGTGTCTGTTGCAGGTGTGTGTGTGTGTGTGCGTGTGCGTGCGTGTGTGCGTACATGTGTGTGTGTCTGTGCATGTGTGCGTGTGTGCATGCGTGTTTGTGCCTGCGTGCGTGCGTGCACGTGCATGTGTGTGTTTGTGGGACTGTGGATGCTCCCTTAGCTCCACGCACAGGCTCCCGGCCCGCATCCCCCTTTGTGTCCGCTCCACACCGAGAAGTGGGTTCTTGCTGCAGGAGCGTGTGAGACACGCTGCCACCCCCAATTCTCGCCCCGCAGATTCTCATTCCACAATTCTCACCCCGCACGCTCTGGCCTGCTTGCAGGTTCTCATCCCGCACGCTTTAATCCAGAACATTCTCACCCTTCCCACGCCCGCCCAGGGGCCTTGAGAAGGTCCAGGCTGTCCGGCGAGGCTCAGCTTCCCGGCTGTGGCCGTTGGTGACCGCGTCCGTGGCATCTTCTGGACGCCCGCCAACTGCCGTGCCCTCAGCTCTGCGTGGACAGACCCAGGCAGGCGGGAGGGACCCGCGGGCCGGGCCCTGACGGCCTTTGGCGTCCACCCAAGCGTGGAGGCATGGAGGGTGGCTGCAGACACAGGCGGACAGCAGAGGGGGCACCCCCCGGGACCCCCACACGCACCTCATTGGGGTCGCTGAGGAGAAGCCGCCAGCAGTTCCCCGCCGGGCACTGCCCAGATCCGGGGGCTTCTGGGTCACCCACTTATTCATTCACTCACCGGATCATTCTCTCGATCATTCATTCACTCACCAATCACTCATTCATTCATTCACTCACGTGCCTTCACTCATTCATGCTCTCAGTCTCACTCGCTCACACTCGCGCCTTTACTTCGTCTGCCAGCTCCAGACGACCCCTCACAGTCCTGCTGGGCACGGGACCCTCACCCTGCTTCCAGCTCATCTCCCCACGCGGGCAGCCCCGATGTCCTCAGCCCCGCCCTGGGGTCTGGTCTCCTCTGCTCACGCCCTGCCCAGGAGTGCCCAGAGAGTCCCGAGTGCCAGGGTTAGCCCTTGAGCCCTCAACCCAGACCCCTCCTGCCAGGCCAGTGCCCTACTTGGGTGAGCCCCGACACCTCCGTCACCCTAAATCTCCTCACCCCAGGGCCGGAGAGAGAGCACAGTGGGGAGGGCGCCTGTCTTGCACGCGGCCAGCCCTGCCCAGTCCCTAGCACCCTGTAAGACCCCTAAGCCCCCCTGGAGTGGTCCCTGAGCATCGCTGGGTGGGGTCCCCCCCAAAAGAAGCAAAATCCAGAAACCTGTTTCCCCCTCCGAGTGTCTCAGGCCAGAGCCTGGGGTCCCCCCAGCCCCCCACAGCCAAGCCCGAGTGGACGCAGCTGGATTCACCACCAGTCACAGCTGGACCCGGGTTATAGAGGCCGTGGGGGGGTCCCAGGCTTTCATGCCAATAGTGGGCCCTCAGTGCTATCAAGACTTGCCCCCCCACCCCGAGACTACTTCCGGATCCTTCCAACGGGACAGAGTCCTTGGAGCCTGTCGGCTCTGCCCACACCCCCGGATCCCTCCTGTCCTGTGGCCTCTGTCTCTTCTAGGACATTCTGTGCCCATGGACTCCTGGTTGGGGATGTTGGGGGGCAGAGGTGGGGGTCCTGGGCTGTTACAGACGAGCGGTGAGTGGGACTCAGGCTTCAAGGCTCGCCTCTCAGCTGGGGGGTCCCCCCTTGCAACACTGTGTCCCCGAGGGACCTGAGCCTGTCCCCAGGCAGCCCGGTACCACCTGTGCCTGGAGCCGGTGGGACCCTGGAAGGGGTTTTGGCCAAGCAGGAGTCATCTGGGCAGGGGGGGGCTGTTGGGGGTCTCAGGGGTGGGGGCATCCCCGTCTGACTGTGCTGCCCCCCACCCCCGCTTACCACCTATTTTGGGTTTGGCGAGGCAGGAATATTTGATTGGGAAAAATCATTTTTCTCCACCAGACTCCGGAGGTGGCGCACATGCAGCAGGAGGTTCTGGGGGGAGGCAGGGGACCCCCAGGACAGTGGGGATGGGGCAGGCTGAACCCCCCTGCCTCGCACGCCTCCCTCCTGGGGCCTGGGGGCCCAGACTGCGCCCGCTGTGGGGGAGACAGGGCTGCTGACTCGGGGCGGCAGGATGTGGGCGCCCACGCGCCTGCCCGCCGTGATGCCCAGAATGCGAAAGAGGGGACCTGGGCCCCCCAGCATCACCAGGAGCCCCCAAAGCTAGAACCTGCTGTTCTAGAAGGAAGCATGAAGCCGGACTTGCCCTCCCACCCCTTCCCTCCCTCCTCCCTCCCTCCACTTCCTACCTCTCCCCTACCTTCCTTCTTTCCTCCTCCCTCCCCCCCTTTTCTTTCTTCCTTCCTTCTTTCTTTTCCCTTCCTCCTTCCCTCTCCCCTCCCCCCCTTTTTTTTTGCTTTTTGGGTCCCACCCGGCGATGCTCAGGGGTTCCTCCTGGCTCTGCACTCAAGAATTACTCCTGGCGCTGCTCAGGGGACACTATGGGATGCTGGGAATCGAACCCTGGTCGGCTGCATGCAAGGCAAATGCCCTACCCGCTGTGCTGTCGCTCCAGCCCCTCTCCCTTCCCTCCCTTCCTCCCTTCCTTCCTCCCTTCCTTCCTCCCTTCCTTCCTTTCTTCCCTCTTTCCTTCCTTCCTTCCTTCCTTCCTTCCTTCCTTCCTTCCTTCCTTCCTTCCTTCCCTCCCTCTCTCCCTCGCTTCCCTCCCTCCCTCCTCTTCTTCCTTCTTTCCTCCTCCCTTCCTCCCTCCCTCCCTCCCTCCCTCCCTCCCTCCATCTCTCCTTCCTTCTTTCCTGTGCAGGGCTTGCTCCCGACTGGGTACTCGAGAATGGCCTCTGCAGTGCTCAGGACCGTGTGTCACAGGAGCAGCGGGCCCTGTCCAGCTTCACGCGGCCCCAGCCCGCGGCAGCCCTTCTCAGCCGTCAGTACAGTCAGGGCAACTCTCTGCCTCAGTTCCCCCCTGGCCCCGGTCAGCAGTTTGCTCCCAGATTAATGGGTCCCTCACTGCCTGGTGTCTTTCTGGGTATTGGGGAAATGGCAAGATGCACAACCACAAAAAAATCTCCCTCTTGGCAATTTGTGGGAGGCTGAGGAGTGACCGGCAGACGGACGTGCACGTCAGGAGGGCGTGGGGAGCTGAGGGGGGCTGGGGGGAGGCCAAGGAAGAAGGTATGTGTGTGTGGGGGGGAGGGCGCAGAGAGCTCAGAGGCGGGGAAGGTTGCCTGGCATGCGGCCGAACAGGGTTCGAGCCGAGGCATCACACAAGCTCCCGATCCTGCCATGAGAGGTCCCGGAGCACAGAGCCAGGAGTAAGCCCTGAGCATCGCCACGTGCGGCCCCCAAGCTGAGCCCCCCTCAAAGAGGGCCTGTGGGGACGTGAGCGAGAGGGGGGTGCCGGGTCTGGCTGGGTCCCTCCTGGCCGCCTGCAGTTCTGGGGGGGCTTCCCAGCTGGGCGGTGCCCTGACCCACTTCCCGGGTCCCTGCCCGCCTGGCGCCTCCTGGCCGCTCGACCTAGAGTCTGTTTGCTCCCAGACTCTCCTTTTATTTTTTTCCTTTGCTTCGAACGTTGCTCCTTGGTATTTGCACGGTAAATATACACTCATCGTTGGTGACTTGGGGCGTCTCGGGGGCTGACTCGTCTCGCTCCTGGAACCCCTCCCTCTGCTGTGCCTCGGTCCAGGGGGGCTGGGCTGGACACTCAGGGTGAATGTGGGGCAGAGGGCCGGGGAGGGTGCCCACCCCTGGAGGACTGTTCTGCAGGGGTCCCTCTGCCCCCGGCACCGTTTTCCAGGGGTGCCCCCTCCCCCTGCTGGGAAATGCCCCCCACCCACCCATGGCCTAAGTCGGGTGTAGCTTCAGGTGGAAGAAAGGTCCCAATAAATAAGCTCACTGCTCGTCGGAAGACAGAGAAAGAGACTCAGAGAGGGATGAAGTTCAAGGCCAGCAAATAAATAATCCAGGGGAAAAAAACCACGTCCAAAGACAGCAGAATGGATCAATGAAGCAAGCGCTGGCGTTTTCAAAAGCAATAAACAAGATGGACAAAACCTGAGCTAGTCCCGCAAAGAAGAGAGAGCAACGGTGGTAAATTGGTCCGGAAGCGAAACAGGAGAATTCCCAACAAATCTCAGAGAAATTCGAAAGATCATAGGAGAATTCAAAAGGACAACTTCCTGCCCCGAGATTGGACAGCCTAGAAGAAAGGAAAATATTTTTATGGAATCCTGTAACTTCCCAAGACTGAGTCAGGAGAAAAGCAGAATGCCTGAGCAGATCAATTACTAACGTGGAAATTAAAACAGTAGTGAAATGTTTGCCCCCACGGGGCCGGAGCTATAGCACAGCGGGGAGGGCGCTTGTCTTACACACAGCCAGCTTCCATCAGCCAGCTTCCGTCCCGGCATCCCAGGGGGGCCCCTGAGCCTGTCAGGAGTGGGCCCTGAGCGCCGAGCGTGCAAACACCACCAGCTGTGGCCCCCAGACAAATAGATGTCTCCCCCTCACAAAGGCCTGTGTAGGAATGAGCTTGCCAGTGAGTTAATCCAAATTCATCCTTCTCAGCAGCTCAGAAAGTCAGAAGAAGGCGCGGTTTTTTTTGTTTTTTTTTTTTCTCATTTTGGGTCCCACCCAGTGATGCTCAGGGGTTCCTCCTGGCTCTGCACTCAGGAATTCCTCCTGGCGGTGCTCGGGGGACCCTATGGGATGCTGGGAATTGAACCCGGGTTGGCCTCATGCAAGGCAAACGCCGTCCCCGCTGTGCTATCACTCCAGCCCCTCTTTTTTTTATATATATTTTTATTTTTTATTTATTTTATTTTTATTTATTTATTTATTTATTTATTTATTGCTTTTTGGGTCACACCTGGCGATGCACAGGGGTTGCTCCTGGCGGTGCTCAGGGGACCATATGGGATGCTGGGAATCGAACCCGGGTTGGCCGCGTGCAAGGCAAGTGTCCTACCCGCTGTGCTATCTCTCCAGCCCCTTAAATATATTTTTGAATGAATCACCGTGAGATACAGTTACAGACTTTCGTGATTACGTTTCGGTCATACAACGATTGAGGACCCATCCCTCCACCAGGACCCAATCTCCACCACCAATGTTCCCAGCATCCCACCTGCCACCCGACCCCCCACCCCTCACACCTCTGTGGCAGGCACATACCCTTTTATTCTCTCTCTCTCTCTCTCTCTCTCTCTCTCTCTCTCTCTCTCCTTTTGGGTGTTATGGTTTGCAATACAGGTAGTAAGTGGCCATCATGTTTGGTCCTTAGTCTACTTTGAGCACGCATCTCCCATCCCGAGCGAGCCCTCCAAGCATCATTCACTTAGTGGTCTCTTCTCCATCCTAGCTACCTTTTTCCCCAGCATGTGAGGCCAGCTTCTAAGCCATGGAGCGATCCTCCCGGCCCTACTAACACCACCTACTTCGATGTTAGTAGGATGGGTTCTTCTGAACAGCTTCTGTGAGGCCAGGATTACCCAGAGGCGTCACGAACCAGGAAAACTGCAGATCAACGTCCCTGGGAAACGGAGATGCAACACTCCCCCCCCTGCCTCCAAGTCTCATGGAACTAAATCCCACAATCCAGCGAAGGGGTCAGGCCCCAGGGTTGGGTGGGGTTCACCCCAGCTGCAAGGCTGGTCCGACAGACGTGAGTCAATCCACGCAACAAGTCACATTCAAGCCACAAATTGATCCGTGCAGAGAAAGGGCGTGACAAAACCCAACACCCACTTGCGATAAAGGTTCCCAACAAGATGGGAGTAGAGGAAGGCCCCCAAGTTTCCAGAGAAACCCTGAAGTTTGCAACAGGCCCACGGCTGACAACCCTCAAAGGGAAACTCCCGCGGGTGTTTCCCTGCAGCCAGGCCCGGCCAGGGATGTCCATGGGCACCGCTGCTATCCGACACGGGATCGGAGGCCACACGCCACAGCAATGGGCAAGATACAGATGACAGAAACTCAAGTGAGGAGAAAAATAATGGAACCACTGTACTCTTTGCCGGTGGCATGATATTATACACAGAAAACCATAAAGACTCTACAAAAAAAGTGCTGGAAGCAAAAAGCATGTAATAAAATCTTTTTTTTTTCTTTTTGGGTCACACCTGGTGATGTACAGGGGTTCCTCCTGGCTCTGCACTCAAGAATTACTCCTGGCGGTGCTCGGGGGACCGTATGGGATGGTGGGAATCGAACCCGGGTTGGCCACGTGTGAGGCAAACGCCCTATCCGCTGTGCTATCGCTCCAGCCCCGCAATAAAGTCTTATGACATCAATTTCCAGGAATCTGTTTTTATAGCCAAACAATGGAGTAGAAGAGAAATTCAAAGAACCGCCTCATTTACAGCTGCACCCACAACCCTCCCCACACCCCCAAGCAGGTACCCAGGAACCAACTTAAAAGGGCGGTTTAGGACTCACGCAAAGAACCCTGTAAATCACCGTGAAAAGGAAGAGATGGGAACCCACGGAAATGAAGACATATTCTTTATGGATTGGGGACTAAGTTCACCAAAATGACCGTCCGACCCAGAACAGCGCCCGAGAGTCCCCTGGCATGGGCCGGGAATCAAACACACTGACATTTATATGCAGCTATAAAATGCCCCAAATGGCCAAGCCGCGAGGAAAAGGCAACGGGAGCATTTCCCCTCAATCGAGCAAGCTACCGAGAGTATCTCGTCCCCATGGCAGAGCCTGGCGAGCTCCCCGTGACATATTCGAGATGCCAAACACAGTAACAACAAATCTCACGATGGAGACGTTACTGGGCCCGCTGGAGCAAATCGATGAGCAATGGGAGGACAGTGTGTGTGTGTGTGTGTGTGTGTGTGTGTGTGTGTGTGTGTACTATTATTATTATTATTATAATTATTAATTTTGGGGTCACACCTGGCGATGCTCAGGGGTTCCTCCTGGCTCTGCACTCAGGAATCACTCCTGGGGGTGCTCAGGGGACCCTCTGGGATGCCGGGGATCAAACCCGGGTCGCTTATGTGGAAGGTGAAGGTGAAGGACCTCCCACCTGACACTGCCCTCTTCTGTCTCACCCCTGCCTCACCCCTGCATCTCTGCCTGCCCTGCCTCACCCCTGTCTCACCCTGCTTCACTCCTGCTTCACTGCCTGTCCCTCCCTGCCTCACCCCTGCCTCACCCCTGCCTTACTGCCTGCCCATCTCACCCCTGGATCACCCCCACCTCATGCCCACCCCTACCTCACCCCTGCCTCACTGCCTGCCCCTGCCTCACCCCTACCTCACCCCTGCCTCACCTCTACCTCACTACCTGCCTCTGCCTCACCTCTGCCACACTGCCTTCCCCTGCCTCACCTCTGCCTCACCCCTGCCTCACTGTGTTCCGCTGCCTCACCCCTGCCTTTTTGCCTGCTCCTGCCTCCCCCCTGCCTCTCTCCCAGCAGCACTGGCTCTGTCCTGGGTGGTCCCAGCTCTGTCCAGGGAACGCCCCGGCCTGCCCGTCTCTGCACTTGGGGGTCTGGGTTGTGTTGCCTGGGGGGACACAAGGAACCGAGGTCTGCAGAGACACATCCCAGTGTTCCCAGGCCGGACTGTCCAGTTTGAGTTCTGGGGCTGACAGGCCAGCCTCCTGCCAGCGTGGGCAGCAAGGGGGCCAGTGAATGACATCACGCTCGTCCGACCCCTCACAATGACAGCAGGGTGGAGAGCTCAGGCCAGGGGTCCTGCCTCGCGCTGGTCCTGGCTTTGGTGCGGGTGGCGTGTCTGCTGGGCGCTCGGGACATTTCCGGGCCCCTCCTGGGCCCCCACACTCCCCCCGGCTCCCTGTGTCCTGTCCCAGCAGGGAGCGGCCTGCCAGGGTGCCTGGACAATTTGCCGGAAGCATGTACCCAAGTAATAGGCGGCGAGTCTCCGTTGTTCGGACGTTATCTTTGGACAAGAGCATTTATCAAGTTTAATTAACGTGTCAGGACGCCGGGAGGCTCAAGCCGCCCTGATGACACTAATTTTTCTACATTAGCGCCAGCCCGGCACCTAACGGAGCAGGAAACAGACCATTGGCGGGACGGGTGGGGGGCGGTTTCCCTCCACAGACCAAGGTGGATGTGGGGTGGCCTGAGTGGCCCTGAACAGAGTGGGCAGAGGGCAGCTGCGGGCTGAGCGGGCCGAGTGGCCGGGCCCTGCCCCCAGCCTGGCAGGGCTGCCCTGCGGTGCCGGAGCTGGGGGCGGGGGCGTGTCAGGACACAGTCCCCAGCGGCCACGTCGGCTCCACCTTCCCTGCAAACACCGGACATCTGCTGCCCTTTCCCGCACTGGACACAACAGAAGGGACCACCTCTGTGGGGTGGACACGGGAGGGGCAGGTCAGGGGGAAGAGGGGTGAGTGGGGCAGTCAGAGGGAGGAGGGTGAGTGGGGCAGGTTGGAGGGAGGAGGGTGAGTGGGGCGGAGGGACGAGGGTGAGTGGGGCAGGTCGGAGGGAGGAGGGGGTGAGAGGTCCTGGGAAGAGTGTCAGGCCCCTCTGGCAGCTGGGGACAGGTCCTGGGAGTCTCCCAGGGTGTGCAAAGGTCCTGGGGCAGGGCAGGGCAGTGGGGGGAGGGGCAGTTGGAAAGCCAGGCCCGAGCAGGGCGGGCGTAGGCGGCTCTTGGGACCTGCCTGGGAAGGGGGACTGAGGCTGGAGGGTCCCCAGGAGGCCCAGGGCATCCAGGGACCCGCGGCTGCTTTCCTGGGGCCACATGGGGTCTAGTTTGGGCCGCCGGTCCCCCAGCTGGGGGTTGTGAGTTTCCCAGCCTGGCCGCTGTGGGGCTCCGGCCCAGGACCCAGCACCCAGGTCCCCGAGCACTAAACCTGTGAGTACTCCTGGCCCTGAGAGCTCTGCTTGGCCCGCAGGGGCCCCTCCTCCGGGGCTGTGCCTTCCCGTGGGGCTTGTCCTGTCCCCTCACTGTCCCCTGCAGAGGTCGGGACACCTGCTCCCCTCAGCAGCTCCAACCTCAGTGGGAACTATGGCCTGCCCCGTCTACACCGCCGGCCCCTCTACACAGTTGGCCCCATCTATGCTGCCTGGGCGTCTGCAGCTTCTACACCAGCTACAGTGTCTGCATCGTGTAAACCACTTACCCCAGCCCTACCGCCTGCCCTGTCTACACCACGAGTTCCCAAGCAGATTGACCGAGATGCCCCTTTTTGAGAAAAAACATTTCTCAGTGCTTGGCCTGAAAATCTGCCTCCATGGGAACAGACGGGAACGAGGGTGTGACCCCAAGTCTGCGGCTCTGCCCAGCGCTGGAGTCCCAGGTCAGCACTCCCTGGGTGGGACGGGGGCCGCGGCCACCTCGGACCCTGTCCACTGCCCTGTCCTGGCGCCAACTGCACCTCGGAGGGGTTGGAGGGTCCCAGGCAGGGGGTCGTGCCCTTGGGAGCCCCCGGGGGCACCCCCAGCCCATAGGCATCGCTGCCCATCCAGCAGGGGCAGGAGAACCCCTGACACTCAGGGACCTGGGTCCAGGGGGTCTGCCATGGGGTTAGAAGGCAAACCAGGGAGACCCCCAGGCCCTGTGGGGAAACTGAGGCTCACAGGCAGGACAGGCTGCCACCAGGGAGGGCAGCTGGGGAGAGAGTCTGGACCCTGGTTCTGACCCGACAGTCCCAGTGGCCTTGTGCCCATGTTCAGGGTCCCCAGGGACAAGAGCCACCCTGGGGGTCCCATTGTGAGGGAAACTTGCCCACGATGGAGGCAGAGCTCAGAAAATGGATCCAATTCGCTGGGGGGCCCTGGCAGGAAAGGGGGCACATGTGGGACCCTGACAAGGCACCAGCTCCTCCGGGGCCTTAAAGCAGAGACTGCGGCCCTGGTCACACCCCAGCACCTTTCCAGCCCACAGCCCCACTTTGACTGTGTGTGTGTGTGTGTGTGTGTGTGTGTGTGTGTGTTGGGGGTCACACTCGGCAATGCTCAGGGCTCACTCCTGGCTCTGTCACGGTCACTGTCCTCCCGTTGTTCATCAATTTGCTCGAGCGGGCCCAGTAACGTCTCCATTGTGAGACTTGTTGTGACTGCGTTTGGCATATCGAATACGTCACGGGAGCTTGCCAGGCTCTGCAGTGTGGGCGGGATACTCTCGGCAGCTGGCCAGGCTCTCGGAGAGGGGCGGAGGAATCGAACCCAGGTCGGTCGGTTCGGCCGCGCAAGGCAAACGCCCTACCGCTGTGCTATCGCTCCAGCCCATTCCATTCCTGGCTCTGCGCTCAGGAATCACCCCTGGCGGGGCTCGGGATGTGTGACAGTTGGGTTTGGCCCCCAAATAAAGAACCGGAAGTGGGACCAGGCATGGAGCGGGTCGGGGCCTCGGAGCTCAGGCCCCAGGGTTCCGCCTCTGCCCCCAGAGTCAGACCAAATGGCTCAGACTATTTTTAGAACCCATTTGACTCGCTTCCGTGGAACTCAAGCAGCTTAACAGCATGTGATCAATAGTGATTAGTGGGATGTTTCACCAAAACACCTCTCTGGGGGCAGACTCCTGCCGCGGGGTCCTCAACTGGGGGACGCGCCCCCACTTGGGATTCAGCTTCCGGGAGTCCTGGCCTTTGAAAGGGAGGTTCCTGTTCGCATTTGGGTTTGGAACTGCCCCTCCCAGGGGCAGGTGGAGGGACCCTGAGCCCGGGCTTGCAGCCTTCTGGCCTCTCTGCCGCTTCTTCTTCTTCTTCTTTTTTTTTTTTTTTTTTTTTTGCTTTTTGGGTCACACCTGGCGATGCACAGGGGTTACTCCTGGCTCTGCACTCAGGAATTACCCCTGGCTGTGCTCAGGGGGACCCTATGAGATGCTGGGAATCGAACCCGGGTCGACGGTGTGCAAGGCAAACGCCCTCCCCGCCGGGCTATCGCTCTCTGCCGCTTCTTAATCTGGCTTTTAGGCAATGAGATCATTTCTTCCCAAGTGAGTCTCAGGTCCGAGCAGCCTCGCATAAAAGGACAAACCCTCAAGTACAGAGGGGACAGGCCAGGCCTCTCTGTTCTCCTTCAGGCCCGGTAGAACAAAGGCATCTTGTAAATGTCCCGGGTCACCCTCCTGGACTTGGAGTCCCCCCTTGCCCTGGGGGGCAGAGAGCAGGAAGCTGCGTGAGGGCCCAGGGCAGCTGTTGGCACCCAAGGGGGCGGAATTTCCGGGCAAGAGGCTTGCGGTGGTGACCCCACCCCGCACCCATTTCACAGAGGACAGGGTGTAAGTTCTAGTCCTCCCAAATCCCGAGACAGGGCTGGCGGCTGTGTGAGCTTCAGTCAGTGTCCTGACCTCTCTGTGCCTTTAATGTGGCCGCTGAGATATGGGGGCGGCGTCTGCAGAGGGGATCGATGCCTCTTCCCCTCCTCCTCTGGCGTCTTTCTTCGCCATCATTTGGAGGCTCAGCCCAGGGGGTGCTGGATGCAGCTGGGTGTGAGGACCTCCACGGTGCAGGGGCCGGAGGGCTCCTTGGGAATCTCCAACCGCCATCCGAAGGCTGGAGCTGAGATGTGAGGCCGAGTGGACTAGCCTGGTGGTGGTGGTGGTGGTGGTGCAAAGGCCCTGGGGCACACACACGCTTGGCCTGCGGCTCTGGGTTCTGATTTCCCCTCCTCCGGTTCCTGGTTCTGTCTCTGCACCGCAGCCCACGTTGGGCACACGAGAGCGCGCCCCTCTGGGCTCAGTCTCCGCATCCGCATCCCTAGGGAGAGGGGGGCTGGGAGGAGAGAAGCGTTTGCCTGCGCTGAGATAAAACCACTCCACGCCCCCGCACAGCTGGCGGGGTAGCAGCGCACGCATGTCGCTGACAGGCAAACAGGCGCGGCTGCCGCCCTAATTGGCCTTGAGAAGGAGCATCTCAGCCGGCGGGCGCGGGTGGCACCTGGGTGACAGGCCGTCGCGCCTTTAACAAGCCTGGCTGTCAGTGGCCGCCGCTGCCCGCCCGCCCGCCCGGGGCCAGGTGTGGGATAACTGGGTCCTTTGAAGAGGTCACCCAGAGGGACAGTAGGGGGCTTCCCTGACCGGCCAGCAGTAGCAGGGAGGGCAGGGACTGGTCACAGCCCCCTCCCCGAGACCCCGTTCTCCCCCCCCAGCCACTGCCCCCACCCCGGAATCTCCAGCATCAAGATGACCCGCAAGGCGTCCCCCACAACTCTGCTCCCCCGGAAGTGGCTGTGGGGGTCCCCTGCCCCCCCAGCTCCAGATGGAGCCCGGCCCTGCGGGAGCCCCAACGTTCCCGCTGACTAAATCAGGCTGTGACCCTTGGGGTGTTGCTTCTGCGCCGCAGGGAGCCGTATCCGGCGTGGGGGCGACCGGTGATGTGTGGGCGGATGCTCGTGTCTCAGCGGGACAGGTGGGCTGCTGGCCCCGAGGTCCAGCCTGACCCCCACGGGCCTGTGGGCGGGGGTGAAGCCACGTAGCTGCCCACACGCGCCTGGCAGGGAAGGACGGTGCCCTAGGCCGGTCCTTTGACTCCCTTGGTGGGGGGGAAGACCCACCTCCACGTCTGCCGTGGAAGGTGGAAGGGGCCGGCGACATTGGACCGTGGACACGGGGTGGGGGGCTGCTTGGGACACGGGGGCACCTGGACGAGGGCCTGAGCTCAGCCCTCGGCACACCAGGCTGCAGCGGGCTCAGGGCCCACCCCAAGGGGCTGAGGATAGCACAGAGGGGACCCCCAGCCAGAAAGGGTCGTGGGGAGAGGGTGGGGGAGCTCCTCCTCTGGTGCCCCCGTTCCTCCAGGCAAAGGCAGAGCAGTGGGGAACTGGGGAAACTGAGGCACAGTGTGTCTCTTCTGCCATAGGCGGGGAGGGAGGGAGATGAGGCTGGCAGGGGTCAGGGTCAGGAGTGGGGGGGAAGGCAGCCTGGGTGGAGGGGAAATTCGAGCTCCCCCAACAGTGCTCACTGGGCTGGGGTGGGGGGTGGGGGGTGTGTAGGAGCCTGCGGTCGGCAAGGCTGAGCCTCCCGGGGGCAGCGGGAAATGCACCCGGCTCAGTGTACCTAGCACTGAATATGAGGGTGCGTGCGTGCGTGCGTGTGCGCGTGTGTACGCAACTGTGTATGTGTATCTGTCAGTGCACGTGTGTGAATGTGTATGTGCATGTCACTGCATGTGTGTCTGTGCATGTGGGGGGGAGCCTCATGTTTATTTATTTATTTTGGGGTCACCCCTGGCAATGCTCAGGGGTTATTCCTGGCTCTGCACTCAGGAATTACTCCTGGCATTGCGCAGGGAACCAATGGGATGCTGGGAATCGAACCCGGGTTGGCCGCGTGCAAGGCAAACGCCCTCCCCACTGTGCTATAGCTCCAGCCCCAGGCCCCTCACTTTCACAGCTTTTTTGGGTGGGAGCTGGGTCCCATCCAGCTGTGCCCAGGGCTGACTCCTGGCTCTGTGCTCAGGGCTGACTCTTGGCTTTGTGCTCAGGACTCACTACTGACTATCTCAGGGATCACTCCTGACTCTGTGCTCAGGGATGACTCCTGGTTCTGTGCTCAGGGCTGAGTCCTGACTGTGCTCAGGACTGAATCCCGGCTCTGTGCTCAGGGCTGAGTCCTGACTCTGTGCTCAGGGATGACTCCTGGCTCTGTGCTCAGGGCTTACTCTTGACTTTGTGCTCAGGACTCACTACTATCTCAGGGATCACTCCTGACTCTGTGCTCAGGGCTGACTCCTGGCTCTGTGCTCAGGGCTGACTCCTGTCTCTGTGCTCAGGGCTGACTCTTGGCTTTGTGCTCGGGACTCACTACTATCTCAGGGCTGACTCCTGACTCTGTGTTCAGGGCTGACTCCTGGCTCTGTGCTCAGGGCTGACTCCTGGCTCTGTGCTCAGGGCTGAGTCCTGACTGTGCTCAGGGCTGAGTCCTGGCTCTGTGCTCAGGAATGACTCCTGGCTCTGTGCTCAGGGCTGATTCTTGGCTTTGTGCTCAGGACTCACTACTGACTACCTCAGGGCTGACTCCTGACTCTGTGCTCAGGGCTGACTCCTAGCTCTGTGCTCAGGGCTGACTCCTGTCTCTGTGCTCAGGGCTGACTCCTAGCTCTGTGCTCGGGGCTGACTCCTGGCTCTGTGCTCAGGCTCACTCCTGATGGTGCTCAGGAAACCATATGGGGTGCAGGGAATCGCCCCGGGCTTGCCTGCCTGCAAGGTCAGCCCCCTGCTTTTGCTTTTTCCCTGGGGCAGGCGGGGTGAGCTGGCACTGTGCAGGGGGGGCGCACCCCGCAGCTCTGGCACCGCCCACGGCAGGGCCGCAGGGGGGCTTTGCGGAGGGTGCAGTTGGCAAGGAGAAACCCCGGGGCTGAAGGAGGCAGAGACACTTGACGCGCGCGAGGCGTTTCTCGACAGCACCCAAGCGTCATATACATGTTGAAGCGGCGCGGATCCGAGGCGCGAGCCGAGTGACTTCTCACCGCTCGGCGCTGGCCCCGCGTCGCATCCAGAAATACAACATCTGCTGCCGCGCGTTCGCCCACGAGGAGCCGCCCCGCGCCCGGGCCCCTCCTCCGCCTCTCCCTGTTGGGGCGCGCACGGGCCGCGCGGGGAACCCCCCCCCCCCCCACGACACTCAGGTGTAGCGACACAATCCCGCACCTCGCCAGCCACGCGCACCTGCTCTTGTTTTCTTTCGGAGGACCCTCACCCGGCGATGCTCAGGGTCCCTCCCGGCTCTGCACTCAGGAGTCACTCCTGGAGGTGCTCGGGGGACCCTAGGGGATGCCGGGGATCGAACCCGGTCGGCCGTTTGTCAGAAGACAAACGCCCTGCCTGCCTGCTGTGCTATCAGTCAGGCCTATTTTGGCCTTTCTTTCTTTCTTTCTTTCTTTCTTTCTTTCTTTCTTTCTTTCTTTCTTCCTTCCTTCCTTCCTTCCTTTCTTCCTTTCCTTCCTTCCTTCCTTCCTTCCTTCCTTCCTTCCTTCCTTCCTTCTTTCCTTTCCTCCTTCTTTCCTTTCTTTCTTTCTCCCTTTCTCCCTTTCTTTCTCCCTTTCTCTTTCTTTTCCTTCCTTCCTTCCTCTTTCTCTCTCTCTTTCTCTTTCTTTTTTTCTTCCTTTCATCTTTCTTCCTTTCATCTCTTTCTTTTTTCCCTTCCTTCCTTCCTTCCTTCCTTCCTTCCTTCCTTCCTTCGTCCCTTTCTCTCTTCCTCCCTTCCCTTCCTCTTTCTTTCTTTCTTTCTTTCTTTCTTTCTTTCTTTCTTTCTTTCTTTCTTTCTCCTTCCTTCCTTCCTTCCTTCCTTCCTTCTTTTTCTTTCTCTCTTTTTTCTGTGGGGGACATGTTCAGTGATGCTCAGGGCTGACTCCTGACTCTGAACTCGGGGATCACTCCTGTCGCTGCGCGGGGGGGGGGGACCCTATGGGTGCCTGGAACCAACCCGGGGTCAGCTGTGTGCAAGGCCAGCACCATCCCCGCCCCTGCTGAGGGCTTCTGAGGGCCTCAGTCTGGACCGGCCCCAGCGGGGCAGCTGGACCGGCTCCAGAGCCACACAATAGAACCTTCCTAGCAACCAGCCCGAAGTGGAGCAGCCCCGCGGCCGGCCACGGCCAGCCACCGAGGAAGCTTCTCGCAAACAATGCGGGCGGGCAGGCGCCAGACAGGAAAGGGAACGCTCACTCACTCGCTCGCTCGGGGATGACATTTCTCAGAGGCAAAACGCACAGGCACCCGGCGGCGCCAGATTTTTTGTTTTGCTCTTGGGCTCTTTCTTCTCCACGTCCCGCTCTGTCAGCCCCTCCCCTCGTTCCGCCCCCCCCCCCAGCCCCGCTGTCCTTCCTTCCTCCCAGCCTTTATTTCTCTTCTTAGATTTGTGCTTTCACTCCACACACACCCCCATTTTTTTTTCTCCGCAATAAGAACCTTTGAAAAGCGCGGCCCCGCTGGCCTGCACCCCGGGCGGGCGGCTGGCTCCTATTAATAGCTCGGGCATCCGTGCTCTGAGCATCTCTTTTTTCCTAAATCAGAGTGACTCGAGGTCACCATTCGACGACACGTCAGCTCGAGCGGCCTGGGTGGGTGGGTGCTGGGGGCTGGAGGTGGCAGTCAGGAGCCGGCAGGAGTATTGGGCACCCGGGGGGGAGTGTGGAGTGTGGGGGGTGTGCCAGCCAAGGGCCAAATGCTCCCCCCTCACATCAAGAGCTTCCTTATCTGGAAAGTGCTCGACAGGGCCTGGGTCCCAGGCGGCATCTGCTAACAAGTGCCTCGGACCCGGACATTTGAGTCTTTATTTTTTAAATTTTTATTTATTTTTTGCATTTTGGGTTCCACTCGGTGATGCTCAGGGGTTACTCCTGGCTTTGCACTCAGGAATCACTCCTGGAGGTGCTCGGGGGACCATATGGGATGCTAGGAATCGAACCCAGGTCGGCCGCGTGCAAGGCAAACGCTCTACCCGCTGTGCTGTTGCTCCAGCCCCCAGTTTTTATTTTTTTAATATATATATATATATTGTTTTTTGGGTCCCATCCAGTGATGCTCAGGGGTTACTCCCACCTCTGCACTCAGGAATTACCCCTGGCAGTGCTCAGGGGACCATATGGGATGCTGGGAATCGAACCCGGGTCGGCCGCGTGCAAGTCAAACGCCCTCCTGGCTGTGCTATTGCTCCAGCCCCTTTTTAAAATATATCTTAAAAAATATTGATTCGTATTCACCGTGAGAGAGTTATAAAGCTGTTCATGAGCGGGGTTCAGTCCTATAATGATCCAACACCCGACCCTCCACCAGCGACCGTTTCCCACCACCAACGACTCCCCCCCCATTTCCTTCCTGCCCCCAGCTCTCTGGCAGGCTCTTTCTTTCTTCCTCTCTCTCTCTGGCGCAGTCTGGAACGGACCCAGCGCACGGGGTGATCCAGAGACCCCCAGCACTGCCGGCCTGGCTAGCCCTGGGCGCCCTCGCCCTGTGTGGGAAACCCACCCCCTCCCAAAGTAAAGAAAAATAAAAGTTTCTCCATTAAACCTGGCAGCACTGGCTGGAATGAGGCCCAGCCAGGAGCCTCCGGAAGCGGCCAGCAGCGGCCAGGGCTAGCTGGGCAGGCGTCCATCTGCTCCCCCCAGGGCCCTGCTGGAGGAGCCAGGCACAGAGAGTGTCGGGCAATCTCAGGACCCCCTTGGAGGCTTTGCTCCGCCCCCACACCCGGGCAGGGTGCCCTGGGCAGGCCTTGGGGGAACAGCTCAGAACCAGCTTGGGCATGAGTCAGTGCCAAGCCATCCGCTCCCCGCACTGTTGGGGTGGGGGACCTGCCCCTTCCGCCTTCCAGGGACGGGGGTCAGTTATGGGGGTGAGGGGAGAGGGCAGAACTGCCTCCCTCAGGCCCACACACCCGGCCAGAGGTCATGTAGCTCAGTGGGCAGCGCCAGGCGCTGGGAAAGGGGCACCCCGGGGAGCTCGGGGCAGCTGAGCACCCATAACATTCAGAGCGGAGAAAATCAGGAGATGTGTGCGGTGGCCCGGGCACAGCTGGGACCACCGGGCGGGTGCGGGGTCCGGCCTGTGCATTGGCACCCTCCTGTCTCTGGAGTCGCCCTCTAACGGGGTCCCGAGGGCTGAGGGTTCCCAGCGAACGCGCGCCCGCACCCCCGCGCCCCTCGCGGTCTCCCTGCCAAGGCGCGCCAGTGACGCCACACCAGCTTTTCAGGAATCCGCTAAGGGTTCCCGTAAGCGCGCAAGTAAAGGAAGGAAAAAGAAAAAGAGCAGCTTCGTCAGACGCCCTGGCAGGCGGCTCTGCACGCACGCACCCGCCCGTCCTCACCGGCCCAGACAACCCCCGCGCCCCCGCACGCACGGGCACGTGTGCGCACACACGCGCGCGCACACACCGTACACGCGCTTCTCCTTCCCCCCCCTCCTGGGCCCAGGCGCCCCTGCACACGCGCACGTCCACGCGCACGCACTCACACACGCACGCACTCACCGGCCCTGTCCTTATGGGCCCAGGCGCCCCCGCACACACATACACGCACACGCAACGCGCGCACGCACACACGCCGCGGCCCAGTGCTCATGGGCTCAGGCGCCCCTGCACACACGCACACGCACACGCACGCACTCACACACCCACGCACTCACTGGCCCTGTCCTTATGGGCCCAGGCGCCCCTGCACACACGCGCACTCACGCACACACGCACGCACGCACTGGTCCGGTCCTGTCCTTATGGGCCGAGGTGCCCCCGCACACACGCGCACGCACGCACACGCACCGGCCCTGCCCTCATCTGCCCGGAATCCACCTTCCAGCAGCTTCTGGCAGGCACGTGGCGGGGCACAACCTCGGCTAGCGAGTCCGTGACGGACACCTGACCTTGCTCCGTGGCCGGCCCGGGGGACGCCTGGCGCCACCAGCTGTGGGGCGGGGGCGGGCGGGCAGGGGCGCGCCAGGCGCCTCTTTCTGGCCGTCATTGAGTCGCTTATCGCTGGCGAGCGGCCGGCCGAGGAGCTGGGGAGCCGCGTCCCTCCCGACAGATGAGGGGTCACCTGAACCGGGGAGGCCAGGAGCTATTCTGAGCGCGCACGGTGGCAGCTTGGTGACAGGAGCGGGGCTCGCGGACGAATGAACTTTCTGTCGTTGTGTCTGTTCCTGCAGCCTCCGCCGCTCGCCTGGCAGCTCCGACACCGGCTCCATCCGAGGGAGTAATTGCCAAATCGATCCGGGCAGCGGGGGCCGGTTGCGCAGCGGCGCGCGGCCGTTATCGCGCACCTCCCAGTCGGATGCTGCTGCCAACCCCGCAGTCTCTGACGATCCGGTTACTGTTGCTGAATATTCCCTCCTCGCCCCCGCCGCTGTGGGTGGGGGTCGTCTCCATCCCACGGACGTGGGGGCTTCGGCACCTGCTGGTTGCCCCCCCCCCCCCACCCAACCCTCTGCCTGGGAGCCACGGGATCCGTTGGGGACCTCCAGGAGGAGGCAGTGATGTGCATGTGAATTGGGACCCTGGGGACTTCCTGCTGCCCCAGGGGGACGCCCTGAGGTCGCAGCCTCTCCAGCCGGTACCCCTAAACGTTGGCAGGAGAGGGGGGGCGTCCCTCGCCCCTGGGCAGGAACTGGCAGCATTAGCCCGGGGTGGTGATGGGCTCTGGTCTCTTTGTCTCTGTCCACAGGCGCCCGCGAACTCGCAGGGGCTGGTGCTGAGACCAGCCCGGAGATGCCAGTGCACACGCAGGCCCCCTCAGCTTGGGAAGGGGACCCTGTGTCTGCAGGCAGCTCCGGCCAGCGTTTGCCCTGGAGGCCGGGTCTCAGTGACTGCAGTGGGGGTGGGAGTGTCCACAGTGGGGTGTGGGGGTGATCAACGTAGGGATGGGGGGGGTGACCACAGTGGGGATGTGGCGTCCCACCTCAGTGGCACTGTAGCTATTCTGGGGGGAGAGGAAGCATGTGCATGCATGTCTTCTGTGTGTGCCTCTGTGTGAATGTGTGTGTGTGTATGTGTGTGTGTGAGAGAGAGAGAGAGAGAGAGAGGGAGAGGGAGAGAGAGGGAGAGAGATGGAGAAGAGGAGGCAGATGGAGGGGGAGTGAGGGGAGGTCGCAGACTTCCCAGAATGTGCGGTTGGTCACTGACGCCTGGCTCTGAGCGGTCAGTGTGTCCACAGGGGCCTGGACACTGTTTAGAGCCAGAGTGGCGGCCGGAGGGCAGCTGGGCTGCGGTTCTCAGGGTTCTCAGGGAGTCGTGGCCTGGGTGCTGGCGAGGGCACGGGAGGGGGGTGCTGAAGCCCCCCACCTCCTGGCATGTGGGGTGAGGCAGGACAGGGGAGTGCTCCTTGGTGGTGCTCCATGCTCCTGGGTGGTTTAGACAGAGCCGGCTGGGGTGGGGGTGGCTTCGCCCAGTGATGTCGCGCGGAGCCTGCGGGGCCTGGGGTTATATCAAGGCCCCTCACTCCGCTCTGCATCTCCCCCGTGCCCAAAGCAGTTTTGAAACAGTTTTGAGGCATTTGCTGGCGTGGGAGTTCCCTTCCGCGACCTGCCACTCAGGGCTGCTCTTCCTGTCTCCTTTCCCGCACTGGGGCCTTCGGGGGCCGCATTCTTGGGTAGGGCTTCTCTACTGTGTGTGCACGTGTGTGTGCATGTGTGTGCGTGTGTGTGCGTGTGTGCGTGTGTGCGTGCACACATGTTTAAGTGTGTGCAGTACTCTCTTACATCTTGACAAACTATTATTTTTCTTTTTGGGCAATACCCGGCGATGCCCAGGGGTTACACCTGCCTCTGCACTCAGGAATTACTCCTGGCGGTGCTTGGGGGACCCTATGGGATGCCGGGGGTCGAACCCAGGTCGGTCGTGTGCAAGGCAAACGCCCTCCCCGCTGTGCTATCGCTTCAGCCCCAAACTGACTTTCTTCATTCTTCCCATGTCATTTGAGTTTCGGTGTCTTACTTTCTGGGGAGGGGCCTTGGGCCCCACCTGGTGCCACTCAGAGCTTATGGATCACTCCTGGTGGGGCCCAGGGACACTGCATGATGTCAGAGATGGAAGCGGGGGTTGGCAGACGCAGGGCCAGCGCCTTAACCCTGTGCTGACATCTTCCTCCTCCACTGGGACGCCCGAAGAGGTCCTGAGTCGTCAGTCTTAGGGGTCTTTGGCACAACTGGAGAGATGAGTTTGGGGGCAACATCAGTCCTGGATGCAGTGTCCGACTTCAGGATCCTGGAGCAGAGCCTAGAATGGTTGCTGCGACACTCCCTGGCGTACCACCCCAAAGCCCTGCTGTGGGACAGCGCTTCCATGGATGAGTCCTCCAAGAATTTGCTGGCGGCCTTCCCCGCCCACGTGCCTAGCTGGGTCTGGAGTTGGAGCTTTGAGGCTTCGCGGAACTGTAATTAGTAGACAGGCTCCTCGCCAGCGGTGAAATAACGAACTTTAGCCCCACAAAGGCCAGGGGGAGAAATGAAGCGCCAAGTGCATCCATGGGGGGCTCCGGCGGGGGCGTGCTCGGATTCTGTAATTGCTTCTGGGGCGCCCACCGCGTGGGAGGGCTTGCCAGCTGGCCAGGTGCTCCTGGTACCCAGGAACCAGCATCCTGCGCTGCAGCCAGAGGGAACTGAGGAAGGAAGTTCCGAGGCATCTAAACTGAAGAAGAGGAACCAATGCCAGTGGCAAGAGGTGGGGTGAAGGAGGGGGAGAGAGAGAGGGAGAGAGAGAGGAAGGGAGGGAGAGAGAAAAGAAGAGCGGGAAAGGGAGGGAGAGAAAAACGAGAGGGAGGGAGACGGAGGGAGGGAGAGAGAGGGAGAGAGGGAGAGAGGGAGAGAGGGAAAGAGGGAGGGAGAGAGGAGAGAGGGAGAGAGAGGGAGAGAGGGAGGAAGAGAGGGATCAAACCAGGCCTCATGCAAGGCAAGCGACCTACCTGCTGTACTATCTCTCCAGCCCCTTAAAATGGAACGATTAGGACCATTTGGTAGAAAAAAAACTATTCCATAAAAAAGTATCATACTGCAGACATAGTTACATATTACATATTTTATTATGATAGGTAATATCATACTGTAATGACAAGATGTGAAACGTAAACATGATAGTATATAATGTATTTGTCCACTTACTTGTATGTATCACAGATACCGGCAGAGTCTGGCAAACTCCCCGTGGCGTCCCCAATATGCCAAATACCAGTAACAATGATGGGTCTCATTCTCCTAAAGAGCCTTGAATATAATCTCAGGGCCAGGATGAAGGAGACGTTACTGGGGCCTGCTCGAGGCAATCGACGAGTAACAGGATGATTTGGGATTGTGATTTGTGATCACAGATATAGATGTATTAAATATACTTTCTAATTATGTACCTATATAATTTTATAATGAAAATATTATATGAGAGATGTTATAGGAAGAATATTCCAGAAATGATATTTACAAAATTTGTATCTTAATAACTTCACTTGCTCACTTGACATCCCGTTACTCATCGGGCACTAGTAATGTCTCCATTCGTCTCTGTTGCATGTTAGTGTAGCCCAGTGGCATCTGTTTGTTCTAGGAAAATGAAGAGCCTCAAACCAATTGTTCAGGGTCTGGATGAAGAAGTCTGACCATCTCATAGGTGGGCAGCCATGCGGTCTTTCGAGATCCCGTGGAATCCAGTTGGTAATGGCTCTAGTCCAGCGGCAGTCTCCAAATCTCATGACGTGTCCAGCCCATCTGATTTTCGACACCTTGGCAAACGAGACAGCGTCCCTGATTCTTGACCGTCGATGGAGGTCAGAACTCTTTCTCTGACCTTTCTTTCTCTCATTTGAGTGAAGCGTGATACTCCAAGCATAGCCCTTTTGATTCCTCTTTGGGAGACCCGGATAGCGTTCTCATCCTGTTTTTGTAGGGCCCAGGTCTCTGAGGCGTATGTTAGTGCAGGAAGAACAGTGGAATCGAAGAGATGTGCCCGGAGCTGGAGGTTCTTCATCCTCTTAGCTATTTCGAAATGACATTTACAAAATTTGTACCTTAATAACTCGCAGTTGTTATTTAATTAGTCTAATAAGCTCATTTGTTGGCCTGGAATGTTTCAGCAAATATGCATATTTAATAATCTTCAGCAACTTATTTATTCATTTATTTTGGTTTTGGGCCACACCTGGTGATGCTAGGGGGTGACTCCTGGCTCTGCGCTCAGGAATCACTCCTGGTGGTGCTTGGGGGACCCTGTGGGGTGTCGGGGGTGAAACCCGGGTTGCATGCAAGGGGAGTGCCCTCCCCGCTGTGCTATCACTTCGGCCCTTTTAACCACTTATTTTGCTCTCAAGAGTGTCCTCACGTGGGAGCCGGGAGAGATGACCAGGGGGACAGACACTGGCCTCACCTTAGCCTTGACCCGAGTTTGACCCCAGCACTGCACAGAGCCCCAGGGGTCCCTGAGCACAGAGCCAGGAGTAAGCCCTGAGCACTGCTGTCGTGACCGCCAACCACGCCCATGAAAGGTGTCCCACAGGGAACAGGCCCCTGGGTGTGGCGGTCCCTTGGCCTCCCACGTCTCCTTCTTGGTCCCTGAGGTATTGCCATGCTCCTCCTGGGCGCCCCTCCTAGGAGCACCCCCACAGAGCCCCGCCCGGGCCAGCCCCACCTGAACCCTTCTCTCACTCCTTGTCATGCCTCTCCACACCCCTTCCCTGCACGGGCGCGAATACCACTACTGCTCCCAGCAGTGGCCCGTCCCCCCACACCCACTTTCTCCTGATGTCACGCGTGCTGTGACATCACACTCGGAGTGACCTCCCCCCCCATGCCCCCTGCCCATCCACCCAGAAACTCCCTGAGCTCTCCTGTCTGGGGCTGGTAGGGTGTCTGGCCGGGACCCCAGACCCCCGCTTCTTGTTCTGCAGGGCAATGCCCTTCCCCGTCTGTGTCTGTCGAGGGTGTCCTGAGGCCTCTGGAGGTTTTGCTGGGCGGGGAGGGGCTTCCAGTCAGGGATGGAACCAGCGGGCATAAGCCTATGCCCACGGCCATCTCTCTGCCCTCCTACTGGGAGTCATCATTTCCCTACAGGCTAATGACATGAATGTGGGTTCAGGTGCTACTGTCTGTCTGTCTGTCCTCTTGGCTGTGTGTCCGATCAGGACTTTGGTCCTATTTTCAAATCGGAATGTTTGCTCTTTCGTTTTTTTTTTTCTCTTTGGGTCACACCCAGTGATGCTGCTCAGGGGTCACTCCTGGCAGTGCTAAGGGGACCTTATGGGATGTTGGAAATCGAACCCTGGTTGTCTGCATGCAAGGCAAACGCCCTCACCGCTGTGCTATTGCTAGTGTTCCTTTTTTTTTTTTTTTTTTTGCTTTTTGGGTCACACCCGGCAATGCACAGGGGTTACTCCTGGCTCTGCACTCAAGAATCACCCCTGGCGATGCTCAGGGGACCATATGGGATGCTGGGAAACGAACCCGGGTTGGCCGTGTGCAAGGCAAACGCCCTACCCGCTGTGCTATTGCTCCAGCCCCTAGAGTGTTCTTTCTGTGAGTGAGTTACTCGTCCCTGTCAGATGCTCTACAAGTCTGTCCTCTGCCACCAGCTTCTATTCTCACCCTCACAGGAAAGCTTCAAGCTGTGAAGGCGTCCAGAGGGCCGTCAGGCACCCCCAGAGGCTTTCAGCATCTTATTCCAGGGAACGTGATACAGAGCACTGAGACTTCCCCTCCCCCGGAAGAACCAGGAATCGAGAAACAAGAGTGTTGGAAGGACGCGGGGAGGCGGGGGGCACCAAGGTGGGAGCCAGTGGGCGCATCCCCCACAAAAGTCACGGAGGCGTCTGAGAAAAGTCACAACTAGGATTCCCGTCTGACTCAGCTACCCCAATGTGGTGCATTTTCCCAAAGAAGACAAGGACACAAATTTAAAAAGATACTGGGACCTCCACGTTCACGACAACATCAAACTAGCCTAGAGCTGAATAAGGTTGCTGTGTCCACACACACTCACACACACTTATACACACTCACACACACACACTCTCACATAAACACACTCATACACACACCTTCATACACACTCATACACTCAATCACACATAAACTCACACTTATACACACACACTCATACACACACACTGACACTCACTCATACACACACAAACTACACTCACTCACACGCACACTCATATGCACATTCACACATACACTCACACACACTCGTACACTCAGGTACCCACAAACACACACACAAACTCACACATATACTCATGCACATACTCATATACACACCCACACACATACACTCACACTCACACACACTCATGGACACACATACATACACATACATACTCACATACACACACTCGTACACACATACTTGTACACACACTCATACATACTCACATATACTCACACACATGCACTCATTCATTCATACACTCACAAAGACACTCATACACACGTACATACAGACACACATACACTCATGAATTCACACACATACACCCCCATACTCACATTCACACACACTCATACACACACACACACACACACGGGAAGGAGCTGAAGTCTAACCATTTGTGATAACACAAGGGCCCCAAGCGTGGGTTTCTTAGTGAGCACAGATCAGGGAGAAACCAACACGAGAGGAACAAGCAGCGGTTCCCAGATGGCGGGACAGGGGCGATGGCCTAGTGATGGGCGGAAACTAGACTTTCGGACCCCACTGACCCTCACTAGGCCAGCACCTCCTGCCATACCCAGGCCGTATTGATGAGTTTTGAGATTTTTTTTTTCTCTTTGGGTCACACTCAGCCATGCTCAGGGGTTACTCCTGGCTGTGCTTGGGGGACCATATGGGATGCTGGGAATCAAACCCGGGTCATCTGCGTGCAAGGTAAACGCCCTACCCGCTGTGCTATCGCTCCAGCCCTGAGTTTTTGTTTTTGCTTTTGCTTTTTTTTTTTTTTTTTGCTTTTTGGGTCACACCCAGTGATGCACAGGGGTTACTCCTGGTTCATGCACTCAGGAATCACTCCTGGCGGTGCTCGGGGTGACCATATGGGATGCTGGGAATCGAACCTGGGTCGGCCGTGTGCAAGGCAAACGCCTTCCCGCTTTGCTATCCCTCCAGCCCCTGGACCCCGAGTTTTGAGATTGGGAACCGTGGGCCCACCCCCCCCCACACACACACACTTAGTGCTCTGGCTTCATGGGTCCTTTGAATTGTTCGATTAATTTTAGACGCAGACTGCCACTTACATACACACGAGCCCCTGGGAGCACGGGGATGCTGAGATCAATTTGGGAGACTTGCCATCTGGTAAGCAGAGTTGTTTCCCAATCGGGAGGATCGGGTCATTCCCCACCCGTGTGATCGCGTCTCGTTCTCGCTGCTGATGCTCTGTTGTCGGGCCATAAGTAAGCCGTGCCCTTCCGTTGAATCGATCCTCAACTCCCTCATGCCTTTGACAGGATGTGAGTGGGAGTGCATTCTCGACTCCGTTTGGGGAACGTTCATGGCTCAAGCGTGTTTTCATTTGTTGTGTCCGTGTCATGCCCCTTCGCTGCGCTGATCAGCTTGACTTACGCGGATGGCGTGCGCGGTCCAAACCGCTCCGATATCAGCTCTAGCCGTGACTAGAGAGGGTTTGACTTCTTCCTTCTCGGCCAAGATGCCCTTTATTCATCTGTCTTGCCCAAGCGTTCTGGCTGGACCCTCCAGTGCAGGGTAATGTCGGTGCAAGAGGAGGGAGTGGTTATTCTTAGTTCTGTGTCCTCTCGGGGGAGGGCGCCAGCCTCTCATCCTCGGTAAGATGCCAGCGGTAGGTGTTTTGTTGATGCTCTTTCTCGCAGAGCAAAAATTCCCTTTTATTCCTACTTTGTGGAGTATTTTTATCATGAGAGCGCCCTGGCTTTTGTCAAATGCCGCTTTCTGTGACCATTTTGACGGTCACGTGGCTTCCACCCTTATATTTTAAGTGATGGGTCACAATGTCGTTGCACCAGCTTCGCCTTTATGGGCTAAAACTCCGCTTTGCTTGTGGTTAGTTTTTCTCTTTCTTTCCTCCCATGTTGCCGGCATTGGCCTGCTACGATTTTCTTGGGGATTTTTGAATCCATATACTTTTGTTAAGGCTTATTATTGGTCTATTTCTTGATCTTACGATGTCTTTGATTTATCTGTGATGAAGAGTTGCTTAATATTCCCTGATCGTCTGAGTTTTGGAATCGTTAGGAAAAAATTCCTTTTAGGGCCGGAGCGATAGCACAGCGGGTAGGGCGTTTGCCTTGCATGCAGCCGACCCGGGTTCAATCCCCGGCATCCCATATGGTCCCCCAAGCACCGCCAGGAGTAATTCCTGAGTGCAGAGCCAGGAGTAACCCCTGAGCATTGCTGGGTGTGACCCAAAAAGCAAAAAAAAAAAAATTGCTTTTAAACATTTTTTATAAATGTCTCTTTTTTGAGGGGGGCCCACACCTGATGGTGCTCAAAGGTCGTGCCTATCAGTGTTTGGGGGTCAAGCTGGGGTGGGCTGCACGCAAGTCAGTGTCTTTCCTCCCGTACTAACTTTTCTGGTGCTTGATAGGAATAATATTTTTTTCCTTTATGGGTCATACGTGGTGATACCAGGGGATTCACTCCTGGTTCTGCACTCAGGGATCACTCTTGGTGGGGCAGGGGGTGCCAGGGGTTGAACCTGGGTCAGCCATATGCAAGGCAAACACCTTACCTGCTGTTCCATAGCTCTGGAGATAATAGTTTTCAGGTGTTTAGTAGAATTCACTAGTGATGTTATCTGGTCCTGGGCTTCAGTGTGAGTTAAATGAAATGAATTTACTCTCTTGCTTATGGTAGGGCCACTCCGGTGTTACTTTTGCTTATTTTGGTGGCCTGTATCTTTCTAACCTGGAGGTTATCTGAGTCATAGGCACACAATTGTTTATAGAATTTCCTTACTATCATTTTTACTGGAGCGATAGCACAGCAGGTAGGGCGTTTGCCTTGCATGCGGCTGACCTGGCCGACCCAGGTTCGATTCCTCCGCCCCTCTCGGAGAGCTCGGCAAGCTCCCCATGACGTATTCGAGATGCCAGACACAGTAACAACAAAGTCTCCAATGGAGACGTTACTGGGCCCGCTCGAGCAAATTGATGATCAATAGGAGGGCCTTTATTTATTTTATTATAGTCTCAAAAATCTTTTGATTTTCCCTTGTCACTTGTTTTTAAAAGACGGGTTATTTCAGGCTGTATTGAAGAAGTGCTGAACTTGTATATATTTATGATTTTTTGTAGGGTGTGTCATGTCACGCGAATCTCAGGGCTTACTTCTGGCTCTGTGCTCAGCAATTACTCCTGGGGGTGCTCAGGGGACCATGTGCTGGGAGTTGAACCCAGATTTTCCCCATGCAAGGCTAGTGCCCTAACCACTGTATAATCTTTCCGGCCCCATAATTAGAAATTTTTCCCAGTTCCTTTGATTGTTCACGTCTAGGTTCATGTGCTGTTTGAAGAACCTGCTTGCACTGTTTCAGTGACAGTCCATCCTGGAGGTCAGACTCAAGAATAATATTCATCCTGCAGCTCTGGGATGGGGACAGCCAACAGAGACTCCTGCTGCTTGAGAGAACGGGCAGTGACTGTTCCCCAGCCAGACGCCACCAGGGACTGACCATTCAGGAGCAGCTCATCAAGGTCCGTGAAACAAGTACCCAGTTGGGAGCCAAAAGGAGAACAAGAAATAAAGCCCATACTCTCTGGCTGGGATTTATAGACAAAGGCTGATGCAGAACTTCCACGTGGGAACTAGGGCGGGCAGGGATGTGAAAAGGGGCTTGCTTAATTAAAGGGAGGTAGAGATTTCAGCAGGACCTGTTATTCGTCGATGGCCTCGAGCAGGCCCCAGTAACGTCTCTTTCATCCTAGCCCTGAGATTATATTCAAGGCTCTTTAGGAGAATGAGACCCATCATTGTTAGTGGTATTTGGCATATTTGGTATGCCATGGGGAGTTTGCCAGACTCTGCCCTGTGGGCAGGCTACATTCGATAGCCTGCAAGTTTGTCCAAAGTAGGAATGAGATGATAAGATGTCATAAAAAAGATGTCCTGATAAGATGTCACCCGGCCGCGAATGCACTGGATTTTATACTCTGAGTCTTGGCCATTGATGGGATTACACGGCGCCAGGGGGCCAGGTGGTGGGTGTGACCCCCGCCTACTGGAATTTGGAGGATCTGGGTGGAGGATGCTCGACTCCAATCCGAGTAGGCTTGGAGATCTCGGCCCTGAAACCCGTGTGGCTTTGTCCCTCTGCCAGTACCTTCATGTGTGCGGAGAGTGGTCTCAGCATGGTGGTGGCTGGTCCTGGAGGTCTTTGGCTGCTGGAGCCCTGGTTGGGGCGGGGAGGAAAGCTCGACCCGCTCCCCTCCAAGGGGCCCCGGCAAGGAACAGCCAGGCGCGGGGACAGGAGACTGCACTGTTCTCGTCCGGGAGCTGGATTTTAGTCTCTGAGTCTTGGCCGTTGATGGGATTATACGGCGCCAGGGGGCCAGGTGGTGGGTGTGACTCCCACCTACTGGAATTTGGAGGATTTGAGACCATGCTAGGCGCGGGGGCATGCCCCCACGCCTGGCTACTCCTTCCCGGGGCCCCTTGGAGGGAGCGGGTTGAGCTTTCCTCCCCGCCCCGACCAGGGCTCCGGCAGCCGAAGACCTCCAGGACCAGACACCACCATGCTGAGACCACTCTCCGCACACCTGAAGGTACCGGCAGAGGGACAAAGCCACGTGGGTTCCGGGGCTGAGATCTCCAAGCCTACTCGAATTGGAGTCGAGCATCCTCCACCCAGATCCTCCAAATTCAGCAGGACAGCAGGCAATAATAGAAAACCAGACCTGGCAAACATCTTTAATAGAAAAAAGAAAATCCAACAAGCTATCGAGACGAGAAGATGGTTTCCAGGACAGTCTGTAACATTTTGTGGGACTGGATGGAGAGAGAGTAGCAGGTAGCATGCTCGCCTTGCACGCGGCTGGCCAGGGTTCCATCCCTGAAATGCCATACCAAGAGCACCGTCAGGGGTGATCCCTGAGCGCAGAGCCAGGAGGAAGCCCTGAGCACCGCTGGGTGTGACCCCGAACTCATAGAAATTAGCATTTTGTAACAGGCAGTACCAGAGTAAAAGACTGGGTGCAACAACTTATCCATTTGTTCCCAGTTAAGAGGAGACAAAGAATTCTCTGACAGCAACCTCTGCGACAGTGAATTTTATTCCGATGATAATATGCAAAGCAAGCTTCCTTAAAAATATCCTCACAGAATACCCAAATTGGGGGGGAGGGGCGGAATGAAAGGCCACGCCCACCGACTCATGGAGCAAATAGCCACGCCCACCCACTCACGCCTGATTGGCTGCGGGGCAAGGCCGCCCGAGAGGAGCGAGTAGCCACGCCCACCAACACCTGATTGGCTGCAAAGCAAGGCCGCGGAAAGGAATAGCCGCGCCCACGCCTCACGCCGCTCGGGTGTAGAAAATAGCCACGCCTACCGACTCTAGCCACGCCCACCAACGCACACCTGATTGGCTGCGGGGCCACGCCCACGACTCACGCCTGGAGCAAGGCCGCGGACTCAGGCCTGCCCAGCTGCGGGGCCAGGCCGCCCGGGCGGAGGGAGCAGCCACGCCCACCGGCCCTAGCCACGCCCACCAACTCACGGCTGATTGGCTGCGGGGCCAGGCCGCCGGCGGAGGGAATAGCCACGCCCACGACTCATGCCTGGAGCAAGGCCTCCCAAGAAGAGCAAGTAGCCACGCCCACCGACTCAGGTCAGCCCGGCGGCGGGGCCAGGCCGCCCGGGCTGAGGGATTAGCCACGCCCACCGGCTCTAGCCACGCCTTCTGACTCACGACTGATTGGCTGCGGGGTCAGGCCGCCAGAGTGGAGGGAATAGCCACGCCCTCCGACTCACGCCTGCTCCGCTGCTGCGGGGCCAGGCCGCCCGGGCGGAGGGAGCAGCCACGCCCACCGACCCTAGCCACGCCCACCGACTCACGGCTGATTGGCTGCGGGGCCAGGCGGCCCAAGCCACCGCCCTGCCGGCGGGAGCCCGGGGGCGGGGCCTGGAGTTCTCGGGGCGGGGTTCGGCGCCACTTCCGGGGCGGGCGCACGCACGCAGACACGCACGCACACACGCAGCCCGGGGAGCGGGCGGTCTCCATGGCAACCGGCGGGGCCCGCGCGAGGCCTCGCGCCGCCCGCGCCGCCGCCGCGCCCTCCGCGCCCTCCGCGCCGCCGCCGCCGCCGCGGGCCCGAGCCGAGCGAGCGGGCAGCAGCCGCGGGCGGGCCGGCGCCGCCCCGAGCTGACCCCCGCCCCGGCCCGCGGAGAGGCGGAGGAGGAGGCCGCCGGGCCGGCAGGTAGGCGCAGGTGGGCGCGCCGGGCCCCTTTGTGCCCGCGCGGGGGCATGGTGCAGCCGCGCGCCGCCAAGCTGGAGGCGCCCGCCGCGCCGGCGCCCGCGGGCGGCGCGCAGGTGGACGCCGTGGCGGACACGCTGACCTCGCTGCGCCTGACCAACTCGGCGCTGCGGCGCGAGGCGTCCACGCTGCGCGCCGAGAAGGCCACCCTGACGCACATGCTGGAGAGCGTCACGGCCGAGCTGACGCTGCTGCGCACGCGGGCGCGCATCCCCGGCGCGCTGCAGATCACGCCGCCCGTGTCGGCGATGGCCTCGGCCGGCGCGCGCCCGCTGACCACGCCGCCCACGTCGCTGCCCGAGCCCTTCTCGGGCGAGCCGGGCCAGCTGGCCGGCTTCCTCATGCAGATGGACCGCTTCATGATCTTCCAGGCCTCGCGCTTCCCCGGCGAGGCGGAGCGCGTGGCCTTCCTGGTGTCGCGCCTGACGGGCGAGGCCGAGCGCTGGGCCATCCCGCACATGCAGCCCGGCAGCCCGCTGCGCGACGACTACCAGGGCTTCCTGGCCGAGCTGCGCCGGACCTACAAGGCCCCGCCGCGCCACGCGCGCCGCGCGCAGACCCGCAGGACGGCCGCGGCCACGCGCGCCCTGCGCGAGCGCCAGCTGCTGTGCCGCCAGCTGGCCGCCGCGGCCGCCGCGCCCCCCGCGCCCTGCCCCGTGCACCCGGCCGCCGGCGGGGCCAGCCCCGCGCCCGCCCTGCCCACGCGCGCGCGCCACCTCTGAGGCCCGGCGTGGACCGCCGCCCGCGCCCTCCGGCGCCTCGCATGCGGCCCCCTCCTGCTTGCTCGCGGAAACCCCTTCCTCGCAGAAGAGACGTCCACAGCGCCGCCCCCGGGCCCGGCGCCAGCCCACCTGCAGCGGAGGACCCCCGGTGCGGGCCGGTGACTCGCCGCGGACACCGGGGCGCGGAGCCCGGCGCGCGCCGGTGACTCGCCGCGGACACGGGGGCGCGGAGCCCGGCGCGCGCCGGTGACTCGCCGTGGACGGACACCCGTGCGGAGCCCGGCCTCCTGCCCGTGGGGGTCAGTGTGGCAGGCCGTGGCCTCGTCCCGGCTCCGAGGAGTGCCTCCTACCAGCTCCAGGGTCAGGACCTTCGGGATGCGCTTCTGGGGATCGCGGGCAGCTGGTGGGCACAGCCCGGCCTTCCCCTCGCACCACGCCCCTTGGAAGTCACGGCAGGACACCCGGCCCCAGCACCTGCTCCCGGAAGCAACCTGTGAGGCCCGGCCCTGGGTGACCCAGCGGCGCCGCAGGGCCTGCTGGGCAGCTCAGATGCCTCCGGCCGCCCGTCATCCCTCTCCCGAGGGGCTTCATCAGCCAGGCCGGGCGGCCCTGCCCGGAGCTCTGCCTTCTCAGTCCGTCTGAAGCCAAATTGCTGCGTCCATATGGCCGCTGAACCTTGGTCACCGCGGGGGTGCAGGGTGTGGGGGGATCTGCCCTGCTCTGATGCCTGATCTAGGCAGCGCTGGCCCAGGGTCCCCAAGGCTGGGCCTGAGGACCCTCCCTCTTGCCCCGGGGTTTGGATGTGGTGGGCAGGTGACGGCATCTCCCGGGTCTCCCCGATGCCCTCGCTGGCCCTGCCCAGCAGCCACCAGCCCATGCCGGCCAGGTGGGACCTTGGCGTGAGGAGAGGGAAACACCCTGTGGGTCCTTTTCCTGGGGGAACCCCGAGGGCCGCGGCCCCAAGTCCCACAGCGTGTCCATGGCCCAGCGCAGCGGCCCTGGGGGTTCCTAGGCCCGGCGGGGCAGCTGCTCTGTTCTTTTGTGGGGGTCCGAGTTCTTTGAGCTGACAACAGTGGCTTCGTGAAGGGGATGGGTCGGGAGCGGGCCAGGGCCAGTGGCTGGGACCCCGACGGTTCCCGAGAGTGAGGCCTGGCAGGCAGGGGTGAGGCTGCCGAATGGGGGGGGTGCCTTGGGCTCACGGACACTGTGATCCAAAAGCATTTCTGGGACGTCTGGGGAAAAACTGAGAGCCTTCGGGGCCGGGGGGTCCCGGGGAGGCATCTGTTGAGCAGGTGGTGAGGACGCGCCCCCTCTGTCGGGGTGCAGGCCTGGTCTGGCCAGGGGAGAGCCTACAGGGTGGCTCTGGGGTGGGCGTCCTTATCTGGAGGGCAAAGGTCAGGGCCTCCAGATGGAGGCTGGGGGTGACCTGTGGATCTGAGCCTCCCTGCGGGGGTCCCCTCAGCTGTGGAGGACGGCGAGGGGAGACGAGCCAGCAGCACTGCGGGGTCAGCAGAGGGTGGACGGAGCTGGTGGGCGCCCACGGTCAGCACGTGCCGCTGGGCAGCCCCTTTGGTGGGCATGCCTGGCCCTCCCCGGCTTGGTGCTGCGGGCAGTGGGCCCCGACAAGTCCCCCCCCCCCACTTGGAGGCGAGCACCCCCTAGGGAGGGTCCTCCCTGCACCGAGCCTTTCCTGCAGACCTCCCTCCACAGGGCCAGTGGACCCCACCCCAGCCTTGGAGTTTCCCACTACGCACGGCGGAACCTTCCAGAGCTGGCCTCCAGCCAGGCGCCCCGCCCCTCCCACCTGGGACCGTGGCGCGGGGGCGTCTCTCCAGGCCCCTGGCAGACCCGCGTCCTTCCCCCGAAGCTGTCGTGTTTCCCCCGTGGGTGTCTGTGTCCTTTGCGCTGGCGTCCGGGGGCCGCGCTGTGTCCAAGCTATCACCTATTAAAGGTAGTCACGTGCCGTCCTGTCTCCGCATGTCTCTGGGGCCGCTCCCACCTCTGTCCTGGTGGCCTGTGCCCGTCGTGGTCCTGCGGTGCCAGATGGTCACCTATGTGGCTCTCCGGGTGCTGGGGACCAGCCACATGGGGCCCGACTTGTGCTCCTGCCCCCAGTCTCTGCAGGGGAGGGGGTGTCTCTGCCTTGCAGGGGGCGGGTGCGGGTCCATCCTCATTCGCCCTGTTGGACAGTCAAGTGGGGAGATCCCGCCAGTGCCCACAGAAGCAGCACACTAAGGAAAAACGCAGTTTGGGTCTAAAACAGGAGAAATAGGGCCCAAGGCCATGGTGGGTGGCCCCTGTGTTGGCATGTGCCAGGGCAGAGTGGTGGGAGCTGCCGCCTCACCCTGGGGTGCTGCCTGCCCCAGGACGGGTCCTGGTGTCCTCAGGAGGGCTCGTTGGGGGCTTCCCTGCAGCGCCCCCTCCCTGAGCATGCCGCCCCCCCCCCCTCGGGTGCTGTACGTCGGACCCTCCCCAGGTGCCCGGTGTAGCGCCCAGGGCCCTGCTGCTTGGAGCAGCTGGTCCTGCCAAGGTCACCCAGGGGTGGCCCGACAGGCAGGGCTGTGGGGGGCCAATGCGTAGGGCCCTTTCCTGCAAATCCTCCTCCCTGGGTTGCCACCCTCTGGGGCTGGCGGTGGGCAGAGAGGGGAGAAGCCTTGGGGTGCAGGTGTCTGCCGCCAGGGCACGGCTCGGGCACGGCTGCCAAAGCCTGTCCTCAGAGGGTGGCAGGGGCCCCCGGACAGGCCGTCAGCGAGCACCCGGCCCCACTCCGGCTTCTTGGGGCAGCCGTCCCGCAGAGACCCTCATCAGGATGGCTCGCTGTGTCGCCCTCCCTGCCGTCCCGGCCCCTCCCTCCCTCCATCTCTCCCTGCAGACGGGGAGTCTCCTGAGAGACCCCTGGGCAGTGAGACCCCGCGAGGGGGCCAGGAGTGCCTGGTCCCAGAGCAGAGGCCGGTTCCTGAGCCAGGCAACTCAGTGGCCCCAAGTGCCCAGTACAACAGCCGCGGCCACTGCCTCCTGTATTCGGGCTTGCAGGTGGAGTCTGCATGTCCCACCCCTGCCTGGGGGTGCAGCCCCTCCGGCCTCACCCTGCCTGGGGGGTGCAGCCCCTCCAACCTCACCCCTGCCTGGGGTGCAGCCCCTCCGACCTCAGCCCTGCCTAGGTGGATGCAGTCCCTCACACCTCACCCCTGCTGGCAGGGGGGAGGGGGTGTTGCAGCTCCTCACACCTCACCCCTACCTGGGCATGCAGTCCCTCATGCCTCACCCCTACCTGCAGGTGCAACCCCTCATGATTTATTCATTCCTGCCTATGAGCGCAGCCCCTCACTCCTTGCCCTTGCCTGGTGATGCAGCCCTGCAAGCCTCACCCCTGCCGGAGATAGGGGTGTGAAGCCCCTCACACCCTGCCCCTTCCTAGGGCTCAGCCCCTCATGCCTCATCCCTGCCTTGGGGTATAGCCCTCACCCTGCCCATGCCTGGGACACAGCCCCTTGTGCCTTGCCCAGGATGTAGACCCTCTCTCATTGCCCCGATCCATGAGTACAGACCCTCATGCCTCGCCCCTACGTGTGGGCACAGCCCCTCACACCTCACCCCTGCCCAGGGTACAGCCCCTCATGCCGTGCCCCTCACCCGATGACCAGGCCCCCGTCTCTGGATGTGTCGGACATTGTGACGCCAGCAGCCTGTCCCACCCCTACTGGGGATGGAACGGGGTTTCTGGGGGTACTTCCCGCTGCCCCTGAGATGTCCCCCCACTTCCTGTCTGGAGGAGGCTAGTGGAGGAAGGGCACTGGGACCCGGCCCTGGCCGCCTTGCTGCTGTCTCCATGCGGGTGGCCGTGGCCCAGGGCAGCCGCTGGTGTCCAGGCGCTCTGGGACTGCTGACGCCGCCACCCAGAGAACAGCTCCAGGCTGCAGGGACGGCCAGGATCTTCACGAGCTGCAGGTACGTGGGGTGAGGCCACAGACGCACACACCAACACGCACTTTACATGTACGACACAGTCACACTGCACACACCACGTAAGCGCAAGACACGCCACGTGTACCATAGACACACAACGTGGACCACACAACCGATGACACGACACAATGCACAACATGCCTGCGCAGTCACACATCACGTACACCACACACGGCACACACACAACAACAGGCGTGAGCAGACCCCCGTGTGCCGGTACATGGCAGACATGGACACACACGGACACACAGCGCCCCTGCACGATGCTGTGGGGGGCCTCACAGGTGCTCCTGACCGCGGCAGCAAGGGTGGGTGAGGGTGCCGCCCACGCCAGGAACAGATGCAGTGTGACGGCTCCAACTCCTGCACAGGACACTGCCCGGAGTGGACACGGAGTGGGGTCTGGGAGTGGACACAGGCTGGGGGTGGGGCATGGGGGCTCGGAGTGGACACAGGGCAGGGGTTATACACGGGAGCTGGGATGGGGGAGGGATGGACATGGCATAGAGGGTGAGAGATGGGGCTGGAAGTGGACACAGGGCACAGGGGTGGGATATCAAGACTGGGCCATGGCAGGGTGGACATGAGGCTGGGCCATAGGTTGGCTACGGGGGTGGGAGCAGTATTGGCAAAATGGTGGCAGGAGCTGGTGAGTGTGGCGGCCACTTGCCAGGCTTCTAAGTGAGAGGTGCAGCTAAAGGGGAGGTCAGTGGTCAGTGGGGAGAGGGACCCTTGGGGCTCCCCTCTCCGGTCCAGGCTGGGGTGCAGGGGCACACAGCTGAGGGTCTGGGGGGGCCTTTGCCCAGTACAAGTTGTCGCTGCTCCCCACCCACCCCACCCATCATCCCGGGGCTTAGACGGGGTCTGGGGGTGGCCTTCCCTCTGGGCAGAGTCTGGGGGGAGCAGAAGGGTGACCTCACAGACCGGCAGGGCCCCCCGTTATTAAAACCTGTGCTTCTTGCAGTCAGAAGGGGCTGAAACATGAGGAAATGTTTTTTTTTCTTTTTTTACCTTTTACCTTTTTTCTTTGTTTTTGGGTCACACCTGGCATGCTCAGGGGTTCCTCCTGGCTCTGCACTCAGGAATGAGTCCTGGCGGTGCTCGGGGGACCCTATGGGATGCTGGGAATCGAACCCGGGTCGGCCGCATGCAAGGCAAACGCCCTCCCTGCTGTGCTATCGCTCCAGCTCCCGGAATTCTTTTTTTTGACATGTTGTAGTTTGGTGATGACACTGGATATGTGTGTGTGTGTGTGTGTGTGTGTGTGTGTGTGTATGAGAGAGAGACACGTGGGGTGCTGGGGACCAACCCTGGGCCCGCCCCGTGCGAGGCAAGCGCCATCCCTGCTGTCCCCCCTCTCCAGCCTCTGGACAGAGATTCAGGCCCTGTGGGAGACAGAGTCCAGACGGTCTCCGCTTCCCCAGGCACTGCCGGCGCTCAGCAAAGCGGTGGCACACGGTGCCTAATTCCCTGAAGGCGCCTTCCCCGCCCCTCCCCGACTGGCTGCTGCTGCGGCCGGGCCGCCGCAGCGTTAGTTCATTTGCGAGAAGGGCCGTGAGCCGCCACAGCCCGTTAGGGCTCCTTCAGAGTGTTTTGACAGACGCTTGCCTGATCCCCACCTCCCAAATCATGACACATCCCCAGCACTCCGGAAAGTTCCCCGGAGCTGTCCATCACTCAGACTCTGCCTGGCAGCTGCGCTCCTACCCCCTCAGCCCGGAGCTCAGCTGGACTGTTCTGGAACGTTCTATCAGGGGGCCGTGGTGGAGAGGCCCTATTGGGCATGTGGTTTCTTTGGCTGGGGTGGCACGCGGGGGGACTCGTCCCTATGGCTGCCTGCCCGCCGCCCATGGCTGGCCCGTGTCCCCACAATGTTCTTTTTTTTTTTTTTTTGCCTTTTGGGTCACACCCGGCAATGCACAGAGGTTACTCCAGGCTCTGCACTCAGGAATTCCTCCTGGCAGTGCTCAGGGGACCCTATGGGATGCTGGGGAATTGAACCCGGGTTGGCTGCATGCAAGGCACACGCCCTACCCGCTGTGCTATTGCTCCAGCCACGCCCACAATGTTCTTTGGGGGACAGGCAGGTTCTCTCCCAAGGGAGCAGCTGTTCTGGGGGTCCCCGGGAGACCCCCGGAGCAGATGGGGCTCAGGTCTGCATTTCCTGAGTCAAGAACGGCCAAACGCTTCTTCCGAGCGGCCACAGCTCAGGCGAGTGGCCAGGGCTGTGATGCTGGCCTGTCCAGTGGGCATAGGTGACGCGGGGACTGGGGGACTGCCCCCCACGCGCCCGCCGACCCTCCATAATTGCGAGGAGCCATTCAACAGACGCAAACGCAGTGTCTCCACGTCCCGCCTCCCCTCCACCCTCCAGCCCACGGACAGGTTTTATTTATTTATTTTTTCTTTTTGGGTCACACCCGGCGATGCTCAGGGGTTATTGCTGGCTCATGCACTCAGGAATTACTCCTGGTGGTGTTCAGGGGACCCTATGGGATGCTGGGAATCGAACCCGGGTCAGCCGTGTGCAAAGCAAATGCCCTCCCCGCTGTGCTATCACTCCAGCCCCCCCCCCTTTTTCTTCTTTTTTTAAATGACGAATGCCTATTAGCTTTTTATTATTTATTCACGGCATCATGGTCCACGTGGCTGTCCACATTGGGGCATCAGGCCTGCCACGTTCCAGCACCGTCTCCGCCTCTGACCCCTCCCACTCCCAGCCTCCTTTAGTTTCAAATTAAATTTTATTTTGGAGGCTGGAGAGGCAGCGCCGCAGGGAAGGTGCTGGCTTTGCAAGCAGCTGACCCAGGTTTGATCCCTGGAACCCTGCCTGGGCCCCCGAGTCCTGCCAGGAGTGAGCCCTGAGCTGGGTGTGACCCCCAAAACCAAATAAATTACATTTTATTTATTTATTTATTTTGCTTTTTGTATCACACCCGGAGATGCTCAGGGGTTTCTCCTGGCTCTGCACTCAGGAGTCACTCCTGGCGGTGCTCAGGGGACCCTATGGGATGCTGGGAATCGAACCCAGGTTGGCTGCGTGCAAGGCAAATGCCCTATCCGCTGTGCGAAATCGCTCCAGCCCCAAGAAATCACGTTTAATTTTAAAGTTTTTGGTTCTTTCCAGGGATGGGTAGGAGGCAGAGGGCCCCCGTGTGGCTCCCTGTGCCCTCAGCTGCCTCTGCCCCCAGGCCCTGCAGGGACAGTGGCTGGAGGTGCCCGACCTCCAGCCAGCGTGGTAAGGAGGAGGGTTCACACGCTCCTGGGCGTGGCCGCCGTCCCCAACCACTTGGTGACCTTGGGAAAGTCCATCTGCGCCATGGCCAGTGGCCTGCCCTGCCCAGGCCCCTCCTCCCGCCTGAGCCTCGGTCTCCCCTGCCCTGACCCCCTGTGCCAGGCCAGGACGCCAAGATGGAATTTCTTCCTAAAGAGTGGCAGCTTCAGCCGTGCTATGGCTCATCTCACACACGTGCTGCTGGGGGGGGGGGAGTTTTGCCGCACCCCCTCCCATGGGGCACAGACGTCTAGTAGCATTCAAGAGACTCCCAACTTCTCTCTGGAGATTTGGGCTAACGCAGAGGCTACAGCAACGACAGAGGGTGAAGGCGACTGCTGGGATTCCTGGCACCAGACAGGATCCCTGAGCCCAGCCAGGAGTGACCCCAAGCACAGAGCCAGGAGTGACCCCGAGCACAGTCAGGAGTCAGCCCTGAGCACAAAGCCAGGAGTCATCCTCGAGCACAGAGCCAGGAGTCAGTCCTTAGCCCTGCCATGAGTGACCCCAAGCACAGAGCCAGAAGTGAGTCCTGGGCACAGAGCCAGGAGTCAGCCCTGAGCACAGAGCCAGGAGTCAGTCCTTAGTCCTGCCATGAGTGACCCCAACCACAGAGCCAGGAGTGAGCCCTGAGCACAGAGCCAGGAGTCAGCCCTGAGCACTGCTGGGTGGGTCACAATCCTCCTACCCCCCGTATAAAATCAATGATGCAAAGGGCCGCACAGTCTATTGACCTTTCATGTCTTCCCAACCATCAGCACTTCATGCTCTGGAAGTTTCCTACCCACGCCTGCACTGTCCCCCGTCGAATTAAATTTCTTACAATCAACGAGCGATTCAGCTCCTCTGCTACCATCCCGGCATTTCAGATGCGCAAGAGAAACCTTCCCACTGGCACACGTCGCTTCAGGTCCCTGGCAAACGCCATCTGAATTTCAGACTCATTTCATCAATTTCTCTGCTAAATGCCTGCGGGGCCCCGCATCAGGAGGGAGGGAGGGCGGGCGCGGGGCGGGGCTGACATCTGCAGGAAACCGAGTCCTCCGAGGGCGCTGACGGCTCATTTCCCCCCCAAGAGTCTCATTTTTCTCAGCCTCGTTTCGTCGCTGGGAGCTGCGGGCTGACACACCTTTTGTGAGTGCGTTCCTGAGGATTCTATGAATTTTGAATGCTATTGTAAATGGAATTGGGGGGAAAAATTTCATTTCGCAATAGGTTGTCGCGAATGTCTAAAGCGCCAGCGAATGTGTCTCTTTGCCGTGTTTCATGGCTCTGCTAAATGAATTTGTGCTGGTAATTCCCCGGGGCGCCTTGGAGCTGGCACTAGACCCGATCCGACGTGGGGAGAGAGAGTTTTGTGTCTGATTTTTCACTCTCTGTGCCTGCCATTCTGACCCCTGTAAGACAGGACGCCCTTCTCCCTCCTGGTCGCTGTGGGGAGGGGGGGTCTTAAAAAAGGGAGGGGGTAACTGTATCTCATGGTGTTTCACTAATTAAAAAAAAATCACCACCACCAACAAAAAAAAAATAAAACACACACACACACACACACACACACACACACACAAAAGGAAGGGGTTCCCCAGAGCGATAGCACAGCAGGTAGGATGTTTGCCTTGCATGCAACTGACCTGAGTTCAACCCCCGGCATCCCATATGGTCCCCCGAGCACGGCCAGGAATAATTCCTGAGTGCAGAGCCAGGAGGAACCCTGAGCAACAATGGGTGTGAGCCACAAAGCAAAAAAAAAAAAGAAAAGAAAAAGAAAAAAAGGAAGGGGCCATAGTGCAGCGGGAGGGCATTTGCCTGACCCAGGTTTGATCCCCAGCATCACCTTATGGCCCACCGCCAGCAGTGATCCCTGAGCACAGAGCCAGGAGGAAGCCCTGAGCACCCGGTGTGGGCAAAAGCCAAACAAAAACATGCGAAACGTTCGTTTCTCCTGCGCGGTCCTCAACAAGCCCCAGCCCCATCGATCCCTAATTCCTGAGTGTTTCTTAAAGATCACGAGCGGGTGTTTAATTTCGCTAAATGCTTCTGCGGCACCAACGTAAATGCTCCTAATGCCTCCCGTTTATTCTGTTAACACGGCGAATTAAACTGATTTTCGGATGATTAAGCCAGGCGGCATTCTTGGTGGGAGCACACGTTGGTAATTGAGGATCATTCTCGTTTCCGGAAGACGGCGCTGAGTCTGGCAGGCTGATGTAGTTTGAAGTCTCTCCCGGGTCTGTAATCGGTGGGGACACCGGTGTGTCCTTTTCTTTTCCACAGCGTCGTTGTATTCGAGTCAGCTTCAGCTCCGGGAACGATCTGGGCCATTCTGTGATCTCGGAGAGATCGGAGCGTTTCTCCCTTCCGTGTGTCCCGAGCGAGAACCCAGGTGAGACCATCTGGGCTGGAGCTTTGGAGAGTCAAGTCTTAGGTGAGGAACTCAGTTTCCCAGGCTGCCTGAGGGAACGGGCGTCAGCCCCCGCCAGGCTAGTGGCTAGGGGAAGAACCCCTTCTCTCCTTCCCACCGCCCTCGGGGCCAGGAGGTCCCAGATTCCCTTCCCAGGTCCCTGTGCCGAAGGACTGTGCCCGCCCGGAGGCCGAGGAGGGTGCGGGCTCCCGTGTGGCCCTGGGGGAGACGCTCCGGCCCTCGATCCCAGCCTCCCCCAGCAGACAGAGCACTTGCAGACGAGCACCCAGGCTGAGCACTTGATAGCTGGGAAACGGGGCTCACGCTAGCACGCCGTGTCAGAGGTGGGTCTGTCTTCTGACTCCAAGGAGCAAATGCTCGGAGAGTATTGGGGTGCGTTCAGGACAGCCCCTTCCCGTCTTGCCCTCGTCATCAGGCGTATAAAGTTGTCCCACAACTCCTCGTCCCAGAAGCGAACCCCCCCTCACGTGGGCCCGAGATCAGGGTGCGTCTCCCCCTCGGGCTGGGGGGTCACCACAACGTTGACGTCTGGCTTCTCTCCCCCGGGGGTGGGCAGGTGGCTGGGAGCGTGACCCCCCCCAACGGGCACTCGTGGGAGCCAGCCCCACCCCCACACTCCCCCGAATGTGCCGGAACCTCTTGGCTAAACAGAGACCCCGTGAGTCACGGCTATGACACAACAGGGAGAACAAACCGTCGATGAAACCCCTGGGGTGCAGGAGGCCCCAAGACAAATCTCTACCCAAGGATCCGAGTCGCAGAGACCCGGTGAGGCTGTCTGGCCGGAAACTGAATGATGGAGCCAAGTCTAGGGTCCTGGGGTCGGGGCGGGGGGGGCGCGGGAGGAGAACCCCAACATGCAGGTTGGAAGGGCCACAGGAGCGAGCATGAGAGAGCGTCAGGTGGGGCCCAGAACACGGCACTGGCCTCATGGATATTTAGAAACTACGCGGCTGGGGAGGGAGGGCAGGGCCGGGAGGGCCAGTCAGCGGTTGGATCTGACCGCAAGTGTGTGTGGGGCTGAGGGTGGGTAAGAGAGAGACGGGGATGACAGTAGTCGCTGGGAAGGGTCATGCTGGGCAAGAGCTGAGGGTTAAAAGTAGGTAACGGGATATTCCTGGTAACCTTTCAGTATCAATATTGCAATCCATAATGCCCAAGAGGGAGGGAGGGAGGGAGAGAGAGAGAGAGAGAGAGAGAGACGGAGAGGGGGAGAGAGAGACGGAGAGGGGGAGAGGGGGAAAGAGAGAGGGAAAGAGAGGGAGAGAGGGAGAGAGAGAAGGAGAGAGGGAGAGAGAGGGAGAGAGGGAGAGAGAGAGGGAGAGAGAGATGGAGAGGGGGAGAGAGAGACGGAGAGGGGGAGAGGGGGAAAGAGAGAGGGAGAGAGAGAGAAGGAAGGAGAGGGGGGAGAGAGAGGGAGAGAGAGAGGGTGGGAGGAAGACAGAGAGGGAGGGAGAAAGAAAGAGGGAGAGAGAGGGAGAGGGAGAGAGGGAGGGAGAAAGAGGGAGAGAAAGGGAGGGAAAGAGGGGGAGAGGGAGAGAGGGAAGAAGAGAGGGAAAGAGAGAGGAAGAGAGGGAGAGGGAGGGAGAGAGAGGAAGAGGGAAAGAGAGGAGAGAGAGGGAGGGAGAGAGGCAGGGAGATAGAGGGAGAGGAAGAGAGAGGGGGTGAGAAGGAGAGAGAGGGAGATAGGGGATGGAGAGAGAGAGAGAGAGAGGGAGGGAGAGGCCTGGCGGTGGGGGCAGGGGTGTGCTGGCCCACTGACCTTGCTTCCCCTCCCCCGCCCCCCGCCCCCCGCCCGGGGCTGACCCATTTGGCCTCTGGCCTCCCTCCAGAGGGGAGAGAGGAGAACTGTGGTGCTTTCAGCCATCAGGATTGTGATACGCCATGATGGGAGCTCCAGGGGACAGATTGGGGTGGCTGGGTGGGGGGGATGGTGGCAATGAAACGTGTAGTTTTTTTTTCCTTTTTCTTTTTGGGTCACACCCGGCGATGCTCAGGGGTTTCTCCTGGCTCCGCACTCAGAAATTCCTCCTGGCGGTGCTGGGGGGACCCCGTGGGACGCCGGGCTTGAACTCGGGTCAGCCACGTGCCAGGCAAACGCCCTCCCCGCTGTGCTGTCGCTCGCTCCGGCCCCCTAATGTGTAGTTTTACACGCAATGCACCCGTTTGTAGAAGATGACAACGCCTCAGAGTTGGCTTTGTTAGAACAAAGGGGCAACCTGGATTCTAATCTCGGAATCTGGGACGCGAGTCTCCGGGGAAGAGGGAGCCAAATCCAGGTGCCCCCCCGCCATGCCAGGTGGGTCCACCTCATCCTCAGCACAGTGGCCACCTGCGTCCGCCCCCAGAGGAAGATAAAGGAGCAGTTGCTCGTGAGACCGTTCCCCGGGCATGGGAAGGGAGAAACACGACAGGTGGACTCCACGCGGGGACAGACGTAAAAACCCAAAGCAAAGCCCCGCCGGGGGAGACGACATGAGCGCCCGCGTTACTTGCCAACGCAACAGATGAAAGGAGACAATTCCCGGGGTAGCTTTAATCGACGCAGGAAAAACACGCGATGCGGCTGGAGTCCAGGTATGAAAAAGAGAAGCCTTAGAAAGCTGGGACCGTGAAGCCAGCCGCACTCCCATCTGACAAAGACTCTCTAAGGAAGGTTCCAGAAGGCTCCAGAAGGCTCCAGAAGGCGCAGACCCCTCCCCACTTCTGTCCAGAGCAGCAGGGTGGGGAGTCAGATCTCACGGTCCCTGGGGAGTGAGCTGTGGGTGAGCTGCCACGGGCCTCGCTGGCCAGGCAGGGAGAGTCCAGCCCTGAGACGTGGCAGTAGGGGGGGCCACCGGCCCACGACCTTCCAGAATAGAGAAGACGGAAAGTCTGCAGTGCCGTTACGATGCTCCAGTGGTGAGTGAAGAAGACGGCGCCGCCGAAACGGGACAGTTCACGGATCAAAACCGACTCAACAAGGAGCACAAAAGTTGAAAATAGGGGCCGGAGCGATAGCACAGCGGGGAGGGGGTTTGCCTTGCATGTGGCTGACCTGGGGGTTCAATTCCCGGCATCCCATATGATCCCCCGAGCACTGCCAAGAGTAATTCCTGAGTGCAGAGCAGGAATAACCCCTGAGCATTGCCGGGTGTGACCCAGAAAGCAAAAAAAAAAAAGTTGAAAATATAAGCGAAGATATTGAATAAATTATTTTTTTTGTTTTTTTTTTTGTTTTTTTTTTTGCTTTTTGGGTCACACCCGACGGTGCTCAGGGGTTACTCCTGGCTCTGCACTCAGAAATCACCCCTGGCGGTGCTCAGGGGACCATATGGGATGCTGGGAATCGAACCCGGGTCGGCCACGTGCAAGGCAAATGCCCTCCCCGCTGTGCTATCGCTCCAGCCCCCGAATAAATTATTTTTAAAATGCTCCTAAGGTAGCTTAGTTGGCTTTACTGGCGAGTTTCTGCCAATTTTTTTTTCAATTTTATTTAAAGAATGACTGCTAATCCTTTATAAAGTTTTCCAAAACAAGCTCAAAGAGCAGCGAATGCCTCACAGATCCCTCGGGGCCAGCAGAGCCGAGAGGACAGGCCAGAGAGGGTCCAGGCAAAGGGCAGGCCCAACTCTCCTAGTTCTCACCAGCTGCCCCCAGCAAAACGGTGCAAATCGAAGGTGGACCCTCGCGAGAATTCTCCACCACCCCCATGTCGGGGCAGCCGACCTCCCCAAGAAGGCAGAAAGGGTCCAACACTCAGAAGCCACTCAAGACGCCCTGCCAGTGAATAGTCAACAAAAAAGCACACGCGTCTCGGGATGCAGGAAGAGCAGGGATGAGTCCCACCCACCTTTGCCAGGTCACGGCTCTCTCCAGACCAGAGCTAGAAACAGCGTCCTCAGCCCTAGGAGGGGCCAGTGCGGCTGGCCAGCACAGCAGGCAGGGGTCAGAGACACTCCCAGGGGTCACAGACACTCACTTCCTCCGGAGATCCGGACGCTCTTATTCACTCAACTCAGCACGGAACTGGAAGCATTAGCGTAGGTCAACAGGAAGGAATAAAAGGCCTCTCAGCCGGGAAGAAAGTAGGAAAATTCTGCATCTGTTTTCAAAGGGTAGGATCTTCTAGACAGAATCCCGACGGAAAGGGACTGCTTGGTGAAGCCATTTATTAACGATATTAGTCACAAAAATTAGGAAGTTTATTAATATTTCACGGTGGAAGATCCGTATTAAAAAGTCCACATACAAGCAATGAACAATCAGGAAATAAAATTAAGAAAACAACTCATTTCCTCAATGGCGCCGGGAAGAGCCAAACAGAACCAAGCGTTTACCCAAAGGAGCACAAACGTGTTTGCTCTGAAAACGGCAAAGCATTGTTGGAGAAGAGACCAGAGGGGCAGCACAGTGTGTGTGTGGGGGGTGGGGTGGGGGGGGGTTCCATTCTGGCACCTCATTCACAGTCCTGAGCCCCCCCAGGAGTGATCCCTGGGTGCAGGGCCAAGAGTCAGCCCTGAGGGGTTGGAGCAATAGCACAGTAGATAGGGTGTTTGCCTTGCATGGGGCCAACCCAGGTTCAATTCCCAGCATCCCATAAGGTCCCCTGAGCACCACCAGGACTAATTCCTGAGTGCAGAGCCAGGAGGAACCCCCTTGCAATACCGGATGTGACCCAAAAAGGAAAAAAAAAAAGAGTCAGCCAGTGCGTGATCCAAAAAGGGACGGGAAAAAAAAAGCATTGTTGAAGAAAATGAAATGCATCCCGTGTTCCAAAATCATCAATACTGTTTCTTTTTTTTTTTAATTTTTTTTTGCTTTTTGGGTCACACCCGGCAATGCTCAGGGGTTACTCCTAGCTCATGCACTCAGGAATTACTCTTGGCGGTGCTCGGGGGACCCTATGGGATGCTGGGAATCGAACCCGGGTTGACCATGTTGGCGGCGTGCAAGGCAAACGCCCTCCCCGCTGTGCTATCGCTCCAGCCCCAATACTGTTTCTTTTTTGGTGGGGCCAGCCCTGGGGATTGCTCAGGGAGGCATCACTCCTGGTTGTGCTCGGTGGCCCATTTGGAGTGCAGGGGATAGACAAGGCCAGCACCCTCCCCACTGGGCTGTCCCTCCGGCCCTACTCAACCTCGTCAGAGCTCATATCATTTGCCCCCAAAGTGCTCTAGAGATGAAATGCAATTTTCTCTCCGAAACCTCCATTGGCTTCCCTGGACCAGCTGACCGTCTCATCCAAGATTCACTCATCCAGAAGTGTCAAGGCAGTGTTGGGAGTGAGCTTCAGCTGAGGATGTGCGCCCAACATCAGAGCAGGCTGGGGGCCACGTCCTTGGCCAGAGCCCGAGGAGCAGGCGAGGTGGGTCGGGGACTCGCCCGGGGCTTGACTTCCGGGAAGGACCTGGCCACCCCTGGGCTCACCCCATCATACCAAGAGTCTCTTGTCCAGAAATAGGCCCAAGCGGGACTGGAGCGATAGCACAGCGGGGACCTGGGTTCGGTTGCCTTGCACGCGGCCGACCTGGGTTCGGTTCCTAGCATCCCATAGGGTCCCCAGAGCACTGCCAGGAGTGATTCCTGAGCGCAGAACCAGGAGGAACCCCTGAGCATGGCCAGGTGTGACCCAAAAAAGAAAAAAAGAAAAAAGAAATAGCCCCAAACCAGGGGCCGGAGTGGGGCCGCAGCACAGCGGGGAGGGCGTTTGCCTTGCAGGCAGCCAACCCCAGCTCTATCCCCGGCATCCCACAGGGTGCCCTGAGCACCAGGAGTGATCCCTGAGCGCAGAGCTGGGAGTCAGCCCTGAGCACAGTTGGATGAGACCTCAAAGCAAAGAACAAAAAAGGGAAAAAGAAAAACCAGAAACAGGCCCCGAGGGACAGCCGGCGCTGGCCCGAGGGGCACCGGGTGGGCACTGGGCAGAGTTCTTGAGAGCAGCAGGCGGTGGGCACCGTATTGGCGGTTCCAGGCCCAGCGCCAGGCAGAGCCGGAGCTTAGGGAGGGCCCAGACGCAGCCGCCCGGGCGGGAGACGAATGAACGGGGAATCCTGGAACGAGCTGACACCGCCGCCCGCAGCCCTGCTTTCCTGGCAGCGAAGAAGCTTCATTCTGGCTGTTGGCGCCTACGGGGGCCTGTTGCTCAGAGATAAGGAGGAAGCCCGTGTGCGGGCCAGCGGGGGATTGTCTGGGAGAATGTCCCTCCCGGCCCGTGCCAGGAAACGTCTTACCCAGACGCGCCGTGCCAGACGGGCGATGCCGGGCGGCCGGCTTGGACCCTGGGCTTCCGATAAGCACCCGAGAGGCCTGGGCTGCCCGGCGGAGGATGGGGCAGGGGCTGGCACCTCCAGGCTGGGCTTCTGCTGTCTGTCCAGGCGCTGTCCACCTGCTGGGGGGGGTGAATGCTCTGGCCCTGGGGCTGATCGAAGCCCACTTGGGGCCAGCTGCCTGGCTCTCGGCCACTCTCCCTGCCTTGGGTCAGTGCTGCCGGGCTCCCTTGCAGTCACGGGAGGCCACTGGCTTCCTTCTGCTCGCAGGGATCTGAGTGAGTCTCCCGTGGGAAAAGCTTCGTGAAAGGACCAGAGCCAGCCGCTATTCTGTTAGTACTAGACTCTGTTCGGCGTTTTGCCTGGGATGCAAGGGCCATGTCTCGATCTCAGCAGCTCTTTTGTGACTGTGAGGCCCATCGGCATCAGAGGCTGCAGAGACAGATGGCGGGGTCGAAGGGGCTCGACACCATGGCGTTGTTGCATGGAGCCTGCTGACACTGGCTTCTGGACTTTGCCACGCCAGGAGACCAACCTCTGCTTTGTCCCCCTGGGTCAGGGCTCTGTCTGAGGCTGACTGAGGACCTAGTAGGGGGTGCCAGCTGCCCGGTCTGGGAGGGAGAGGCTCTCAGATCTGGGGGCCGGGGGGACGGAGGTGAGAGGGAGGAGGACGGCAGAGGGGCCAGCAGGGAGGGGCACTGCGGACACCTGTGTGCTCTCTGTGGGCGGAGCCTCACCCCCACCTCAAGGCGCCTCACCCCCTCGCCTTCCTGGGTCTGGCCAAGCCAGAGGAGGACATGGGCACTGGGGGGAACAGCTGGACAACTTGGGAGCCCAGACCAGCTGCTGACCCACCCAGCAGACAGATGGGTCTGTGGATGGTTCTGTGTGGAGCTGGGTCACAGGCACCGGGAGTCTGGAAGATTCCAAGTGCAAGAGACACGGGTGGGGTGTGTGTGTGTGTGTGTGTGTGTGTGTGTGTGTGTGGCCAGCCCTATGCAGAGGAGCTGGGGGGCGGGGATGTTAGCATCCCTGCCTTGAGGCAGCTAAGACACTGGTTACAATATTGCCTGGAATCCGGAGCTTCTGGTCAGACCAGCTGGAAGCCCAGAGGGTCCCCTGCCCACGGGGACGGCAGGCAGCCCCGCCCCCCTGCTGTGCGCATCTGCAGCCAGGCCTGGGAGGCAGCTGTGGCAGGGGGCGCCCCCCCAGGGCGGTTGCTAAGAGACAGAAATCCCAGGGCTGCTGTCCAGATCTGAGGCCGCGCTGAGGAGGCCGTGCTGAAGCCCGCAGGGACCCCATCTCCCGGCCGCCGAGGCTGCGGGCACGTCTTGGGGGGCCGCTGAGTCTCCGAGGATTGGAGCCCCGGAGAGCTCAGCTGGGGAATGCTGGTCCCTCGTGTGCTGGCCCGCACCTGCACACCCAAGAGACAGACGTGGGCACACACATGACCCGTGTGCATGCATGCATGGGCACACGCAAAGGGCTGGAATTACACACAGAACACACGCGTACTGGTGCACACAATTGCACAGACACGGGGCCCATGTGCACACTTGCCTCGACACGTGTCTGGGGCACACGCATGTCTCCTCACGGGGCCCACGTGCGCACACACACAGACACGTGTTTTGGATGCACTCACCTTTGGGGTTGTGCTCAGTGGCAGCACCTGGGGCTGCCCCCCCCCCACGCTTTCAGCTGTGCTTGGCCAGCCCCCACCCACGCCAGCGCCACCCAATCTCTTGGCGGGGCATCTGTGGGTGGCACCCAGGGTCCCTAGAGCACCCTGGTGGGCAGCTCCCACAGGCAGCACCTCCATCCGGCAGGCAGCGCCGGGGCACCAGCAGGCCTGTGTCCACCCAGCCAGGGCTTTGCTGGTCACCTGAGAAGCTGCATCCCCTTCCTGGCAGTGAGGAACGCCAAGGAGCTTGCCCAGCCCCTGTGGGGGCACTCACACCCTGGGCAGGGACCAGACAGTGTCCTGGGGAAGATGGAGCCTGGCCCCTGCACCCAGCCTGGCCCCTGACTCCTGGTCCCTGGTCTGTCCCCGCCTCCTACTGGGCTCCCGCCCGCTCAGCCCAATTAGAGCAGCACCGGGAGCAAGAGAGACGTGATGAATGTCCCCGCCGCCTGCAGTACAGAGCCTGGGCCCCTGCAGACTGTCCCCGAGTGGCCTCTGGGCACCCCCGGGCTGGGCCCTGCGTCCAGACTCAGGTTGGATCCAAAGTGGCTCCAGACACGAGGGTCTGAGGGCAGCGGGCAGGTGGGGACCAGGGCAAGTCGTGGTCGGCTTCTGGAGGTGTTGCCGGGCTTGCACCTCTCTCGGCCAGAGGGGGTGACCGGGACACCAGCTACTAGGGAATGTGTGAGAAGTAGTGGACATGGGGGACCATCCCGGGCTGATGGCAGTGCCCACCGAGCCTGGCCCCTGTCCTAACCATCGGCTTCTCCAGGCTTGCTGTGCTGGCTGTGGCCTGACACAGGGCAGGGGGGCAGAGGTCAGAGGGTAGAGGTCAGAGGACACAGGGCACAAGGAAGAGTGGACAGGGCAGAGGGCGCAGGGCAGAGGGCTCTGTGTGCACCCCCACCTATGGGCGTGGGGACCGGCTCTCGCTGACTGCAGGCTGTGCCCCTAGGGTGGGCTCTGGGCCTCCTGCATGCATCTGGGCAAGGATAAAGTGGGCTGCCCACCAGTGCCCAGCCTCGGGAAGCTGACCCAGCTGGCCCCGCCCTCCTCAGCTCCTCCTGTCCAGAAGCTTGTCCCCTTCTGTCCTTCTTTCTCTCTCTCTCTCTCTCTCTCTCTCTCTCTCTCTCTCTCTCTCTCCTCTCTCTCTCCTCAAATTGCTTCTCCTCATCCTTGGAGCACAGCTGTGGCATCTGCTCAGGATCCATTCATGACCCGGTGGCAGAGGCTCCTCCCTGAGCCTGGGGCAGAAAGTTCCAGAAGCAGGGGCGCCCCACTATTGCCGGAAATGAGCCTCCAGGGGTGAGTGTGACCACACGAGGTGCCCCCAAGCTGCTGCCCTGCTCAGTCGCACCAGCCCCCAAAGTTGAGCCTGCAAGAAGGCTGTTGGCAGTTCCCGGAGACGCCCGGGAGGGGAGGGTCCGGAGACCTCCCGGCTGGAGGCCTCACAGTGTGGCTGGTTTTCAGGACGATCATGGCCGAGCCACCTGCAGGCGATTCTGCTCTGCCAACTAGGGCGATCACCCGATCACCCATAGAGCGTCCCCCTAGGCACCAGGAGGACACTCCCCTGGCGATGCCAGAGACCCGGGGACACGGAAGATGGGGGGGCACACCGGGGTGCTCGGGGGTGACTGCCGGCTCAGTGCTCAGGAGTAACCAGGCAGGGCTATGGGGGCGCATGCGTGGTGCCGGCCACAGACAGACCAGACAGCTTTACCCCCCGCCCTGTGTCTGCAGCCCCCAAACAGGGCAACTTGGGGGTCTGGAAAGTCGGAAGCAACGCTCAGGAGGTCGGATGAGGCTGTGTCAGTGTGACCACCGCTCACGCAGGCGCAGGAGAGCAGGAAATGGGTAAAAGCAGAGGACAGGTGGGGGAGCGTGAGTCAGGGGTCCCTGTCAGCAGAGCGACAACCAGCGGGGCCAGGGCAGCCGGCTCCTCCCCCACCCAGAGCAGGAACCCGCAGAACCTTCCAGGCGGGGCTGAGACTGGGCCTGGAGCGGGTTGGACCCTCAGCCTGCGGGGCCTGAGGAAGATCCGGGTCAATTAGGGGGGAGGGGTGTCGGTGGGGAGCGAGCGTTCCCTGCCGCTCAGAATTGACAGAAGTCAGTTCAGCCAGCAGGGGGCGCTCTCTGCACCCCAGGGGATGAGGTGTTGGTCTCAGGGCACACAACAGGGCTGCTCTCGACAATGCAGATGCAGGGATGCCTGAGCTCTGTGCATGCGTGTGTGTGTGTGAGAGACAATATCTATGAGAATTATATGTGCATGTGTGAATGAGTGCTTGAAGTGCATGTGTGTTTGTATAAGCATGCAGCAAGACACGTGTTTGTGTATGAATGTACACATTCAAATACTTGCACATATATGTGAATACACACATGCCCGAACATGTGTGCACTCGGGCTGGAGTGATAGGACAACGGGGAGGGTGTTTGCCTTGCACGCGGCCAACACAGGTTTGATCCCTGGCACCCCATATGGTCCCCTGAGCCCTGCAAGGAATGATTCCTGAATGCAGCATGAGGAATAATCCCTGAGCATCGCCGGGTGTTGCCCAAAGAGCCAAAAAAACAAAAACAAAAACACCCAAACCCAAAACAAAAGAACTTGTATAAATGCATGCACACAGATGTATAAACATGTAGGTATGTGTTATAGATACATGTGTGTGTCTGGAAGGAACGAAGGATGCATCGCTGTATCCTTTACAGGTGCTCCCCTGTAGTGCTCCACTTTGGTGCTCTGGGGTCTGAGATCTGTTCCTGGGAGCCTGACCTGATGCTCAGTGCTCAGGTTGAGCAGAGCGGGGATCAGTCCCCGGGAAACGAGAGCTGTCCCTCTGGGGTGCCCCCTCCCCTCCCCGCGCCTCTCTGGACCTGCCCCCTCCTCCTCAGCCCCCTCGCCCTCCTCCCGGCTGAGCCTCCCCCCACTCTGCAGAGTGACAGCTGCCAGATAGGGCCAGAATCCATGGCAGCTGCAAGGCGGCCTCAGCCTGCTGGGTGGGTGGGCTGGACTGTCTGGGTGCGGGCATCAGGCCGGGGTGGGAGGCTGGGGGGGACAGTGGGATGGCCATGGTGCTTATGGGGCTGCCAGCGCCTCAGAGGGGGCTCTCCCCTCGCCTGTGTGTCGCCCACTTTAGACTCCAGTGCTGGTGCTAGTGAAACAATGTAACAACCCACTTCCAGGGCTGGTGAAACAATGTAACAATCTACTTTCCAGGGCTGGTAAAACAATGTAACAATCCACTTTCTAGGGCTGGTAAAACAATGTAACAATCCACTTTCCAGGACTGGTGAAACAATGTAACAATCCACTTCCAGGACTGGTGAAACAATGTACCAATTCACTTTTCTTCTCTATTTAGCTCTTAAGCCTCCAGGTGCAGGCAACTCATTGCCTGGGGCCGTGTGCGGCTTCCCAGTGCTCAGGGCTTGGCCGTGGGGCACTGCTCTGTCCCCCACAACCCCTTCTTGTGCCTGTTGTGTGGGTTTAGGGGCCTGTGGTCCAGGCGCTCTCTGGGCGGGGCTGACTCCAACTGATGCTCACACAGTCCTGTTCTGGGGCTCTGGCTCACTGGAGCGGAGCCAGGGGTCAAACTTGAGGCCTCGCCTCTGCCAGGCTGGTCCTAATCCCCTTGGTTTCTGTGTGCTCGTGGCCTGGGTCTTCCCACTTGTCCGCCGGCCAGTGTGTGTTTCCCTGACCGGATATTTCTGGAACGCCGGGGCTGTGGTTGCCCGTGGTTGTATCTGCTCTGAGTGGACAGCCGAGTGAGCAGCGTGGGCTTCCCCACCCCTCCTGCCGAGAGGAAGGCCCCACTGCCCTCCTTCAGCTTCCAGACAGGGAAACTGAGGCAGCTTTGGGCGGGGCCTGGCTGCCCCATGCTGAGCCCCAGGCCGGGCCCCTGTGTTGGTGCCGCCCTTACTGGGGGCACAGAGAGACCACCCCGGCCCCACCTGGCCACCCCCACAGGCCTCCCACCCCACCCCAACACTGTCTCGCTCCTAGACCCTGACCAGGACGGTGCCCGCGCGGCCGAGCTCAGCCGGGATTCCGTGTCTGGGGCTGGGCCTGGCTCTAAAAATAACCCGCTCGCCTCAGCCCGGCTGTGCAGATGCGGCTCGCAGATGACGGGGCCCGGCCGGCCGCGTCCCCCGGGTTGGCAGCTGGTCCCTGGGGTGGGCCGGCGGCAGGTGGCAGCCAGGAATACTTGACCCCCCTGCCACCCACCGCCCACCCCCACACAGGCCCCAACCTGGGTGGTGCCACCAGCAGCCCGGCAGCTCCCAGGCAGGAGGACGGTCGCCCCAGTGCTCCCCACGTGCAGCCCGACCAGGCGGCACCCACAGGTAGGGCGGGGGTGGGGGAGGGAGAGCCCCGGGGAGGGGGCTGCGGGTGGGGGCTCTCGAGGTTCAGCTGGAGGGGTTCCGGCCTCAGCCATGCAGGAGCTCCCAGCTAACTGGCTTCCTGCTGTGGGTCTGCAGGAAGTGGGGGGAGACGCTGGCTCAGGCGCGGGGACAGAGTTCGGGGTGCCGCGGAGGGCAGGGCTGGGGGGCTCTGGGGGTGTGACTCCCGATCTCTGGGAGACGGTTCCAGAGCTGTTCCCGGAGGAGCGGGATGACTTGGGTGGGCAAGGGGACCTGAGTGGGGGCTGCCAGGCGCCGAGCGGAGGACCCCGGGGGTCCCTCAGAGTGGCCTCTGGGCCCCTCTTCTTCAGCCTTGGCCTCACAGGGGGGTTTGCATCTCTCAGAGCCAAGTGGGCCCCCTGCAGGGCCGGGCTGGGCGGGGACTGGTTGCATCTCGGGCACCTTTAACTTGGCAGAGGGTACAGGGTGGCTGCTCTCCTGAGAGGACTGTCCCCAACTTTCTGGGCACTTATGAGCACTGTTTAGGGAGCGGGGGACATTGCCGGGGATTTTCTGCAGCTTCTGAAGTGGGAGAGTGTAGGTGGGGGTGAGGCTGTGGGCAGGAGGTCAGGTAGGGGTGAGGCTGCGGGCAGGAGGGCAGGTAGGGGTGAGGCTGTGGGCAGGAGAGCGGGTGGGGGTGAGGCTACAGGCAGGAGGACAGGTAGGAGTGAGGCTGCAGGCAGGAGGACAGGTAGAGGTGAGGCTGCAGGCAGGAGAGCGTGAGGGGGTGAGGCTGCGGGTAGGAGGGCACGTAGGGGTGAGGCTGTGGGCAGGAGAGAGGGTGGGGTGAGGCTGCGGGCAGGAGGGCAGGTAGGGGTGAGGCTGTGGGCAGGAGAGCGGGTAGGGGTGTGGCTGAGGGAAAGGAGGGGGCTGTGTCCTCAGGGCTCTCTGCTCTCCCTGCTTTCGGGGGCTTGAGGGGGCTCGCACTGTCCCTCTGTCCATCTGACACACGCAACCTGGTTTTGGGGGAGGGGCTCCTGAGAGGCTGGTGACCTGGGTGGTGAGTCTGGGGTCCAGCAGGCGATGCTGAGGTGTGGCACGCAGGGGTGAGAGGAGGGGAGCTGCATTTGGTGAGAGGGCACTGGCTTGTTTGCTTTGTTCAGGGGTGGACGGGGCCCACACCTGCGGGCTCAGGAGCTGGTCCTGGCTCTGTGCTCAGGGTGACCCCTGGTGGGTGGGGCAGTACCTGGGGGGGCACATTTGCATTTTAAAAAATCAACTCGACATCAGGGGGCCTGTGTCCTCTGCCTCCTGCCCCCCTTTCCTTGCCCTTCTCTTCCTCCCTGAGAGACAGTGAGGAGGGGGCCGAGGGTCGCCAGTTCCAACATGCTGTGTGATCCGCACAGAATTGCTGGACCTCTCTGAGCCTTAGTTCTGAGGGTGGAGAAAACACAAAATCAGGGGCTGGAGCAATAGCACAGCGGGGAGGGCGTTTGCCTTGCTCGCGGCCGACCTGGGTTCGATCCCCGGCATCCCATAGGGTCCCCCCAGCACCGCCAGGAGTGATTGCTGAGTGCAGAGCCAGGAGGAACCCCTGAGCATCGCCGGGTGTGACCCAAAAAGCGAAATAGAAAGAGAAAAAGAAAATGCAAAGTCCAGGCCTCTCTGGGCTGAGAGCGGGGAAGGGCCCAGGTGTGGGAGTCGCTCCTGGGAGCTGCCAGCCCCGCCCGCTCCTGGCCGCCCGCATTGGCCGAGCCGGGCCGGCAGCATCTGATGAGCCCGTTGAGTTGATTAATGTAGATTCCACTCAGCGGCAACAGGAGCGGGGTGTGGGCTCGCGAGTAATTATAATCAAGTTTGAGGCGAGCTGATGGGATTAATGAAAGTCATTACCCGCCTGGCAGCTGCGGGGGGGGGGGGGCGGGTTCTCCCCCCGCGTCTCTCCAATCCCGGTCCGTCCCCCCCCCACCATCACCACCACCAGCTCTCTCCCCCCTGCACCGCCCCTGGGCGCTGGGGACAGGAGGCGCCCCGAGCCCCACGTTCCCGGGAGGGGCTCCCCACATGGCTCCCATCGTTCCGGGGGTCCCTGCCAAAGCCCGCCCCAGGCCTGGACACAGCGCTGCCCTGCCCCCCCCACACACACACCTGCCCTGCTCCTGAGCACAGGTTGACACTTGCTGACAGACTCACACACGCTGACACACACCACCCGCGCTTCTCTCTGTGTGGTGGGATCAGGGCAAGCTCCTGGCCACCTACTCCAGGCAGCCACCCAGGATCTCTCCCTGGGGCGTGGCTCTCCCCACAGCCCTGCCAGCACCCAATGAGGCGAGGCCCTCCCACCCCAAGCAATCCCTCACACGCTCGCTCACACACACGCTCTGACACATAGACATGCTGACACACTCAGACACACCGAGACAATCACATGTGCTGATACACGCTCTGACACTCTCACACACACGCTGACCAAACACTGACACACCCACACACGCTGACACACTCTCACATATGCTGACACACTGACACACTCACATTCACTGACACATACACACACGTGCTGACCAAACACTGACACACTCACACATGTCGACATGCTCTGACACACACACTGATACACTTATACACTCAGACACACACTCTGACAGGCTCACACATGCTGGCACATACTCTGACACATGTACATGCTGACACACACACACTCTGACACACTCACACCAACACACTCACATACACGCTGATACACACCACTCACATACTCTGACAAGGTCACACACTGATGTCACACACTATGACACACACAGGCTGACACACACACGCACACACTGACACTCACACTAACACACATTCACACACGTACACTTGCATGCCCTCAAGTACACACACATACACACTCAAACCCTTTCACACTGCTCACACATACTCACACTCTCTGACACACCCAGTCACATCTGTGGGTGTCCTGTGGCCTCTTCCAACAGCCCCGGGTGCCCCATCCCTCGGGCAAAGGTCTCAGCACCCCAGGCCCCCTGGCCGCACCCCTTCATGTCAGGATGCCCACGTCCTGCCCCACACCAGGATTAGGAGCCCAGAATCCCTGACTCTCCCTCCAGCCCAGCTCTGAGCCTCTCCAGGCTTCTAGAAGCTTCTGGAAGATTCTTCCAGACTCTGCCCCACATTGTCCTCCCTGCCTGCCCTTCACACGGGACTGTTCAGAACCGCGGACGAGGGCGCAGAGGTGGGCAGCGCATCTCTCTGTGTGGTGGAATCAGGGCAGGCTCCCTGGGGACACTGGGGAGCAGTGACCCCGGGACTGGCTCCCCCTCCGTGGCTGGGTGCTAACGGGGCCCATCCCCAAGCTGTGGGCCGCAGCTCCCTCGTCTTCTCCCCGGTGATCTTCCATCACCACAAGCTCATCCATCACCCAGCAGGCCACCCACGGGACAGCCCAGGGACTCACGTGGGCCCCTGTCAGGCCAGTGGGGAAACACCTCCTCTGAGAATACCCAGGAACGTTCCGGATGAGCTCTGCTGGGCCTGAGGGGCTGGGAGAGAGGCGGTCTTTCCCCTGCCCACCCTGGGTCACTGAGGACCGGGGAACAGTCCGGGACTGGACGCTGGCTAGGATGGGGTGGGGAGCCCTCCATCCAGGTCAGTTTGAGTCTGCCTCCTCCGCCAGGTCGGCCTCCTGGCTTGTACTGGCTGCCTCTCCCCTGGTGCCTTCGCAAGGTCACCCCCAGGCCCAATTTGCTGATCTCTTTGCAGAAGGACAAAGAGGGCGGGAGGAAGGGCATCCCCTGCCCTCGGCTCACCCGATCGCTGCCCGCCAGACCTGGCCTGCTGGACTGGGGTGATAGGACGAGGGGGAGGGTCTCGCCTGACCCCACATGGTCCCCTGAGCCCCCCAGAAGTGAGCCCTGCACACAGAAGGTCGCGCTGGGTGTGCCCCCCCCCTCCCCACAGACAAGCCCAGACTCAGCACCCCTCCCCCTCCCGGCTCTGCAGAGGGTCCAAGGGCCACATCCGGCTCCATCCGGGGGCCCAGAGTGACACGGGAACCATCTGCATCCGGGAAACCCACCCCCCCAGAGGCAGCAGGGAACAGGCGGGCACCAACCCTCCCCCCCCCGCCCCCCCCTCCCAGGCCGCCAGAGGCAGAGGCAGGCTGGGCCCACAGGGGGGTCCTGTTGTCTCCTGAGTGCGTTACTCTCTCCCCCCGGGGCTCATACAGCCCCCCGCCTTTCGCCCCTCAGAGTCCCTGACACCCGTGTGAAGTCGGGTGACACCCTCAGGGGTGGCTTGTGTGAGGCAGAGAGGAGAGAGCCGGTCACTTTCTCCCCATCCGCCTCGGCCACGCTGGGGTCAGCTGGGAAGGCCCAGGCTGATGAAGTCTGCGATGATGAACCCCACCCCACCCCCCCCCCCGCCACTTCCCCAGGTGGCCGCCAGGGTCATGGTTCATCATGGTGGCCGCTCATCCCCCCCACCCAGGGGGAGCCGCGGACTCGGGCTGGGGAGGGAACTGCCTTTCGCGGGAGAGGACGGCCAGCCCCAGGCCTGCCCCGGCCTTCTGGGTCTCCGTCCCTTCTCACAGAGAGCGATTTCAGGAGCAGACGCCGCAAAGTAAAACCAGATTTGATCGGGAGGCTTTTAGGAAGGGGAAGGAGGGAGAGAGAGTAAAGGAGAGAGCCCCGGCCCACTTCTGGGGGCGATGCAGGGCGCCGCCCTCCCTTTGTCCAAGGGGGCCCCTGTAGGGTTTCCCCAACCTGCCCCAGGTGGGGCTTCTACTAAGAGTCTGTGCAGGGCGGGGGTGGGGGGTGAGGTGGGTACCCACGGGAGAGGGGTGGAGCTGGGAGGGGTCTCTGGTCCTCTCTGGAATCCCTTTCCTGGCCTGTGTCCTTCCTGCCCGCCTTCTCTGGGTCGGCTGTTGGGGGGGGGGGCGGGGAGGGGGCGTCTGATCAGCTGTTGGCTCCCGTGTGTGTGTGTGTGTGTGTGTGTGTGTGTGTGTGTGTGTGTCTGCAGGCTCAGCCCAGTGGGTTTCACTACTTCCAGGATCCCCCAGCCACGGCCCCTCCCTGTCCACCTGCATGTCTCTCAGATGCAGGAGCCGTGGGGGTGGGGGGCGGGGCGGGGCAGGGGCCAGGGGTCGGCCGGAGTATGTGGGCACTGCAGGGCTGACCATCAGAGCGGGAGCAGAAGCCACTAGGCCACCCCCAGACTCACTAATTTCTCTTTAATATCCTCCAGTGCACTTGCACGTGCACACACACACACACACACACACACACCGCTGCTGCTGCTGCTCCGTCTTTTTGTTTGTTTGCTTTTGTTTTGTTTTGCTTTTTTGGGTCACACCCGGCGATGCTCAGGGGTTACTCCTGGCTCTGCACACTCAGGAATCACTCCTGGCAATGCTCGGGGGACCCTATGGGATGCTGGGAATCGAACCCGGGTTGGCCTCCTGCCAGGCAAACGCCCTCCCCGCTGGACTATCGCTCCAGCCCCAGTCTCGCTCCGTCTCGGCCCCGGGCACCTCACCTGCCAGAGCCCGGCTCCTCTCTCTCCTCACAGACTGCCCTGAACACACACTTGGCCTCCCTGGGGCGGGCACAGGTGCCGAGAAGAGCCCCCACCCCCTCCGCCTGCCGCCCCTCCCTGCCGCTGAACAGGTGCTGGCAGGCGGCAAATGTGCTTTTGTGTTTTTTCTTCCCTTCTCTGCCTCCTGTTCACTGAGCACCTCAGACCCGCCCGCCAGGGAAACCCCCCGTTGCTGGGTGACTGTGTCCCCCCTGTGGGGAAAACCGAGTCCCAGATGGCAGGTGTCCACTTGGACATGCACCAGCGGCCGCCCAGTCCCGACTCCATCTCAGTGCTGAAGGGAGCAGGCGGGAGGCAGAACTGGCCCGATCCAGTCAAGGGACCGGGAGAGTTGGGACCAGGAGACCCAGGGCCGCCTTCGGTGTCTTTCTTTGCTTGTTTGGGCCACGCCGGGCAGTGCTCTGGGCCGACTCCTGGCTCTGCACTAGGGATTCATCCCTGTGAGTGCTTGGGGGACCATAATGGGATGCCGGGGATGGAACCCAAACCCGGACCGGTTGCGTGCAAGACCAGTGACCCCAGCCCTGCCCTCCCTGCTCCCCGCCCCCAGTGCTGTCTCTCTGGCCCCTCAATCCTGTCGTCTGCCCCCAGAACAGGGCAGGAACAGGGAGACCCTTTCCCTTCTAGGTGACAGCCACAGGATGGTGCCGGATTGGCCGTCAGGATGCCGGGGCCACCCCCGCAGGGCCTGGGGGGGCCCATCTGAGCTCGGACCCCCAAGACACACCCTGGGTACCCGCCTGCCCAGAGCCGCAGAGGCCTGCACGGGACCCGGCTGGTGTTTGGTTTTTATTTTCGGAGGAAACTGTCTTTGTCTGTGATGAGGGTATAATGAAAAGTCATCAAAACCCCCACGAAGAGGCCTGAGCCATATTTCACTGACAACATGACTCTGGTTGGTTTGGGCCTGGGACAGCGAGAGGCCCCCCGGCTCCCCGCAGCTCAGCCCGCGGACACACCTTCCTGCGGAGATGAGACAGAGGCGCAGCTGAAGATGGAGACGGAGAGAGACGGAGCTGGAGACAGGGATGGAGAGACAGAGATAGAGACAGAGACACAGAGAGATAGAGACAGGGATGGAGACAGAGACAGAGAGAAAGAGACAGAGACAAAGAGGCATACAGAGACAGAGATAAAGAGGCAGACAGAGAATCACAGAAACACAGAGACAGAGATGGAGACAGAGACAAGGAGGCAGACAGAGACAGAGTTAAAGAGGCAGACAGAGACGGAGGGACAGACAGATGGAGACACAGAGAGAACAGGCAGAGGGAGGCAGAGCAGGACACAGGCTGGAGGCGGGGAGGGGCCATGCCAGGGCCTCTCCTCTTGGGGGCTGGGCCCTCGGCAGAGCCGCCCTCACCCAGACTGTACCCGGTGCCCTCTAGGCCTGTCCTCAGACGCCTGTTCCCGGTGACCCCATGGGTGTGGCCATCGGGGGCAGGAGGGGCGCAGGGACCTGCCAGCTCTCCGTGGAGCGGCCGCGGTTCAGGTTCAGCCGGGGTGACTGGCGCCCCTGCCGTTGTAATAGCAGAGCCCCGCACCCAGGACTTTACTACGCTGCAGGTGCATCTCCCGTACAGGAGTGTGTGACAGCGTGGGCGTGGGACTATTATCCTGATTCTTCAAAGGAGGCGCTGGGGACAGGCAGAGCAGACTCAGTGGGGAGTGAGGGGCCGCCTGCTGGGGGGGGCGCGGGACTGGAGACTCAGGGGTCTGGGACAGCACCAGACAGGTGGGGCCAGGTGGGAACCTCGGAAGTGAAGCTCATGTCCCCAGGCTGCAGCTGCACAGGACCCCACACCTCTGTGCCACCTCCTTCCTCTGTGGGGGCCGGGGACACAGACCCCCACCCAGGGACTCGTGACCCCTGCCAGCCAGGGGGACCTTGGCTAGTGCCTTCTTTCTTTTTGCTTTTTGGGTCACACCCAGCGATGCTCAGGGGTTCCTCCTGGCTCTGCACTCAGGAATTGCTCCTGGCGGTGCTCAGGGGACCCTACGGGATGCCGGGGATCGAACCCGGGTCGGCCGTGTGCAAGGCAAACGCCCTCCCCGCTGTGTTATCGCTCCAGCCCCAGTTAGTGCTTATTTTTCCAGAGGAAGTGCCTAGTTCTGCAGCTCTGGGGGGACCTTTAGGGGTCCAGGGTGTGGGTTTTGGGGTGAGGCACCCTGTAGCCCCTACAAGCACCCCTGGTGGGGGCTGGAGACAGGCACACTTGGGGGCTGGGTGGACCGTATCGATTCCTCGCATCTGGAACGGGGGTGTCTGGCCCCGCATTTCCCGGCCCTGACCCCCGTGTCTGCAGTGAGCACAGGAGGCAGAGCCAAAGCCAAGTCCCTCTGGGAGCTTCTGAGAACCCCCTCGATGTGAAATACCAGCCGATCAGTGGGGGGCAAGAGGCTGGGGGCAGTGGGGGATTGGGGACCCCACGGAGAGGGCGAGGGGTGGGCAGGAAAGGAGCCAGGGAGGGGACCGGGCGGCCTGGGGCCACATGGTGCACCCCAAGCCAGCCATGACGTGCCATGGAGCCCTTTCTCAGGAGTCTGGGTGCCCAGGCTGGTGCCCTGCCCCCGTCTCGCGGGTTAGAGGCTCCCGTGGCTTCATTCCATCCTCCCCAGAGCACCCAGCGCTTCCCTGGGCTTCGATCAGTCAGTTTAGACGCACGGGGTGCTGGAGGCACCTGAACGCCCGGGGACAGACCGAGCCCCGAGCCCCTCCAGCCCTGCCTGGGTTCTGCCCACGTTTGTTCATGGGGGTCACGCAGCTTTTGTGGATACCCACCATGTCCCAGCAACGAGGGTCGGCCTCTGGCTGGGCAGAAGGGGAAGGTGACGATGGCTGTGACTGACAGGTGGCCGGCCAGGTAGCTGATGGTTACAGCTGACAGGTGACCAGTCAAGTAGCTGATGACTGTGACTGACAACCAAGTGACAATCAGATGACTGACTGGGTCAGATGGTCTCCACGGGCCTTCCCAGCTCCAGGAAACCGGCGCCAGTGTGGCCTGCCCCTCCCCCTCCCTGCAGTCCCTCCCCCCAGACGTTATCTGTGGCCAGTCGATGAGTTGATTCGTGGGGCTTCTGAGCAGTGCTCAGGGGGCCTGGGGACCCCTCCAGGCCTTTGGTCCAGAGCTCAGTCACGTGTCTTGGGCACCGGGAGTGCCCAGCCCCGCCCAGCTCCGCGACTTGACTGTCATTAGCTGGGTCTCAGGGGACCGCGTCCTGGCTCTGCGCTCAGGGGTCACTGCTGGGGGCCCCCCGGGGCCCACCCCTGTCTCTCTGGCCGAAGCCTTGTCACTGCCTTCTGGTGACAAAAGTGAGCTGCTGGGGGAGGTGTGGCAGCTTTAAGTCCCTCCTGGAAGCCTCTGGTTGGGGGGCGGGGGAGGTTCCAGGGCAGGGAGGGAGGCAGTGGGGGTCCCCAGGAGGTGGGGGCAGGGAGAACCCACCCTGACAGGCCGAGAAGGCACGTTGGTACCTGCCAGGGAAGAGCCGTTCTCTGGGCGTGAGGAGAATTAATTACCGCGAGGCGCGCGCTGATTAATAAACAGGGTGCCATGCCGCAGGCAGGCTCGCTGGGCCGGGGCTCGGGCGGGGGGTGGCTGGGAGCGCCCCACTTGCTCCTGCCTGGGCCCCGCCCCTGCCCCCCGTCGGAACCCTCGGCCCCCTCTCCCCAGATGCACCCCTCCAGCTCTGCACTGCCGGAGCCCCCCAGAACAGCAGGCAGAAGCGGGGATCCCGCCCAAGCCTCCTGTGCCCGCACCCCATGGAAACATGCGATTCCGGTTCCGGTTCCGGGAGAACCGCCTGGACCAAGACAGTTTCAGCAGCAGAACAGACCCCCGAGTTCTGGCCGAGACCCCGGGCCTGACCTCCCGCCCACCCCAGCTGGACACCACACACGGGGCAGAGCCAGGCCCTTTCCACACGTGAGCGTGGAACAGCAGGGAAACTGAGGCAGGAGGTGCTGTGAGCCAGGGGGAAGTGTCACGTCCTGTCCAGGGCTGTGTGGCCCTGAGCCCACGGCACACCCTCTCTGGGCCCCTGGGAGAGACTGCAGGGTTGGCCCCACTCTGCGCTTTGTTTTGTTTCATTTTGGGGTCTTCCAAGTGGTGCTGGGGGCCTCACTGGTGATTCTTGACCAGTCGCCAGGGGACTCAGGGACCACAGCCGCAGTGCTCGGGGCCAGAGGGAGCACGGGGACTCCAGTTGGGGTGGGCTGCACGCAGTGTAGGCACTGAGCCCGGGGATGCCTCTCCCTATGACCCCCCACCTCACTTTCGCCCCGTGGGCGCTCAGCAGGGGGAGCCCAGCACCCCTGATTACCGGGTTGTTGCCGATGCTCAGGGGTTCCTCCTGGCTCTGAGCTCAGGAATCACTCCTGGCGGTGCTCGGGGGACCCTATGGGATGCTGGGACTCGAACCCGGGTCGGCCGCGTGTGAGGCAAACGCCCTCCCCGCTGTGCTATCGCTCTGGCCCCTTGGGTTGTTGTTATTATTCTGGGCCGATCTTGGGGCTGTGTGGAAATGAGGCCGCGTGCTGGGGGGGGGGGCGCTCAGCCTGCCAGTTTGCATCATTAACCCTCTGAGCCCTGATGCTGGGGAGACTGAGCACAGAGCTTGGGGCTGCCCACCCGGGAAGGGAGTTGTCGGCGGGGGGTGGGGGGCCTGGGCCAGCCCCGCTGAGAGCCCACATAGTGGGTGTGGGGAGAGCCCAGAGGACAGTGAGGGGCCCCCCGGGGGCTGACCTGGTGGACCTCCTCCATCCCCACCCGGCCTGAGAACCACCTCACCACCCCACTCCCCTCTGGCTCCCCTGGGACTCGACGGCTGAGATTTGGGGTCTCGAGTCATTGAACGGCAGGGACAGCGCCGGCCTCATGCGGGGCTGCCCCCATTTGACTCTGGACACCGCCATGAGGAAGCCCCGAGCACCACGGAGGGGGAAACCCCAGCGAACAAGCCCAAGCTGGGGTGGTTCTCGGCAGCAGCGTCAGAGGCCTCGACGGCCGCAAATGGGGACACTGAGGCCAGAGATGTAGCTGGGTCTGACCCGCTGGGACTCCCCAGCTGGTGCTCCTGGTGGGCTGAACGAGCTGCTCCCGGGAAGGGTGTGGGCAGGAGGGGGCAGGGCGACTACTGTGGCTTCCTCTGCATGCACGGGCACAGACGGACAGACCAGGCAGACGGACGCCTCAGTCTCTCTGCAGCCTGGGCAGGGCCGCTCCCCGGGGCAGCGTCGTGGGTGTGTCTTTGAGGAGCGGGTTAAGTGCAGCTCTGGGCATGGAGCCGTGCTGAGGAGGAGAACGGGGAGCACGGAGCAGGGGGGCTCGGGCGAGCGGAGCCACAATCCCCGCAGGCTGCCGAGGAGGAGTGCTCCCCCAGACCCCTCCTGACGGATCCGAGTCCCACCTGAAAGGTGTGCGCAGGGCAGGGGCCACTGGGAGAGCGGGGGACCGTCCCTCCTTGGGAGCACGCTCCCGGCCCAGTCTCTACCCCCAGGCCAGCCTCTCTGTGGCCCCAGGGCTAGCCAGGGGCCTGTCTCCTCCTCAATTTCATTTCCCTGAACACACTTGGTGTATTTGGGGTGTGTGTGTGTGTGTGTATTGTGTAAGTGAAAACTACTGTATTAATCGTTCCGCACTGATTAATTATACGGACAACATTGTGATGGACTAATCACTGTTTAATAGACAGCCCGACCTCTTAAGGAGACGACCCTTGGTTCCGGCTGGTTTTCGGGGCCGCCCCGGCTCTGTGCTGGGGGCTCCCGGGAACGCTGGCTGGGCCACGACAGAGCCGGGTCAGCCTCGTGCAGGGCAGTGCTGGCCTTCGGGGCGGCTCCCCAGCCACAGCTGGCCGGCTCCGGCCAGAGATCTGAGCACTGTCCACGTGGAGCTGGACCTACCTTTTCCCCCCCCCATTTGCTGGGATTGTTTTCCAGTCTTTAATTCAGAGCCTGCACTTGTCCTGGAAGTGACGAGGCATTTCCTGTAGATGGCAAAGAAGCTGAGTCTTTTGGCTCTCGTCTGCCGTTCTTCGTCTTTGGGCGACTCCAGGCCGCTGACCTCTAAGGTGACCGTCACATACTTGGCCCCTGTGGCCATTTTTGTTGTCTTTGTGTGTGTGGAGGCGGTGTGTTTTTTTGATTTGTCCCCGTTGTCCTGGATTTCACATATTTTCTTCTGATTTGTCTTAAACGTAAGGGAATGACTTTTAAGGTGCCAGAATGGGGCTAGAGCGAGTGGACAGTGGGCAGGGCGCTGGCCTTGCACGCAGCCAACCGAGAGTCAATCCTCGGCAACCCCTGTGGTTCCCCCGAGCCCCTCCAGGAGGGATCCCCGAGCACAGAGCCAGGAGTCAGCCAGGAGCACTGTTTTTGTGCGTGTATGTACATGTGCAAGTGTATGTACCTGTGTGCACGTGTGTTCATGTGTGTGCATGCATGTATGTGCTTATGTATGCATGTGTGCACAAGTGTATGTTTGTACACGTGTGCATGTGTGTACGTGTGTTTGTGTGCATGTGTATGTGTGTGCATGCATGTGTACGTGTGCACTTGTGTGTGCATGTGTGCACACGTGTGTGTTTTTGCACGTGTGTATACGTGCTTGTGTTCATGTGTACACATGTGTGCGTGTATGTGTGTACGTGTGCTTGTGTTCATGTGTATGCGTGTGTACGTGTGCTTGTGTTCGTGTGTGTGCGTGTGTGTGTGTGCAAGTGCGTGTGGGGGGCCTGCGGGGAGTTTCCCCAAACCTCCCCGAGCTTCAGCACTATAGATCTTAAACTTGAAACGTGGGGCGGGAAGTGTCACCGTCGCGGCCCCAGCATCCGGGCACGGGAGGAGAGACTCGGCCCGGGAGAGCAAGGCGGTGGGGGGGGGGGTGCCGTGCAGGCTGGGGGTAGCTGCAGCTGCCTACCCGGTGGTGCGCACCCCGGGGGTCCCCCGAGCCTCCCCTTCTCCCCGGGCCGGGCGGGCGTGGACCAGGCGTCATGTCTCAGGCCCCCAGGTTCTAATTAAGCGGCAGCCTTTCTGCCGGGCTTTAAATTTAGCTTCCTCCCCAGCCAGCCCTTTGCAAAGGGTGTTCTCGGAGGAGCGTGAGTCAGCGGGAGCACGGCTGCGGGGGAGCAGGCCTCCGAAGGCAGATAGTAAATAGGGCCGCTGGGGTGCGGGGGGCTGCAGCCAGCCCTGCCCGGCGGCTTCCCCAGGGGGTGCACGAGAGCGACCGCCGGGGCGTCCCCGCGGCCCTCTGACACACACAGCCAGCACTGGGGGACCTTGGAGGAGGCCGGTGGGGAGGCGGCTCCCTTGGGCGTCCGTCCGTCCGCAGGAAGAAGGCAGTGTGGGGGGGGGGGGGCGAGTCCCGTGACTCTTGGGCGGGGGCCAGGCCCAGCTGAGGGGCGCAGATCGTGGGTGCGCGCAGCCCCCCGAAGATGGACGGGGCAGGAAGAACTTTCCGCCTGCTTCTCCGAGGGGGGAGCCCCGCCCCTGCCCCCATATTCCCCCGCACCCCAGTGCAGAGTTTGGAGCATGAAGCAGATTGTAGCCGGGGCCCAGGGAGCATCCTGTGGCTGGTAACAGCCGCCCCGGAAACAGTGCTTAGGGTCTGGGAGAAGAGAGTGACCTGCCCCCAGCCATGGCCACGGTCACGGCCAGGGTCACAGCCGCAACCACGACCACAGTCACAGTCACAGTCACACCGCAGTCACACCACGGCCACGATCACAGCACAGTCATGGTGACAGCCACGGTCACGGCCACGGTCACAGTCACGGCCATGGTCACGGCCACAGCCACAGTCACATTGTGGTCACTCCAGGAAACCGAAGCCCGTTTCCCTGCTGCCCCAGAATGCGTACAGGCAGGAGGTCGTGGCGGGGGACCGTCACCTGCGAGGGGGAGCCAGGAAGGCCCGTCCCCCTGCACACGGTTCCTCCAGGCCTCGGCGAGCCCCCCACCTCCTGGACGAGGACAGTGAGGCTCAGGGCGGGGACACGCTGGCCGGGGACACTCTGGGCACAGGAGGGACAGCCAGCCTGGTGCAGGGGGGATGCCTGGACGGAAGGGGCACCCGGGACTTGCCTGGGGCTGGGGGAGGGGACCGGGCGGGGGCGGGCACTAGGAGCAGTGGCCTGGGGGGGCCTCAGGTCCCTGTTGCCACCCACAAGGCCCATTTTTCTCAGGGCCAGGCCGGGAGCGGGGCGGCAGGGCAAGGGGGGGGACAGGGGCGACAAGCAGCCCCCCAGACCCTCGCAGGGACACGCACTCACACCCAGCCCATCACACACTGCGCGGTCCCACATCCGCAGTCCCACACAGTCACCTCACAACCGCTCTGCCTGTGCACGTGCCACAAACACACCCACACACACCCTCAGGGCTCAGCCTCACACCAAACCCCATGGTTCTGCCAGGTAAACACCCTCTGCCTAGGTGCACATGCACACCTCACACACACGCTCACACATACACACACCTCACACACTCATACACAAACTCATACACACACTCACACACAACCTCACACACTCACAAACACCCCACACACGCATACACAAACTCATACACACACGCCTCACACACTCACACACACACACACACCTCACACACCTCAGACACCTCGGACTCATACACAAACTCATACAACACATCTCACACACCTCACACACAACTCACACATACACTCACACACACACCTCACATACTCACAAACTCATACACACACGCCTCACACACTCACATACCTCACACTCATATAAAAACTCATACACACACTTCACACACACCTCACATACACAACTCACACACACTCACACCTCACACCCTCATACACATTCACACTGACATATCTCATACCCACACCCACCCCACACACCTCACACACTCACACACCTCCCACACTCATACACACACACAGCTCTCACACATCCCTCACACGCAGACTGATACACACCTCACACACTCACACACCTCACACCCACACAAGCTCACATACTTATACACACTCATACACACGCACACACAGACATACTGACACACACACCTTACACACACATGCACACACCTCACATATACACACACAACTCACACACTCACACACACACCCACATTCACACACCTCCCCGACTCACCGTGAGCCTGCCCAGCCCACACTGGGGACCCAGAGAGCCGCTGCCACAGGCCCTGTGAGCAGCAGCGTGTTGGCAGCTGGCCTGTGGCCCCCCGCCCAGGGGCTGCTGGGCGTCCGTGTGCCTCTGAAGTGCCCCACGAGCCATGTCCGACCGACTGATGTGCTGCTGGGTGCGTCCCCTTCAGAGTGCGCCATTCCTTCCAGAAGGTTCCAAGCTGGCTCCATCCCAGCATGAATTGGGGACCAAGTTCCAAGGCTTCTGAATCTCATCCCTACCGCGGGGTCTCCCCACGGCCTGGCCGTCCCCGCCCCTCCTCAGCTGCTCCCAGCAGGGCTCAGGGCTGGGGAGAGGAGGAGACAGTCACGGCAGAGCCAGGACAGGCTGGAAGGTCCGGCTCACCGACTAGGACCCGGGGCCCCCAGTCAGGGCTCCCACAGGGCGCGCCCCAGTCCCGCTCACCCCCCAGATCCCACCTTGCAGAGGGGCGAGCCGGTCCCTGGGGGACCAGACGTGTGTGTCCACGTGCCCGTTTGTATGTGTGTGTGTGCATGTGTGTGTACACGTGTGCGTGCATGTTTCTACGTCTGTGCTTGTATATGTTGTGCATGTATGTCTGTGTGCGTGTGTGCGTGTGTGTCCCCAACGCGGGGACAGTCAACGAAGAAATTGTTTCGAGGGATCATCGCTGTTCTGGTGAACGGAGGAACCAGTCCAAAGGGTCCGAAGGGTCAGTGTCCCTGCACGGGAGGGGCCCCCTACCCAGATACCTACCCAAAAGACCACCCGGGGTCTCCTAGAGGCGGCAGTGACACCCCATTAGTCCTGGAGGTTGCGGGTTTTCCCATTCAAACCCGGCAAGGACCTGGCCCCGCGCCCAGGGCTAAGGACACAGAGGTCCGGGCGGCTGAGAGCGTCTGGCGGGGAGTGCTCCCTCCCAGGGGGCTGCGGGAGTGGGTCGGTGCTCCTGGGGGAGAACTCTGGGGCTCCGGGGCAGGCAGGCAGGCGTGGGGAGGCCTGCGGGTGCCAGGGTGGGGCTCAGGGGAGGGTCCGAGAAGGTGGGGAAGGAACAAAGGGGCGAGGAAGAGAAGGAGAGCACCGCGGGGAGGAAGGAAGGAGGGAGGGGACAGAGGTGGAGGAGGGAGCCACCGGGACACGGCCCAGAGGAGTCCCACAAGGTCTGGAGGGAGGGGGAGGGGCGCGGGGAGGGGGGAGGGGGAGAGGGAGGGTGAAGAGGGAGAGAAAGAGAGAGGAGAGAGGGAGAGAGAGGAAAGAGGGGAAGACGGAGAGAGGGAGATAAAGGGAGAGAGAAGAGTGGGAGCGAGAGGGGAGGAAAGGCGAGAGGGAGAGGGGAGAGGAGGGAGAGGGAGAGAGGGAGAGAGCGCGGAGAGGGGAGGCGGCGGCGCTGGGCAGCGCGCGGGGGGCAGCGGCGTTGGCGCAGGGCCGGGACATGGGCGCGGGGCGCGGGGCCGGGCGGGCGGCGTGGGCCGCCCAGTAGCCGCGGGCGGGCGGGCGGGCGGGGCATGCGGGGGGCGGCCGGGACCCCGGCCCCGACCCCGGCCCCGGCCCCGGCCCCGGCCCCGGCCCCCGCCGGCGCCCGCGCGCGCCCAGGACGGTCCCCGCGCCCGGACAACTGTTGCGGCGTCGGCGTCGCGGGCGGGCGCGGCGCCCCCCAGGCGCGTCCCGGCGAGCGGCGAGCGGCGGCGCCAGGTGAGCTGCGCCCGGGGGTCGCGGGGGCCGGCGCGGGGGGCTCCGGGGTCGGGGGGCTCGGCGTCCCGGCGGCCTGGGGCGGGCGCGCCCCCCCCCACCGGGGCCCGACCCCTGCGGGGACCCCAAAGGGGGCTGGCGGCGGCCGCGACTCCGGAGCGCCCGCGGTTGCCGTGGCAACGAGCCCCCCGAAGCGTCTCCGGGTTCTATTTATTGCCGGGATGACTGTCGCCGTTATTAGGATGGGGGTCGCCGCCCCGGCGCGGGGCGGGGTGGGGGGGACGGAGGCCGGACCCGAGGCCGGCGCGCCCCGGAGCCGCCAACTCGCCCGAGCGCGCGGTGAGCAGGTGGGCCGGGGGCCGGCCGGGCAGGGCAGTTACATAAGCCGGGCAGCGTCCACGCCGGCCTCTCGCCTCCCCGGGCCGCTCCCGCCCCGCCGCCGGGGGTCCCCGGCCCAGGACCGCGCCCCCGCCCCCTGCCCGCCGCTGTGTGACCTTGAGCCCCGCGCGGGCCGCCTCTGCGCCTCTGTTTCCCCGGCCGGGAGGAGTTCCTGGAGCCCGCACGTCCCCCCCGCGCACACCTGGTGGGTCCTTGTGGCGGGCGCTGCGGGCCGGGGGACCCGGGAAGCCCCCTGCCCTGCCCTGCTCCCCTCTGACGTCACCCGGACCCTGGGATTCCGGGGGCGGGGGGCGCACTGGGCGGGCAACTTCAGTCCCTGGGGAACCCCGAAAGGGGACACTTCTTGCGTCCCCTCGGCTGCTCCGTGGCCGGGCGCCGGGCTGGACATGGCCGGTCACTCAGAACTAGGCTCCTGGCGGCAGCGCCCCGTGTTCCCATGCTGGCTGGGGTTGTTCAGAACTGGGGGGTTTCCCTCCCCAGTCCCCGTCCGGGTGACTCTCAGGGCAGGACACCTCCCTGCAGGGAAACCAGCTCCCCGAGAGGGGCCTTGCTGGGCCTGCCTGCTGTCAGCAGGGCTCCGGTGGTGGGGCCAGAGGCTCCAGAAAGTTCTCTGCCCCCCTGGCTGAGAGCCCCAGGTGAGGTGCCTGCTGACTCTCTAGATCCCTCTCCTCCGGGTTCCTGGCTCTGCCTTATATTCGGGGAGGTGAGGGGGCCGGGGGCCACCGGGGGAGGCCGTGGGCCAGGACTGTGGGCGTGGGAGTGAGTGTGTGTGTGTATGTGTATGTGTGTGTGTGTGTGTGTGTGTGAGAGAGAGAGAGAGAGAGAGAGAGAGAGAGAGAGAGAGAGAGAGAGGGAGAGAGAAGAGACGGAGAGAGAGGGAGAGAGGGAGAGACTGGGAGAGAGAGAGAGGGAGGGAGAGAGAGAGAAGAGATGGAGAGAGAGGGAGAGACAGGAAGAGTGAGAGAGGGAGAGACTGGGAGAGAGAGAGAGGGAGGGAGAGAGCGCGTGTGTGATGGGCGTGTGTGAGAATGTGTCTGGGGGGTGTATTTGTGGGGGGCGGGTGTCTGTGTGATGCGGGCATTTGTGAGGGAGTGGGTGGGTGAGAATGTGTGTGTGTGTGTGTGTCTGTGTGTGAGGTGTGTGACGCCGTGTGGGCATGTGAATGGGAGTGGGAACACGCATGTCTGTGTGAGGCAGGGCATGTCTGGGAGCGGGGCAGACCTGCATGGAGCTGGGGAATGTGACGTAGGAACTTTCGCGTAGGCACGTGAACACGCATGCAGGTGTGCAGGAGCATGTGTGGGGGCGAGGGCTCGCCTGTGGGGGTGAGGGGTCGTGGGGTCGCGTGGAAAGGCATGTCCCCCACTCCTGGGTCCTCGGGCTTGGAGTATTTGGCCGTCAGAGTGGGCAGAGGTTGAGGTGGGTCTGAAGTTGCTCAGGGCTGAGGGGCAAGAGGGAAGGGAGCCCCGAGCCTTCCTGCTTTGAACCCCGCCCGCCCACCCGTCCACCCATCCACCCACCTGCCCACCCACTGTCCTGCCGTTCCTTCCTGCCCCTCTCGGCCAGCTCCAGGCCACCTGCCCTCCGCCCACCGCAGGGCAGAGCTGTGCCCGGGCAGCTCCTAAGAAGACCCTCTGCCGGGCCAGAGGCGAGGAGACCCCCAGGGCACGGCTGAGCTGAGTCACCTGCCTTGGCAATGGGGCCACAGCTAAGATGCAGGTGTGGCTGCCGGGGGCGGGGCTGACGCCTGGCCCCGGAATCTCGGAATCTCGAGGGCCAGCAGTGGAGGGGTCTGTCTGTCTCCCCGAGGACGCCTCCCGCTGCCCCGTGCTGGGCGTCCACGTCTGTCATCTGGTGACCGTTGCTTGGGCCCGAAGACAACTCGCGTGACCCCGACTATGGGACCTGCTCACTGGCGTGTGCGGTCACCTTAGTGCTGGGGACAGACGCCCCCTCTGCTGGGCAGACTGTCCCCCTGTGAAACCCGCCCCAGCCGCCTCTCGGGTCCCTCCTGAGGGGCCTGCCCGGCCGCACTGCTCTCCCTGGGGGAAACTGAGGAACAGCCGACCCCTGAGAACAAGGCGGGGGGCAGTGGGAGGACCTTCTCCACACAATGGGGTCCCGACCTCAGGGCCAGCAAGTGCAAGGAGGTGGCCTGAGAGTCACTACCTGTCTGGTCACCCCCCTCCTGGGGACACTGAACAGCCTGGCTCAGGGACCCTTCACCTGACCTCACCCCCGCGGCCACAGAGGAACAGCCTTGGGGGCCCCTTCCCCGCTGCTGGGCCCAGATGGGCACTTTGGGGGCTTCCCAGGAGCCCCAAGTCCCCTCTACTGAGGGGTGCTGCCTCTGTGCGCCCGGCTTTGCTCCTTTTAAGATGTGGGGGGCGGGGCAGGGACCCCGGGGCTCCATGGCTGGTGGGGGCTGCAGACCAAGGCGGGGACCCCGCCTCCCCTGGGCCCCTGTTTGGTCGGGGCCAAGGGACAGCTCTGGCCTGTGCTGGGGACAGCCAGGCCCAACACGAGGCCTGGTCGTCCAGGGACCCTCCCTCCCTGGCCCAGAGGGGGTGCAGGCATCTGCGGGTGCTTTCCGGGGCACGTGGCCCCCACCCCGGCCGCTCCCCTCCTGGGCACCCCCTGGCGCCCATCTGCCCGGCGTATACCTCCCCCCTCCCCCCCGCAGACGCGTGCGCTCGCGCCCAAGATGTTCGAATGCCCGAGTTTCCCGAATTACACCGTTTAACGCTGAATTAAGTTCTGGAAGCTCTTAGCGGAGCCCTGGGAGGGATTTTTCTCTTTTTTTTTTTTCTTTTTTGTTCACACTTCCCCGGAAAATGAGACAAACCGTGATCTTCCAAACCAGCGACATAATCTGGGGCTTCCTCCCGGCAAGCCTGAGCATCGCGGCCAGGGCCGGGCGGAACTGGCCGCGCGGCGGCGGCGGCGGCGGCGGCAGCTGGGGGAGGTTTGCACCGGGAAATCTTTGCCTCGGAAGAAAGTTTATTTCCTGCGCCACATTCGAAGCTCCCTGGCGCTTGATGGGCTTAAAATGAAGTGCGGCTTCTGAGAGATGGGCACAGATGAAAAGCCCGCGGGGAGGCTCCTGCCTCGGCCGCCCAGACGCGCCTCCCAGCGCAGAGCTGCTCCCGGCTGGCTCCACTTCCCCCGTCAGGCGGGGCCGCAGCTGGGCTTGTGGAGCCCCCGCTGAGTCCCCCAGGGCCACCGGCACACTGACCACAAGGCAGCTCCTGCTGGGCCATCCTGTGTGTTGGTGGACAGCTGCTGCCCGAGAGCAAAACAGCAGAGCTTGCAGCGCTCAGGGAGGGCTTCCTGGAGGAGGGACCTTGCAGGGTGGGGAGGGGCCTGCCAGGCAGAAGGGGCAGGGGGCACTTCAGGAAGGGTTTGCGGGCAGCCCCGCGGGTCAGCTGGTTCCTTTGTTAGAAAGCCGGGCGGCTGCCAGCGGCCGTCAGGAGCCCCAGAGGGGAGGCTGGGGGGCGGGGCCGGACAGGGGAGGAGGGTGGACGGGTCACAGCTGCCAACCCCAAGGACCAAGGCTCACTACTGGGGTGTTGGTTGGAACAGGGAGCCGTGCTGTGGACATCCTGAAGGCCAGCCCCAGAGACAGACAGACAGACACCAGCGTCCTGGGCAGGTCGGGGTGTGGGGGTGGCGGACAGGGGGCAGGGGGCAGCCTCACAAGGGCCAGTACCACGGGCTTCATCACCTGCGGCCACAGCTGGGGCGTCCTCTGGGCTGAGCTAGCCTCCTCCTCGGGGACCCACCACCAGGACCCAGCCCCCCACACCCCTGCCCTGGGGCCCCTTCCCGCCCGCCCCCTGCAGGCCCACTGCTGCCCCCCAGACCCGGATTCCCTGTGGGCGTGCCAAGCTGCCCTGGCCACCTTTTGTTCGGGGACCACACCCCGGCGGGCTGGGGGCTTGCTGGGATGCAGGGCTGGGGGCACCTGCTGGCGCCACCCCGCCCGCCCGGCTTTTATTGCTATTGACGGGAACTCTCGGGAGCCGGTTAATCTCGCCAGCCCTGCGGCCGGCAGGAATCCCCGCCCCCCCCAATCCCCAGGCGGGAACCCCGGCCGGCCACAGAGCTCGGCGGTGGCGGCGGAACGAGGAAATCAATCCAGTGAGTTCTCGGAGGGGGTGGGGGGGCTCCCCAGCGCCATGGAAACTGCAGCGCCACTGCCGGGGCGGCCAGGCGAGCGCACATCTGCTGGGTCCCAGCCCCGCCCCCCCCCCCCCCGCGGCGTGGGGGTGCGCGCTTGTTCTCGGAACCCCCCCTCCCCTCCAGGATAAGGCGGATCAAACGGCTGGCCGTGTCCAGGTGGGGGAGGGGCGGCGGGAAAGGGAGGGACCACCTGGACCCAGGACCCAGATGCGCTCGCTCAGGGCAGACAGTCCTGGCCCCGCGGGCTGTGTCACCTGGGTAAGTGCCCCCACCCCTGGGGCTTCCCAGGGAGAAGCGGGCGTCAGTGACGCCTCTCCCCCCGCCCCCCGCCCCCTGCCAGCACAGCGTCCTGGGAACAGCTGGCCCCGAGTTTCTCCAAGGGGCAAGCACCCCATGAAGCCCGGCACCCTGAAGCCTGGGGGGTCAGGGACAAGGGGGGGCTCCCCAGGGCTGCGTGAGGAGCAGCTGGCGGGAGGGAGGGCGGAGGGGAAGAGGCCTCCTGCCTGGTGTGACCTGCAGGGCCAGTCTAGGGCAGGGGCTGGGCAGGGCTGTGGGTGAAGGGATGGGCTAGTGGACGCATGGGTGATGCATGGTGGGTGAGGGAGGCACAGATGGGGGCGTGGGTGGGTGAAGAAGGTTGGGGGGATGGGAAGTTGGATGGATGGATGGATGGATGGATGGGTGGGAGATTTACAGGTGAATAGGGGATGGGGGGATTGTGGGTGGGTGGATGGATGGATGGATGGATGGATGGATGGATGGATGGTTGGGTGGATGGGTAGGTGGGTGGATGGGTAGGTGGGTGGATGGGTGGGTGAGCTGATGGGTGGGTGGGTGATTGGGTGGGTGGGTGGGTGGATAGATGGGTGGGTGGTTGAGTGGGTGGGTGGGCGGATGGGGTGGGTGGATGGATGGATGGGTGGATGGGTAGATGGATGGGTGCATGAGTAGATGGATGAATGGGTGGGTGAGTGCATTAGTAGGTGGGTGGGTGGATGGATGGATGGATGGGTGGGTGGGTGGGTGGTGGGAGTGGCAGATGGGTTGCGGGGACAGAGGAGCGGGTGGTATCTGTGTGAATGGTGAGTGGAGCTACAGATGGATGGCTGACTGGGCACACAGATGAGTGTGTTGGCACAGGAGTGTGTGGATGGAGGGATGGATGAGTGACAGGTGATGGTGACGGCTCTCTGAGGGTGTGTGTGTGTGTGACTTCAGTTTCTCTGCACAGTTGTGCAAACTCCTTCCTGGGGGTGTGGAGGCACCGTGGGCCCCCGTGTGGGTCTGTCGGAGCTGTAGACCGTGGTGCTGCCTGTCAGCGCTGGCAGGTCCCTGCACACTGGGACCCTCCGCCCCTTGCTGGAGCACAGGACTGGGGCTGCTGTTCTGGGGGGCTGCCACCATGCTGCAGGGGTGGGGGCACCGTCCGGGGGCTGCCATCCTCAGGATGGGCCCTGTGAGCACTGAGCACCGTCATCTGAGGCGACTAAGTCGGGCGGTGTTTGCTCCCCGGGGGCCCAGAGGCGGGCGGTTTGCGGGGGATGGTAAAGGGCCCCCACCCACGGGTGCCAGCCTGCAGGCAGAATGAGGCGGGCTGGACCGAGACTCTCCCCTTCCCCGGCCCCGTGAGGGGTGCAAACACCTCCTGGCCTTGGTGGACATGGGGTGGGGGAGGGGACAGGCTGGCCCCCAGCCGCAGGACATCCTTCCCATTGGCCACGCAGCTGCCGGGCGCCTGTCAGCCTGTGTCCCCCGGGCCTGGCTGCCAGGGAGGGTCATGGGGCCGAGGTCAGCACCACACGTGTGCTCATCTGTCACTGTTCCTCAAGGTCCTTCCCTTTAGGGGATGACAGGGGACCCGGGCAGGGTTAGAGGAGTCACCGGGGGATGGGCTCGACCCTCAGGCCTGGCAGCTGAAATTCCTGCTGTGGCCTCCCAGGGAAGCCAGACAAACCGTTTCCCCTTTTGAGACATGGTCAGCTCCGGGGGCGGGGCGGGGGGCCCAGGGTCGGGGCCCCAGGTCTGCAGGAGTACTGCAGCCAGTTCCCTGCTCTCCGTGGGCCCGCGGCATGGGGAGGGACAGCACCAAGTGGATAATGACAGGCTAGGGGAGCTGTGTATCAGGGAGGCCTTCCTGAAGAGGGGAAACCTCTGTGTGTGTGTGTGTGTGTGTGTGTGTGTGTGTGTGTGTGTGGCTGGGGGGGGGAGCTGAGCGAGAATGGGGCTGTTACAGCAAAGAAAATAGTGTCCATGCGTGGGGTCTCCCTGCCCCCAGCCAGGGGACTCCCAGACCCTGAGCACGAGGGGCGGGGCCAGCTCTGAGGGCCCAGAGGAGGCAGGTCTGGACTTTGCCTTGTGGGCTCAGGACAGGTTCGAGGCCTGATTATCTGCAGGGGGTGCCGGAGGAGGAGGTGGGGGGTAGGGGTTGGGGTGCGGGCGGGGGGTGGGTTAGCAGGCGCCTGGCGGGCCCCCAGGGGAGGGCTGGGCGTCTTCCCTCCCAAGACTCAAACAATTGGACAATCTGTTCTGGATCGATTTAGAAGCTGTGAGGTGAAGAAAAAAAAAGCCCCGAAACTCTAGTGGGAGCTATTTTCTCTCCCCGTGGGAGGGCGGGGGAGCGCGGGAGTTTATTTGTGGACTGTCCGAGGGGGGCTGTCCCCTGCCCCGCCCAGCCCCCGCCGGGAGCCCCGCCCTGGGGACCAGCATGCAGACAGACGCAGGGGGTGTGTGAGCCCCCACCGAGGCCACACGCTGCCACGTCCAGGAGCCCTTAGATGCTCTGGGGGCTTCTGGGGCGGGGGGGGGGCGTCCATGCCGGGAGCCGGGCCAGAGGCAGTCGGGGGCTTCCCCCAGGACCCGCCACCCCCTCCCCACACTGAGTCTCATGACTTCTGCCAAACGGGCCTGATTCCGCGCAGGGCTGGGCACAGCTGCCCCAGGCCGGGGGGCCGTGGGTGGTGCTGGTGGTGCCGGCCCACTCGGACAGGACGGCTGGGGTCGGGAATGGGACCAGCCGGACCCCGGATGAGTCCCCCTGGGCTTCCGGAGTAGGGGGGTCCCCAGTGATTCCGTTTCTGGGGGGCAGTCCCCCCATACACCGCGCTCACCCCAGATGCTCAAGCCCGAGAGCCCAAGACCATTTCCACCCCGACCCCGCCCAGCTGCTGGCTGTGTGACCTCGGGCCAGAGACAGACCCTCTCTGGTCTCAGTTTCTCTTTGGGGAGAAGGAGTCGGCCGGGCAGGGTGTGGGCGGGCAGCCGGGGGCTCAGGTCACCATTGGCTCCATCCTGTCGTCAAGGCTGTTGTGTGGGGGGCATCTGGGGTGCCCCCCTCTGTGCTCGGGGGGCCGGTGTGTTGCCAGGATTGCACCCGGCTCAGCACGTGCGAGGAGATGGACCCCTGCTGGCCGTCCCCACGGCATAGGTGGACGCTGGCTGGGCCCTCCCTGGGGACAGCCGGGTGCAATGCTACGGGGACCGGGTCACATGTGGCCCCGGGCACGAGGGTCTCCGCCTGCATGTTCTTACGCAGTCGCCCTGGCCGCCTCTGAGTCTCCAGCTACTCACGTCTGGGAAGGTGGGGGACAGAGCCGGGGGCCGGGGCAGGGGAGCCAGGAATGAGGATGTTCTGGAAGCCTAGAGAAGGACTTCCTGCTGTTGGAAGTGTCACCGCCTCCAGGAAGCCCTCTTGGGCTCGGAGCAGTCAGGTGAGGGCCAGGAGTGCTGGCAGAGAGGTTCACTCAGCTGACGGGGGGGGCAGACAGTGCCTTGGAGGGGGCCCCCAGCTTGTACCCACTATGGAGAGGGGGCTTGCGTTCTCTGCCTGGAGGCGACTTGACCACCCCCCAGGACGAGGTCCCTCCTCGAACCCTGGGCATTCTGACCCCTCCTGGATGCCGCCTGCTGGAGAATGACCGGCAGGTCCCTGAGGTGCCCAGCGCGGCCCTGCCTGTCCCACCCGCCCGGCACCCCCGCTCCTGTGCCCGTCACCTGGGGAATGTGCGGAGGCTCCTTGGCCCTCGGGGAACACTGGCACACTGGGGTCCCCCCGCGGCCCCCGGCAGGGCCCCTGCTGCCCCCACGGTGCCTGGTTCCTGCAGAGCTCCAGGCCCTTCCCCCCGCGCCGCTGGGTCGGCTCCAGGGCGCTCCTCTCATAAACAGCGCTGCCCAGAACATTCCGGTTCTCTCTGGAATGTTCCGGAACATTCTGGTACCTGGGGCTGTGGGCGCTGTGCCCAGGCAGGGGTGGGTGCTGCCGGTACCCCCCGAGGACAATGAGCAGGTCACTCACTCCGCCACCCCCGTCGGCTTGCTGTGGGCTGGCACCCGCCTGCTCCTTGGCAGGTGGCCCCCGGGGGCTCCCCCATCAGAGACACGCCTCCCTGTGCAGGACCTACGGGCACAGAGAGGGTGAGACACTTGCCTAGGGTCACACAGCAAGGCACGGGTGGAGCAGGGAACCCCAGAGGCTCAGAGTCCTCCTGACTGTGCTCACTGCGCGTCAGCAGGAGGCCCCGGACCTGGTGAGGGGCCCGAAACACGCCCCCTGCTGGGATGCTTGTGGCAGCACCCTGGGTCCCCCCCACCACCACCACCACCACCGCTCTTGACTCCTGAGAGTCCCGTGGCCAGGCCGCTGGCTTGAGGCATCCCAGCTCTGCCGCAGAGTGGCCAGCTGGGCTGGGAAGCCTCGGAGCGTGAGGGCCTCAGTTTACTCCTCTGCAGTCAGGCTGGTCCTGTGGCCCCTCTCCCCACTTCCCCCGGGCCCCCAGGGGTTCCGAGCACTTACCGTGAGAGCAGAGGCAGCGCCGGGGCCTGGCCTGGCCCCCACTGTGCTGACTCCCTGACTGAGGATCTGGGCTGGGTCTGGCCCCCAAGACCCCCTGGGGTCCCTGGGGAGGAGCAGGACAGGGTGGGGGCGGGGCCGGGTGCATGGGAGTGGGTGTGCAGCTCCTGCTCCGTGGGCCCAGGGGGCTGAGCCTCTGGGTTGGGGGGCTGCAGGGAGACGGGGTTGGGGGGGAGACTTGGAGGCCTCAAGTCAGGTTTGCCGAGGGCCCGTAGGGGGCGCCCTCCCCCACCCAGGACCCCAGTCTCTCCCCGCCCCTGCCCGCCCTCCCCCTGCCCCCTGCCTGGGTCCCCGCTGCCCCGTCCTGGTCTGTCCACCCCCCAGCCCCCGGCTCTGCCTCTCTCCAGCCCTGGGGGGCATCGGAACCAGGCTCGGGTGGGCGCAAGGGGCCGGGTCAGGGCCCTTGTCCGGGACGTTCTTGGAGGTTGTTTTTTTTTTCTTTTTGGGTCACTCCTGGTGATGCTCAGGGGTTCCTCCTGGCTCTGCACTCAGGAATTATTCCTGGCGGTGCTCGGGGGACCCTACGGGATGTTGGGGATTGAACCCGGGTCGGCCGCATGCCGGGCAAACACCCTCCCCGCTGTGCCATGGCTCAGCCCTTTCTAAGGGTGCAGTTGAGGGGGCCCAGGCCCCGGGGCCACACGTGCCCCTTGGCCCCTCCACCTTCTGTCCGAGTCGTCGGCTGTCGTGGGGGCCTCAGAGGCCGGCCTTGGGCAGTGGCCGGGTCCCCCCACACCACCCGTGCTCAGCAAGCGCTGCTCCCACTCCCCTTCCAGGCTGAGTACTACTCCAGGGAGACAGCCCTGTGCTCTGGGCACCCCCCCCCCGGCCTGGCCGCTGTCAGTCACGGTCAGCAGGTGTGGGGCCCCTTGGAGCCCGTTTTGGGCTGTAGGGGCTTTGCGATTCAGAGCTCGTGTTCCTGCCCCGCCCGAGTGCCCGTCGCCTGCCCCCCCTCCCCCAGGCCCCTCTGCGCTGCGTCTCCGTCTCCGTCGGGCACCTGGGCCCGGCCGCTCTGATTAAGTCTCATCCCGTGAAGGAGGCGGCGGGTGACAGCTGGGAGCGGGGACACGGGCGGGCGCTCATTCCAGAGGAAATTGGATGGCGGCTCCCGCTCCCCCCCCCCGCCCCCGGTGGTCCCGCCACCTCCGCTCTCGTTGGCAGGAGACCCCCGCGGACCCATGCAGACAAACGATGACCAGCAGTGGCCGGCGGACCCTCCCCGCGCTGGTCCTCTCCGTGCTGGCCTGCGCAGGTGAGCCCGGCGGGGGTCCCGGGATGGGGCGGGCGGCAGGGAGAACGCCCGGCCCCAGTCAGAGTCAGTAACGTGGGGAAACTGAGGCTGGGGGCAGGGGAGGGGCGGCCAGCTTGAGGCTTCTGCATGAGCATACAGTGCTCACGTCTGCTGGTGCCACCAGGCTACAGGGGATGGACAAGACCCTCAGCCGGTAGCTCTCTCCCTTTCTCTCCTCCCCTCTTTCTCTCTCTCTTTCTCTCTCTCTCTTTTTTTTCTTTTTTTTTTGGTCACACCCAGCGACGCTCAGGGGTTACTCCTGGCTCTGCACTCAGGAATCACCCCTGGCAGTGCTCAGGGGACCCTACGGGATGCTGGGAATCGAACCCGGGTCGGCCGGCTACAAGGCAAACGCCCTCCCCGCTGTGCGATTGCTCCAGTCCTCTCTCTTTTCTTTTAAATTTGTTTTGAAATTTTTTAAAATTTATTTTGGGTTGGGGCTGGAGCGATAGCACAGCGGTAGGCCGTTTGCCTTGCACGCAGCCAACATGGCCGACCCGAGTTCGATTCCTCCGCCCCTCTCGGAGAGCCCGGCAAGCTACCGAGAGGATCTCGCCCACACGGCAGAGCCTGGCAAGCCACCCGTGACGTATCCTATATGCCAAACACAGTCACAACAACAAAGTCTCCAATGGAGACGTTACTGGGCCCGCTCGAGCAAATCGATGAACAACGGGGGAACAGTGACAGTGACAGTGACCATTTTGGGTTTATTGTTTGAGGGTCACACCTGGCGATGCTCAGGGGTTCCTCCTGGCTCTGCACTCAGGAATCCCTCCTGGCGGTGCTCGGGGGACCCAATGGGATGCCGGGGATCGAACCCGGGTCGGCCACATGCAAGGCAGATGCTCTTCCCGCCGGACTGTCTCTGTCTCACGCTGTCGCCCCTCTCTGTCTCTCCTTTGACCTCACTCCATGGCCTGTGGCGTGTGACCCAGAGCAAGGTCATGAGGGGGGCAGGGCACTAGGGGTCTGTAGGCTGAGGGGTGCAGGGGGCTGGGGGGCATTGCTGTGCACCCCAGCCCGTGCCCTGAGCTGGCTCCTGGGCCCGTCACCCCGTCTTCCCGGCGGGGCGGCTGCGGCTCGGAGGAGAGGCAGCGCACCCACAGCCAGGGTGGGGTGTGGCTTGCCGCCCCCCCCTCTTCCCGAGCCCTTGGCCGGCGGCCCTGCGGTGCTGGGGTCACCTGACCCCCAGGGCTCGGGACCACGCAGTGCAGAAACAACCAAGGCAGCAACCCCGACCCCCTTTCTGGCGCCATGGCCGCCCCCACCTTACCTCGAGGGGGGCAGCCCTCGTCAGACGCAGCCGCAAGCACTTTCCGAGGGTCCCCGTTAAGCCCCAGTTTCCCCCCTGCGGTTCCTCTGTGGGCCCCGCTCCCGTGCGTCCTTCCCGGCACGGCCCGAGCCCGGGGCAGAGGTTCCCCGTCAGAAGCACTGTGGGCTGGGGGTGACAGGACAGCCCCTGGGGGCCGCGGGGGAGACTTTCTGCGACCCGGGAGCCCCCCGCTCCCTCCCGGGCTGTCGGGCTCTGTCGGTCCCTGGGATGGGACGGGGGTGGGACATCAGGGAGCCCGGACGCCCAGGTGGTCAGCTCCAGCGGGCGAGACCGGCCGAGACTGGCCTCAGTCCCGGGAGCCGGAAGGGGCCAGGCGACCCCCGGACAGGCCCCCTGAGCCGGTGCCTCTGCCGCAGTCCTGTCAGCCCACTTCCGCGTGTGCGAGCCCTACACGGACCACAAGGGCCGCTACCACTTTGGCTTCCACTGTCCCCGGCTCTCGGACAACAAGACGCTGACGCTGTGCTGCCACCATAACAACACGGTCTTCAAGTACTGCTGCAACGAGACGGAGTTCCGGGCTGTGACTCGGGCCAACCTGACGGCGGGCGCCGAGGGCTACCTGCACAAGTGAGTGCCGGGCTCAGGCTCCCCGGGGAGGCCTCCTCAGGCCACTTTCCCCACCCTCCGAGGGCAGGGCCGCCTCCATTGGCCTGAGTTTCCGCTGAGTCTTGGAGGGCCGTGTTCTTATTTGTTCACGGGGACTCTTTACATAGGAAGGAAATGGGACCCCTCACTCCTGCTTGCCTGGGAAGGTTGGGTGCTCCTCTAGTCTGAGTCATGGTGTCCTCCCAACACCCCCCTTGGATGTCCTGGGGTTTTGTGTCCAAGACTGGGAGTGTCTTCCTGGACTCAGCCCCCCTGCCCCACCCTTACATTCTAGAATGTTCTCCTGCCGGTATGGTACCATCTGTAGCATTTTTCCCTCCTTTTCCGGGCAGGGTTAGAAGCACTTATTAGTGCTCTTCCAGTAATTAGGCTCTTCCACCAATCTTCAACCGCACTGTGGTCTGCTGGTTTATTTGACGGGGGTGGGGCATACCCAGAGGTGCTCAGGACTTAGTCCTGGCTCTGCACTCAGCCTTCACTCCTGACAGTGCTCGGGAAACCATCTGGGGTGCAGGGAATCGTGCAAGGCAAACCCCTCCCCGCTGTCCTGCCTCCAGGCTCGTTCCGATACTTGTTTTAGCCGGTTCTCCAGGCTTAGTGATGCCACCTGCAAGCCTTCATCATTCAGCGCCCGCTTCCGCGTGCCGGGCCTCGTTTGGGTTCCGGTCCCGAGATGCTGGCTCAGAAAAACACCCACGGGCCCCTCTCTCCAGGGGGTAGATTAACCACACCTCCAGCCTGTGGCTGCCCGGGTTGATTTTGTTTTTACTTTTGATTGTTCTCTAATTAAAAAAAAAAACCCAAAAGGGAGGAGGGCATTTGCCTTGCATGTGGCTGACCTGGGTTCGAACTCCGGCACCCCATAGAGTCCTCTGAGCACCGTCAGGAGAGATTACTGAGTGCAGAGCCAGGAGGAACCCCTGAGCATCACCGGGTGTGACCCAAAAAGCAAAAAAAAAAAAAAAAGGAAAAAAGAAACATTGTCCTCTTCCCTTTAAGAAAAAATGCACACGGGGCTATGACTCTGGAGGGAAGTGGAGGCAGGCGCCCTTGGCCTTGGGTGCCTGACTCACGTCCCCAGCCTGGCGACCCTCTGGAGAGACGCCAGTGACCGTCACACCCGGGCCGGGTCCCCGCCAGCCTCCCCCAGGCCGGGGCTGCCCCGATGTCTCAGCCTTTGCCCGGGCCTAGCTCGACTCTGGATTTGGGGAGCATCTGTCTGGGCGGGGCTGCCGCAGGCGGGGGGCCTTTTCCTCAGGCTCTGCTTTCCCGGGGCTGGGCCGGGCCCCGAGGTGCTGCTGGCCCCAAGACCCACAGGGGTCTCACCTCTGTGTCTACACAGGGGTCTACACTGGCCAGGATGGGGGGCCCGGAAGTCAAAGGGGGCGGCTGCCTGCCGGTGCCAAGGACCACCGGGAGCTTGTGGGGTTGGGGCGGGGCCCCCTCGTCCCTGCAGGCAGATCAGAGAGGGGGAGGCTGGGGGGGCGTCAGGGTGCTGGGGCGGCAGGGCAGGGGTGCAGAGACCCTCACGCCGTGTCCCCCCACGCCAGCTCCCCTCCCGGCACCGCGGCTGGCGCCACCCACGGTATTGCCGTGGCCGTGACCTCTGCCAAGTGTGGGGTGTGGGATCTGCAGTGACCTCCGACCCTGGGCTCCGCCCTCTCTCCCCACAGAACAGGGGAGCCCCCCTGGACGGGAGCCGTTTCCGACTCCACCCCCCACCCCCGGGACCCGGCAGTGCTCAGGGCGCCTTATGGGTGCCAGGATGGGGCCAGCACCCGCCCCGCTGTCCTCTCTCGGGCCGTGCCCTGAAGTGGTGCCCGCGCCCGGGGGCGTCTCTGGGCAGAGAACACGGGCGCTGGAGAGAGGCTCCGGCCCGAGAGGACCCAGCACCATGGGGTGGGGGGTGCTCAGAGACACCAGCCGGGGCTTGGTGTGGGTCGGGGGCCCTGGCAGCCCCCCACAGCCCGCCTCACCCCTGCCCCCTCCCCCCAGCAACTACACGGCGCTGCTGGGCGTGTGGATCTACGGCCTGTTCGTGCTGGCACTGCTGGCCCTGGACCTGCTGTACTACTCGGCCATGAACTCGGACGCCTGCCAGCTCTACCTGGCCCGCTGGGGCGTGCGCGGCCGCTGGACACAGCCGGAGCCGCGGGGCTGGGGGCGCCCGGCCCGGACCCCGCCGCCCCCGGCCGCCCCCCCGGCCGCGCGGGGACCCCCGCAGCCCGCCACCGCCGCAGACCTTCCAGAGTGCGTCTGCCTGGTGAGTGGCCGTCCCCGCCCCACCCAGCTCAACGCTGGGGGAGGGGGTCCCGGGGTCGGGGGAGCAGGAGGGGGAGGGTGGGCTGCCCGCGGCGGCCACCCTGGGCAGGGCAGGGCACAAGGATGACCCCAGGACAGGAGCTGCCCCGGCCAAAGGGGAAAGGGCAAAGGGGAAGGTCTGCTGGCTTTCGACCTGCTCCGACCCGCCGTTCTCAGTGGAGGAGAGTCACAGGCAGTGTGGGGGGTGAGTGCTCCCTACCCAGTGCTCTGTCCTCAAGGCACCCCCCCATCCCTGGGCCTCTGGACACAGTGGAGGACACGGTGCGGCTGGCCAGCGCCCAGGCTGGGAAGCCTCAGGATGGAGGCCGGGTCAGAGGTCAGCTGTGGGATTCGAACTTTGGGGTGCTGAGCTGCACCCCCAGGTGTCATTGTCGGGGCCTGGCTGGGGCTTTGCAGCTGAGCTGCCCCTCCCTTAGGGCGTGGGTCACCCCACAGGGACCCCGGCCAGGCCCGAGTTGGCCCTCCTGCCCAGCGGCTGCCCAGGCCCTCAGATGCGTGTGAGGAGGGGCCACGGGCTGCGTCCTGGGTGGTCCCGGGGAGTCCCGGGGGACACTGCAGCCCCCCTCCCCCCGCTCGGCACGCAGCCCCCAGCTCATGGCCACTTCAGCGGCTCCCAGGTGGGGCCTGTCAATAATGGAATAACGGGCACCGCCTCGGCCACTCAGCGCGGATGGTGCCTTCACGGGAACCGGCCACCCCCACCCAGACCAGGCTCGGCTCTGGTGGAAAAAGGGCCGCGGCCCTGCAGAGTCCTGGGGCAGGGCCTGGCCCCCCACGGCTGCCCCTTGTGGTCTCCTGCTGTGTGCAGGCCTGAGGCAGAGACTCTCCTGGGGCTTCTCTGGGGCTGAGAACTATGGACAGTGGGTGGTCGGTCGGCCAGGCCCTGCCTGCACAGGCTGCCTCCACCCTCTCAATCTCCCCCCATCTCTCCCTCTCTCTCCTCTCTCCTTCCCTCTCTCTTTCCCTCTCTCTCCCTCCCTGCTGGGCACCCATCCTCCTCTGGTGGCTGCCGTACGGCTGACCTTGGCCCTCCCACTGTCCTTGCTGTGTCTCTGTTGGCACCCGGGGGACCAGCAGGGCTGGGGGGCTGCGGACGCCCTGGGGGCACACACGGGCACCAGATGCCCCGCGGGTCCCTCCTCCTGGGGTGACCGAGTTGGTGTCCACCAAGGGGAAGTGCAGGTGCTGGGCCCTGGTCACTCCGCATGGTCACTCCAGGCTTTCCTGCCCCACCAGTACGAGACTTTCTCGGGGACACGGACTCAGGCGTCTCTCTTCCGACAGGCTGGCACGGGAGGTGGGACGCAGGGTCCCCGGGGTCCCTGCCGCCCCCCTTCAAGGCCCCCGACGCCCTGCCCAGCCCCGCCACAGCTGGACGTCCCTCGACTCACTTCCCTGTTTGGTTTCAGCAGCGGCCTGGGGGCCCTGAGTTGAAAGCCCCCCTCACGCCAGCCCCTCCAGTGCAGACTGGGGGTCCCCAGGCAGCCCCACCCCTGCAGTGCTGGGGGGATGGCCCAGGGGCATCTTTCCTGGCCCCTTGCCGGACCCTTGCTTGGTTCCTTTATATCTGAGTGAGATCAAACATTCTTAGTTCTTTTGTTTCTCTTTTTTGTTGTTGTTGGGTCACACCCAGGGATGCTCAGGGGTTCCTCCCGGCTCTGCACCCAGGAATCTCTCCTGGCGGGGCTCTGGGGTGGGGGGACCCTATGGGATGTCAGCACTTGAACCCGGGTCTGCCGCAGGCCAGGCAAGCGTCCTCCCTGCTGTGTTATGGCTCCGGCCCTGAGCAGCCACGTGGAGCCTGGGGTCTGCAGGTGGGCCTTAGCCAGCCCCGGGGTCATGGGTGTGACACGGGGGTCTGTTGGGGCCCTGCCCCCCACCTTGAGTGTGTCTGTCGGTCCCGCCAAGTCGCAGGGTCTCCTCTCTGGGCGCCCCTGGGTCCCCCCACCCCCACCCCAGGCCCGCTCCTCTCCAGGGCTCGCTTTCCCCAGAACCTTCCTTCCCTCCGTTAATTAATTCCGGCCCCCTCGGTGGGCTTGCTGTTTATTTTACCGGGTTCCCAAGCCAGGTGATAATTGAAGCCATTTCCATAAAGCGACATTTATCTCCCCAAGTTCACTTCCTCTCCCGGCCTCCCTCCCCCGACTGTTTACTTAATACATTTTTAATTGCCTTGAAATCAAATCGCCTTTTTCGTTCCCTTTTTTTTTTTCCATGGTGGAGTGGGGGGGGAGGCCGGGCACTCAGGCTTGCCCTGAGCCGTCCGTGCTTTTTGGACGTAGAGTTGAGTTTTCTGCAGGAAAGACAGGGCTGGCTCTGGCCCCTGGGGGAGCTGGGCAGTGCCCGGAGGGCCGCCCCCACACTGCCCGCCCACCACTCCCCCCTCACTGTGGGCCTGCTACCCGCCTCCTCCCCTTTGATTTTGGGGTTTGCATCTGGGAGGCAGTGGCCCCTGTGCGGGGGGGGGGGGGTGGCATTTACCCCTTGGGGATGGTCAGCAAAAGTGGCTGACCCGTGCATGTCATGTGACGCCTGTGAGGCTTCCTGTCGGCTCAGGGTCCTGGGAGCGAGCTGTGGGCATTGATGGAGCGAGCGGCAGTTTGGGTGGACGTGGAGTCCTGTCAGCAGAGGAGCCCACGAGGCCTGGCCAGGGGGCCCACTTTGCTTCACAGGAAGCCGGTCTGCAGCCCACAGGTGCCTCTTGAGTGCAAGACTCAGGGCTGGTGGGCTCAGCGGGGCTGGGGAGGGGGACGGGATCGACCGTCCAGCCCAGAGAGCGGCGGGAAACTGGCTCTTCCTTCTGTTCCGGTCCAGCCTCCTAGTTCAGTGCTTGGCGGTGCTCAGAGGTTCATCCCGGCTCAGTGCTCAGGAGTCACTGGGTGGGGCTGGGGGGGAGCACGGCGCAGACCACGGCGCACACCTCTCCCGCACCCCCAGCCCCGATTTCTTTGGGGCTGGTTTTGAAGTGACCATCCTGCCGCGGGCCCACGCGCCTCGTGGTGGGGACAGAGGCTGCCAGGTGGGCAGCAGGGCCTGGACGCGGTGGGGAGGGTCGCCCGGCCTGACCCCCAGAGACAGGGACCCCCTGTGCCGACCTGACTATCTCTCCATCGGCTTCCCAGTGACCTGAGCTTACAGCCAAGGAGACCGAGGCACGGCCGGGGCGGGGGAGCGGCATCCGGGCGCAGAAAATTGATTCTGACGGCACACTTAAGTTGACGTGGAAAAGAAATCAATGAATTCCGCCCTGGGGCCAGCGGCTGCGCCGCCTCGGAGAAGGTTCCGGAAAAGTCCCTTTGAAGATGCATTTCCAGGATGCGCAGGAGAGGGGGGGGGCGGGCTGGCTGCAGACTCCCCTGGGCGGCAGCCCCTGGCCTGGGTGTGGGTTTCGGAGTCCCTGGGGGGTGGGGTCCTGCCGACCAGAGCTGTGAGGGTGGGGGGACAGGGGTGTGTGTGGAGATGGGGCGTCTGGACATGGGGGCCCCTGGAGTTGGCCTGGGCTCTGTCCAGAGGGACCACGGCAGCCGGGAGGGCACTGGCTTGGCTACCGACTTGGGTTTAAGCCCTGACACCCTGGACGGTGGCCTGAGCCCTATCGGGAGGGTCCCCGAGCACAGAGCCGGGACTCAGCTCCGAGCACAGCCAGGTGTGCCCCCCCCCCCCCCCCCCGCAAAAGACCCAAGCTCTCACGCCCCTTCCCGGAGGGCACCCCCAGGGGGCCCCGACACTCGTGGCCTAGCCCAGAGGGGTCCGCCCGGGACACCCATAGCTGCCCCTCAGCTGCCTGGGGCTGGCATGGAGGGGGGGTTTGTGCTGGGCCTGGTGCCCCGGGAAGGCGGGTGCTGGGACCCCCCGGGTGCGGGTGAGGGCAGAGGCCACGGGACGGCGGGCGGGTTGGCTGCTTTGTGCCCCCCCCCACGGCCCTCTCGGGGTCTCGGGGCTCAGAGCCAGCTGCGGCCAGCCACCGCCTGACCACGGGACCTTCTCGCGCCGGGCAGGGGGGGGTTAGGGGGACCCGCGGGACCTGCTGCCCGCCCGTCCCCACTCTGGCCTGAGCCGCGAGCATTCTGCTTCCAAGAATAGCTGCAGAGTGATGGTCCCCGGGGCCGGGCAGCAGGGTTGCAAGCTGCCGGCTGGACGGGCCTGTGGGCTGGACACGCCGCCCTGTCCGAGGGCTCGAGGGCCCGAGTCCCAGGACCTGCAGCGGGTGCTGGTAACAGGGGTGGGCTGGGGGGGCTCAGAGCCTTGTGTGCCCCGACAAGCGGCCTTACTGAGAGCTCCGGCCTGATGTCCATGGGGGAGCGAGCACCCCACCCCCAGCAGAGGCCCTGTGGCCCCCCGCATAGGAGGGACCCCAGAGAATCCCTTTTCTCTGCGCCCCTCCCCCAAGGAGGTGGGAGAGGGGTCCCAGTCACCATGTGGGGGACAGGAACTGGAGCCAGTGGGATCCCCGTTTCCATGCCCGCACCTCATGCGTGTGTGTCTGAATGTGTGTGTCTGTGTGCATCTCTCTGAATATGTGTGTTTTTGTGTGTGTCTGAGTATGTGTCTGAGTGTGTGAGTGTGTCTGTGTGTATGTGTGTCTGTGTATCTGTGTGAGAGTATCTGAGTGTATGTGTGTGCCTGAGTGTGTCTGAATGTGTGTGTGTGATTGTGCATCTGTGTCTGAGTGTGTGTGTGCTGTGCCCAGGTGGCTGTCCTGCTCTGGGTGGGTCACCGTGTTCTGAGCTGGGGGACCGGGCGCGGGGGGCTGGGCGTGAGCGTGGATGTGTTTCCGGGGCATCACGGCTGGTGCTGCCCTGAGTCCCGGGCCTCGTGGGGACCCTGGGCTGGGGGTGGCCCAGCTGAGGCCCTTCACCCTGCCTGTCCCTCTGACCTTGGGCAGCACGTCCCTCGGGCCTCCCGGGCTAATGGACACGGTGCTCGGGGCTGGGCATGGATGAGGAAAGAGCTTTGAAAAATTCATGGCAGGGCCCAGGGGAGCAGCTTCATCTCCTGCAGGCCGAGAGGCGAGAGGTGGGGGCGGGGCCCCTCAGCACCGAGGCAGGGCCTGAGACAGGCTGGGGGGGCCTCTAGGCCCGGAGAACCGGCCAGTGGGGGCCAGGGCCGGGTCAGAGGCAGGCAGGGGGCAGAGGCCTGGGCACATCTGTGAGGAGGGAGGGTGTGCTGGCTGCGGGTTGTAAGAACTGGGGTCCCCAACGAAGATGCCTGGGACGTCAAGGTTGTCTAAGATGGGGATGTGGGCCACCAGGACTCTGGAGTGAGCTGTGTAGGGCAGGGTGGAGGACTCACGGGAGAGAATGACGTCACAGGGGTCTATGGTGGCACACGAGGGCGCAGTGACATCATATAGGAGTGCAGTATGTCACAGGCATGCAGTGACATCATACAGGGTGCAGTGACATCATAGGAGGTACAGTGACATCATATAGGGGTGCAGTGCCATCATCCACGGTGCAGTGATGTTGCACAGGCTGCAGTGCCATCACACAGGTACCTCTTGTCAGGGAGGGCTGGGAGGAGAGGCGGGCTGAAGCTGCTCTGGGGGGTGACCAGTCCCGCCCTGAGCCCCCTCAAGGAGCCCCCAGTTCTGGTTTGGCCTGGTTTGGGTGCTGGGGTGCGCCCTCTCCAGGCTGCCAGCCATCTGTCGAGCTCCTGGGGCCCTCAGAGCTGCTGAATCCTGGAGGCCAGTGACCGTCCTGAATTCACACAGCCTTGGGTCAGGAGCTGGTCCCCAGACTGGCCGGGACCCAGGGTCTCCCACTAGCATAGAGGGTGGGGAGCACGGCCCCAGGGAACCCCTCACTGGACCACACTCTGGGCTCTGCCACGGGGCTTCAGGAAAGGCTCGATCCAGCTACGGGAAAGGCTGATCCCCTCGGGGGTCCTAGACTGGCGTTTCCAGCCCCTCTTCCCTGGGGCTGGCCGAAGACCCCAAAAGCAGCATCCACGTCCCCCCCACCCCCGGCTTAAATGTAGGTCTCAGAACCACATCCTGTGGTTTGGCTGCCTTGGTGGGAGTCCACACCCGTCCTGGCCCATCTCTGCAGCTGATAGCAGTGAGAGGGTGCTCAGGAGTGCAGGTGGGAGTCAGGCCGAGGGTCTGCAGGTTCGGGAGGGAGGGGGGGTTCGACTCCCTCCAGCTGGAAATGCTGAAGAGCCCCACACACATGTACACATGCACGCACACATGGACACACACAGGAAGTACCGATGGTGTCACTGCCCACGGATGTACGCACACAGGAAATGCCAATGGCGACACACACGCACACACACATGCACGCACAGCACGCTTGTGGACGCCCAGCGCCTGGTGGAGGGTGTCCTTCCAGGCCATGTGGGTGGCTGGGTGAGCGGCGGGGTGGGGGCAGGGGCGCCGTGAGCAGGGGCTGCAGAGAAGGGGGCGCCCGCCGTCCTGTTCCGGACCGGAGCAATATTGGGGACCCCTCTGCACCCCGAGACTCAGCCAGCACCGAGTCACTTGGGGGAGTCTGTTGGCCACAGCTGGTTCCCGGTCACTCTGGGGTCTCCTGTGCTGGGCCCCCCCTCCACTGGGCTCCAGGACACTGTGTTCTCCCTCGCTCACTCTCTCTCCCTCTCTTCCTCACTCTGTCCCCCTCCCTCCTTCCCTCTCTCCCTCTCCTCTCCTCTCCTCTCCCTCGCTCAGTCTGCTCTCTCCCTCCCTCTCTCCCTCTCTCCTCTTTCTCTCCTCTTTCTCGCTCCCTCCCTCCTCTCTATCCCTCTCTTTCTCTCTTCCTCCCTCTCCCCCTCCCCCCCCACCCCTCCCCAGAGGAAGTGCCCTCCAGGGCCTCTGAGTGCGGTGGGGGGGGGCGTTGAGGACCCAGCCCCGCACCCGACTGGAGCCCCCCACCCCCACCCCAGTCTCATCTCAGCGTTTCGGCTGTTCTCTGGCATGTTTGCGGCTGCCAGCAGCACCTTGGCACAGACACCTCCTCCATGCAGCCTGCCGTGACCATATCTGGGCTGGCACCGGGGGAAGCGTTCCCGGGGGATTCGTCAGGAAGGGCCGGGCGGGCGCTGCCTCCCCCGCTCGGTCCTGCGGGTCCCCCCCCTGCTGGCTGCTCTTCCAGCTCAGGGTTCCAGCAGGCTTTGCCTTTCCGGGCTCCGGGGAATGTGCTAGAAAATCCCCCGGGCGCTCCCCTCTCCCCACGCCGGGCGGAGCGGGGCTGCCAAGGGCACTTTGTCTGCCTTCACCTGGTAATTAGTCTTGTTGGGTGAGCGACTCGCAGCCAGGGACGGCTATTGTTACTCGCCCGGCTCTGGAAGCGTCTATTGTTATTCAAATTGCCAGGTGCGGCTCCGGCTCCTTCCCGCTCCCGCTGCCAGCTGGGGCCTCCTGCGGGGAACCGGCTCTGGGCCCCCCAGCTCTGGGCCCTGGACAGAGCCCCGGCCCCCCGACCCGCCCATGAGGGGCTGTCGGTTGGGAACGGAGGAGAGAGAGAACAGGAGGCCCCGGGGATGGGTCCTCAGACAACCAGAGAAACTCACACAGCAGAGGAGGGCACCGCGGGCGGGCGGGGGGCCGGGGCCACGCTGCTGCGTGGGTGCCCCCAGCTCTGGCAGGCTGAGCCCGGGCGGGCCCTGGGGTTTTCTGGGAGAAGAAACGGTGGCGTTGGTCCAGGTGAGCTGTCTGCCCAGGGTTTGACAGAAGGGTCTGATAGGTGGAGGGCTGGGGGCCGGGGTCCATCCCCAACCCCACAGGGTCCCCGAGCACTGCTGAGACTCACTGTGAGCACAGAACTGGGAGTAGTTCCTGAGCACCAAACTGGGAGTAGTTCATGAGCACAGAATTGGGAATGGCTCCTGAGCACTGAACTGGGAGTAGTTCCTGAGCACAGAATCAGGAGTAGTTCATGAGCACAGAATCGGGAATGGCTCCTGAGTACCGAACTGGGAGTCATTCTGGAGCACCAAACCTGGAATAGTTCCTGAACACATAACCAGGAGTAATCCCTGAGCACTGAACCAGGAGTAGTCCCTGAGCACAGAACTGGGAGCAGTTTCTGGCGGTGGGTGTCGCTATTGCTCCTTGCTGAGCCCGTTGGGCAGAAGCACCCTGGGCTCCACCCCTCATCCCACACGGTCCCTGGTTCGACCCAGGCAGAGGGGGAGTGAGGCCACGGCCCCCACCCCCCCACCCAGGATGTGGCCCCAGAACAGAGGCAAGGGCCGGACTCAGCCCCAGGAGCGTGTGGGCCGGGCCGAGGTGCCTGCAGGGCTGCCCAGACTCAGCCGTGGCACCTGGCAGGGCCCATCCACCTGCCAGGACGAGCCCCGAGCACTGCCCGGTGAGCACTGCCTGGTGTGGCTCGATCAATGAACCTGTCATTCAAAGAAGACTCTCCCTGGGCTACTTTTTAGCTTCATTCACTTGTTTTCGGGGTGGGGTGTCGCAGGGCTCAGGGCTGACTCCCGGCTCTGTGCTCAGGAATCCCTCCTGGCGGGGCTCAGGTGACCAGATGGGGTGTCGGGGTCAGGGGTCGAACCTGGGTGGGCTGTGTGCCAGGCCAGCCCCCTCCCCGCTGTGTCTCTCTCCCTCTTGCGAAATGCCCTGTCCCGGGCCCCGGCGCCTTCTCTTCCCGCTCCGGCCAAGCCGCTCCCTTGGGCTCTGATGCTCCGAGCGTCCATCCTGGCCGTGTCCCGAGCGCCGTGCTCGGATGTCCTGCCCGTGTCCTGCGGCCTTGGCCCTCGCCTCGCTCTGACTCAGCCCCTCGGTGGCATTTTGCCACGTCTTGGCAGCCGCCGAGTTCGTCTGTCCATCATCCCCTTGGGGGTTTTGTTATTCTGACCTGAGTGACCGGGTTGGGCTCAGGGCCCGGGCCTTCCCCTGGGGAAATTTCCTTCCTCTCAATGGCATCAGGACAGGGGTCGGTTCTGGCTGGCTCCGCGCAGTGGTGGGAATCGGGGTGTTTGGGTTTTCCCCGCCCGCCCCCGCCCCAAACTTCACCTGTTAAAGGATAAAAGAGACAAATCAAAATAGGGGCTGGAGCGACAGCACAGCGGGGAGGGCGTTTGCCTGGCACGCGGCTGACCGGGTTCTATCCCCGGCATCCCATAGGGTCCCCCAAGCACTGCCAGGAGTGATTCCTGAGTGAAGAGCCAGGGATAACCCCTGGGCATCACTGGGTGTGACCCCAACCCCAAATGCTCTGATACCAGAGACCAGAGTGATAGTACAGTGGGAGGGAGTTTGCCTGGCTCATGGCCGACTCGGGTTCGATCCCCAGCACCCCCTAAAGTCCCCCAGCACTGCCGGGAGTGATTTCTGAGCATCGCCGAGCCAGGAGGAACCCCTGAGCATCACCGGGTGTGCCCCAAAACGCCCACCCCCTGCCCCAATACCCCACCGGACGTTGAGACCTTCCAGCCCCTTCCTCTCGTCCTTCTGAGACTCTCTGGGCCTTGCACCCCGAGCCCCCCAAGGCGACGCCCGTGCAGTGTCCCACTCAAACTTGGCCCACTCTCTGCCACTTCCCGGCTCTCCCTGGAGCGTCAGTGACATTCCAGCCGCGAGCCCTGGTTCCTCGAATTTTACACTGACATTTCCGCCTGTCCGTCCGTCCATCCGTCCGTCTGCCCAGCCGTCTGCCCTGCCTGCCTGCCGCCTTTCTCTCTCTCTCGGTTGTCAAACCCAGGACACCAAATGACCTCATCGTTCTGCAGTGACAGGCGGGAGGCCATCACTGACGTTCAGCGTTGTCACGGAACCTTCCAGAACATTGCCCGTTGCCCCCCCCTCCTCCACCACCACCTTTCAGGCCCAGCGAGTTCTGGGTGGGCTTCGCTGGCCGCCGGGGGCACCCGCCTGCGCCGCCTTCTCCCGGGCCCGGCGGGTCTGGCTGGTTCCCCTGGCGGAGACAGCAGATGCGCCCGGCCCGGTTTTGTCATCGAGTTCATGATGCGCTTTCTGCTTTTATAGTTTCTCTGGGGGCTGTCAGTTTTCACCATATGGGCTGTTTTCTTTGTTTTATTTTCTGTGTATATGTCTTCTGACAATTTGGAAAGCTGTGTTTTTGGTCCCGTGGTTATCTTCATAATTATGCAGCGATATGAAACCCTTAATCCTCTATTTAGACAATGTTTATTTCCGCCCGATTACGAACAGTCTCGAAATGAGAATATTCCTGCTTTCCCTCGCTTCCATCGAGCCGCTTTCGGCGCTGATCCTGTATCATCCCGTTTTCCTTCCTACCTCGCGTTTCCCGTGAATCTCTAAATGCTTCTCTGGTGCCCGGCTGTAAAGGAAGTTAGCCTACATTCCCTTCTGCCTGCCGTGCCAACCGGGTCTGTTTCTGATGTCAGTCCTGTCCCTTTGTTCTGACTTTTTTTTGGGGGGTCCACACCTGGCTGTGCTCGGGACTGACTCCTGGCTCTGTGCTCGGGGCTGACTCCTGGCTCTGTGCTCAGGGCTGACTCCCAGCTGTGCTTGGGTCTGACTCCCGGCTCTGTGCTTGGGGCTGACTCCTGGCTCTGTGCTCAGGGCTGACTCCCAGCCCTGTGCCCGGGGCTGACTCCCAGCTGTGCTTGGGTCTGACTCCCGGCTCTGTGCTCGGGGCTGACTCCTGGCTCTGTGCTCAGGGCTGACTCCCAGCCCTGTGCCCGGGGCTGACTCCCAGCTGTGCTCGGGGCTGACTCCTGGAGGACTCAGGGCACCCCAAGGGCACTGAGGATCAAACCCAGGCTGGTCACATGCTCCCCTTGTCCCATCTCTCTGGCCTCCTCTGACTTTTAAATTCCCGCGTCATTCATTGGGAGATTGTAGCCCCCGGGATGGCCCAGCAGACCCCAGGGGCCAGTGATGCAGATGGGGGTTCTGGGAGGCCCACAGGACCCCGCAGGTGAAGGGGCCACTCAGTGCCCACACTGGACCCCGGCTACCTCCACTGGCTGCACACGCAGTGCCCGAGACCCCCTTTGCCTGCTCAGTTCTGCTGGCTCATGGGGCATTGCCCAGAAGCCCGCTCTGCGTTTTCTACCTACTGGGCACAGCAGGGCAGGGTCAACAGAGCAGGGACACCTCTGGGCTCTGGCAGCCGGTCAGTGCGCCCTTGCGGAGGCATTAAACTGGGCACCGGACTCAGCGTGGGCAGCTGCCCTGGGTCACTGCTCAGCCGCGGGGCCTCTCTGGTCCTGGGGGACGATGGAACTTCCCTGAAAGTATCACGGGAGCGTCCCTGACCTTGAGGCTCCTGTCCAGCAGTGCTGGCCTTAGTTGTCGGCATTGGTCACCTGTTTGCTGAGCACGAGACAGTGACCGTCTCTCTCCCCAAAGCCCCCTCCCAGGGCCTGGTGGGGGGTGGGGTTTGAGGCCAGGCACGGCCTGGGGGCAGACAAGTGGTTCCTCCTCCCCCTGGGAACCGTGAGCTCCACATCCCGCATCCCGACAGGGCGCGTGTGAGGGGCACAGGTGAGTTGCAGAGGACGTGTCGCGAGCCACAGCCCAGGCAGGTTCCCCTGGAACCGTCTGGAACCAGACGCAGAATCTCCACTGGGAACATCCGGACTGCGAACAGGACACTGAACAGACGCGAGAGTCTGCATGCAGATTCTTGTTTTTTTTTTTTTCTCCCAGTTTTATTTTATTTTTATAAAGTAGTTCACCATCATGGATCACGTTCAATATTCCATCACCAGCCCACCACCTTTATTTCGAACTTCTCCATCCCCTCCCCCACCAAGCAGGTCCTAAATGATTTATGCCGTGTGGCTTGTTATGAATAAGGCTTTAAAAATTATCCCAAGGGGCTGGAGTGATAGTACAACGGGTAGGGCATTTGCCTTGCATGCAAACGACCTGGGTTCGATTGCCAGCACCCCATAGGGTCCCCTGAGCACTGCCAGGAGTCATTCCTGAGTGCAAAGCCAGGAGGAACCCCTGAGCATCACCGGGTGTGACCCAAGAAGCAAAAAAAAAAAAAAAAAACCCAAAAAGTGTCCTTGAAGGGTAATGCGTGAAGACAGCAGGACCCGCACCAGAGCCATTAAGCCCATGAGGTCACTAACGTGTCATTATACAGGTTGAGGCTTGTGGCACATGGATTCTTTCCTCTCGGACTTTCCCGTGGAAAGGTCTGCCGAGCACTGTGCTTGGAGTCATCAACTCCTGCACTTTTTGTGTTTCTTTTTCCGCCTGGGCAGGGGCCGGCTCTCTGGGTGCGGGGGGCGGGGGAGCGCTTGTCCTGGAGTCAGACAGAGGGCCAGGGGGTTGGGGGCAGGGGAGTGGCCACGGCGAGAAGTCAGAGTGTCCCACCCACTCACCGCAGCGCCCGTCACAGTAGCAGAAGCAAGAGACACGCAGACACACGAGGCACAGTGCAATAGGCCGACAGACAGACAGACAGACAGACAGGCATGGCCCAGGACGGAGAGAGACGTTGCTGAAATGAACAGCTCAGTTTGGGGGGCTCGGACAGAAATGGGGCACTGGGGCGGGAGGGCAAGAAGGCAGCTCGGAGGGGGGTGGGGACTCCTTCAGGGGAGAGCTTGGGGCTTAGTTTGGGGGGATGGTGCTCCCGAGTGGTGCTCGGGGAAGTCGGCGGTGGGGGCAGGGGTCGGGGGTGGTGTCATCTGGTTCTCGGACCCTGGGTCTGCGTGTGTGATGCCGGCCGGGAGCATGTGGCCTTGGGGACGGAGCCCGAACCCTCGCCCTGCACCCTGGCCACTGTGCTCTCCCCCGGACCCCGGGGTGGGGAGCTTTGGGGACGGGAAAATAAAACCGTGAGAACCAGCACGTGCGGGGACAGAGCTGAGTGGGGGTGGGGGACCGGGGCCTCGTTGCGCCCTCTCCCACCTTCTCCCCGCGGCCCCCCGTTCACCAGCCTGACGGCCCCCGTCTTCTCTTCTGCAGAGACCCCCCCTGGCCGTGCCTCAGGATGAGGGAGCCCCAGGACGCCGGCATGGCCCCCGATAAGAACCGCCTGGACGGACGCCAGCGAGAGCCGGGGGGGACGCGCCCCCCGCTCCCCCCAGCCCCGGACTCCTAAGCTCAGGAGCGAAACTCAGGGGTGGGGGCTGGGTGCGGGGAGCAGCCCGGCCACTAGCAATAGCCCCCCGGGGCCTGTGGCTCCTGGGGGCGCCGTGACGGGCTGGGCGGGCGGCGAGGGTGGACACTGAGTGAGGGTGCGTGCGCTGTGGTGTGGGGCATGCTTCACGGTAGGGGGGTGGGTTTCCTGCGTCCCCCCGAGTTTGAGCTAGATTTGGGGTCACCCAGAGGGGCCTCCCCTGCACTGTGGGCTCCAGCCTCGGCCGCTGGGAACAGGATGGCGTTGGTGGGCTCAGCCCCGCTCTATTTTCCGAGGATTCTGGGAGTCTGGAGGGGCCAGAGAGGACCCGGACACCCCCCCAACAATAGCAGGAATAGGGCTGGGTCTCGGGCCGAGCACTAAGTTAGGAGTCTTCTGGTCCCCTTGGGGGGGACGCTTCCCCTCGAGGATGATCCCGAGAGGGATGAGGTGGGGGGGTGTCCTGTAGTGGTGACACCATCAGGGCCCCCAGGGGTGTGGTCACTCGGAGGTCAGGTCCCCGGCTGTGTCTTCCTATAACGTCTCGTGTGGGGGCCCCATCTGCAGAGTCCTGCCCTGGCCCCACCAACCCTGGGGAGCCGTCACGGGACAGGCAACTCACATGCAAATCGTGGCTGCACAGGGAGAAGGTTCTAGAAGGTTCTGGAGCCCTTCACCCCTCCTGCCCCCCTCCCCAGTGCTGCTCTGGGCACCCCCCGGGGGCAGTCCCACAGTCCCCAGGCTGCAGTGTGGACGCCCCCAGCTCCTCACAGTGCTGGGGTCCAGCCGGGCGCCCTCACACCCAGCTCAGGGCGAATGTTCGGGGCAGACGGCAGCTGACCGAGCTGGGGATGCCACGCAGGGGACAGGCGCGCCCGCCGGGGTGGGCAGTGCTGAGGGCAGCCTCGGGGTGGTGGGTTTCAAGGAGTCCAAAGAAATGGGGGTGTCTGGTTCAGGGTCCGAGGGGGGTCTCGAGATCAGGGGAGAGGAAGCAGGACTAACCCAGCTGGACCAGGACCCTGGCTGGGCCGAGTGACGGGTGGCCCTGGAGAGCAGCAGGGTCAGCCCGTTCCTGCCCCCACCTCAGGGGGACCCCCTCCCCCCAGTCAGAGGAGTCAGGACTTGGCAAAGGGAGCGGGGCCTGGACCCAGATTCTGGCATCAGTTCTGCACAGGGGTCGGGGTGGGGGGCAGGAAGGAGCCATCCCAGGCGTCTGCTTCCGCCCCGGCATCAGTGGACGACCCCCGCACGGCTGCATACTCAGAGGTGTTGCCCGCCGGGGAGGAGCGGGCAGTCTCGCCTGCCCAGGCCGCAGGATGGTCAGCACCGGCCGGAAGCAGACGCGCGGGTCCCCGGGCTGAGGTGTGCGACTCACTCCCCCTGGTTGGGGGGAGGGTGACTGGGGCCCCCGGGAGGAATGCTGGAATGTTCTGGAGAGAGAAGCACCCGAGGGGCTCAGCCGACATCTCGGCCCAGAGCGAAGATGAACCCGGAGACCAGGCAGCCGAACAGCCGAGCCCCCGCCCGCCCTGATGTGTGAGCCTCAGTTTCTCTCCTCGTGGGCAGGCGAGTGGGGCAAGGCCAGAGGATGTTGCCACCTCTGCCCACGTGGGAGGAGACCCTGCCCCACCCCCGCCGGCCCCGCCCCGAGCCCTGTGCCGAGGCAACGAGGGGAGCCTCAGACTCTTGTCCCCGAGATGGGCTGGTGGCAGGCGCCGTCCCCAAGGCCCTGCAGATGCCCTGCCCGCCGTGTCTGTGCCCTGCTGCGGGGGTCAGCCTCTGTCCAGCGCCGCCCCCTGGCAACCCCCCCCCCCCGGGCCGCCCCGGCCTGGGGGTCTGCCTTCCTGGCACTCAGTGGCCCACAGGAAACATGAAGCTCACATACATGTGCACATGCACAGATGTGCACACACTCAGCACATGTACACCCATGCACACACACGTGCACACTCACGCGTGCACACACACACACAACGCACACACCATCCTTCAGGCCCACAGCCAGGTGTGCTCACAGCTGCTTCAGAGCACTGGGGTAGCCAGGTTGGGGTGGGGGCACCTTCGTCACCCCCAGAAACCGTCAGGCACATGGGGCCCAGCACTGGGAGGTTGGGGAAGGGGGAGCGCGGTGAGGAGGGCAGGGGCTTCTGGGGGCCAGAGAAGTCTGGCGCCCACCATGGACCCAGAGGCCCGCGGGAAGGTGAGGGTCCCCGAAGCCCCTGCTTGCTGGCCGTGCTCTGTGAAGTTTCCCAGGGCCCGGCCTCTCCGAGTGCTTGGGGGCATTTCTGGTTTGCCAACCCGAGTCTCGGGGCCTCGTGTGGTGTGCGGGGGCGGCCGCGTCCCTGCCAGCCCCGAGGGGCCCCTCGTCTTTTTCTGAGTGGGATGGAGAGAGGTCGGAAGCTGTGGCCCACCCTGCCAGGCCGGGGTGCCTCCCCCCTCAGACCGTGCATCCCGCTGGATGGTCCCCGGGACAGTGAGGAGTGGACACCACGGTCACCACCGTTTGCAGCCCGGTGACAGCCTGTGACCCCCAAGAACAGACAAAGCACATGTGTCGGCAGCACCAGCTGGCACCTGGGGAGAGGCAGCGTGGGGCAGGCAGGTCAGAGACAGGGAGAGACAGAAGAGGGAGAAAGAGCCGACTGTCCCCTCTGCTCCAGCTGGCCCCCACCCCACAGGGTATCTTGGGGGACCAGGCGGTGCCCAGGGAGGGGGCAAAGGAGAGCGCAGGCCCCCACAGCAGGCACGGGCACCCGCCTTCTCCCCAGGAAGTGGTCTTGGAGGCAGCATCACCCCTTGCCCATGGCTCTGCCCTGCAGCTGGTTCCAGGGAGGGAGCCGCGCTGACCATTGGGTGTGCCGGCCCTAGAACTCCTATCTGTGCTCCAAAGCCCTGACTCTTTTGCCCTGGGCAGACAAAGCCAGGGCAGCCCCAGGGGCCACCTCTCACAACGCGGTCACACCCATGTGTCCGTCCCCCCCACCCCCGGGGGCCCCACTTCCGCCGGCTGTTCTGTGAGCAGGATGGAGTGTTGGGTGGCCCTCAGCTGCCCACCCAGAGGCCGGGTGTGGGGAGAGGGCGGTTGTCAGCTGGGTTCCGTGCGTGGGATCATGTAGGTGGCGTGGACAGTGAATGCCCCAAACAGGAGCGAGCGGGTGACCCGTGGGCCCTCTGGGGCACACCCCCCTCACCCTGGGGTTCTTCCCACTTGTCCCGGTTCCTCTCTGGGCACTGGCGGGGTCCATGGGATAAGCCGGGGCTGCCGTGGCAATAAGCGAGGGGGCCCTGAGCGCCGGGAGCCCCCCGAGGCCTGGTGCAGCCTCCCGAGTAGGCTTGGGGGTCTCCCTGAGGGTGGGTGGCCGGAAAAACCAAAAACCAGTCATCTCCGTACTAGCCTCCTCCCCTCCAGCGACCCAAGGGAATCCCGTAACCTGCGTGCCACGCTGTGCCCGTCTTCCTACCCGTGTTTTTATAAGGATGTCCTTAGGTTTTAATAAAGCAGTCACCCACTGTTCTCTGCACCCCGCTTACCTCGGACGTTTCTGTGTGTTGGTGGGTGCTGCACGCGGGCGGTTGATGGCTGGGCCCCGGCCCAGAGCCCCCTTTGCGCCTGGCCAGTGTCTCTCCTGGGGACTGTGGCCCCACAGTCGGGTGGGGGGGAACGGGAGGTCCAAATCGGGGGTCAGTATTTCGCTTCCCTTTTCTCTGGCCTCGGAGGTTGGCCTGAGCTGAGGAGATGGGCTCGGGAGCCCTGGTGGCCAGTGAGCTGCCCTTCCCTCCCCATCGAATAGCCCCTGGGCTTCCTTCCTCTCCCCTCCCACAGCCCTCCCCACAGGGCCCCTCGTGAAGCAGGCACAGTCCCCAACCCACTGGGCATCAGACACCAGCTCCTGGAGGAATCTGTCCGGGTGTGATGGGCAGGGCTCTAGGTTATCACTGACATGTCCCCCCTACCGAGCCCCTCTGAGCCCCCAGACGTCTCTGATTCCCGGGGACCTCCATCTGCTTTCAGCAGTGATACTTTTTTTTTCTTTTTGGGTCACACCCAGAGATGCTCAGGGGTTACTCCTGGTTCATGCACTCAGGAATTACTCCTGGCAGTGCTCAGGGGACCCTATGGGATGCTGGGAATCAAACCCTGGTTGGTCACGTGCAAGGCAAACACCATACCCGCTGTGCTATCACTCCAGTCCCAGCTGGAGTACTTTCAATGACACCGCCCAGCTCTGCACTGGGACCAAGGGGTCCCTCAGCCGGGTCCCTCCAGAGGGAGGCGCACAGGCAATGCAGCGCCCTCTAGAGGGGACGGAACCACATGCTGGTCGATGTGGTCTGATCCAACATTCCAAGGTCCTGAGGCCGGTAGGGGCTCCCCCCTGCACTGCAGGCCTCCCCCCTGCACTGCAGGCCTCCCCCCTGCACTGCAGGCCTCCCCCCTGCACTGCAGGCCTCCCCGGAGAGCCTGAGCCTGGCCCAGCTGGGGGTCCCCAGGCCCCCAAGCACCTCTGGAGGTGGTAAAAAACTAAGAAAAACTATTTCATTTTCATTTCATCATCCTGTTAATCGTCGATTGCCTCGAGCAGGCCCCAGTAACGTCTCTTTCATCCTAGCCCTGAGATTATATTCAAGGCTCTTTAGGAGAATGAGACCCATCATTGTTACTGGTATTTGGCATATTTGGTACGCCACCGGGAGTTTGCCAGACTCTGCCCTGTGGGCAGGCTACATTCGATAGCCTGCAAGTTTGTCCAAAGTAGGAATGAGATAATAAGATGTCATAATAAGATGACCGCGCGGTTCCGGGATCTGGATTTTATAGTCTCTGAGTCTTGGCCGCTGATGGGATTACACGGCGCCAGGGGGCCAGGTGGTGGGTGTGACCCCCGTCTACTGGAATTTGGAGGATCTGGGTGGAGGATGCTCGACTCCAATCCGAGTAGGCTTGGAGGTCTCGGCCCCGGAACCCGCGTGGCTTTGTCCCTCTGCCAGTACCTTCATGTGTGCGGAGAGTGGTCTCAGCATGGTGGTGGCTGGTCCTGGAGGTCTTCGGCTGCCGTAGCCCTGGTCGGGGCGGGGAGGAAAGCTCAACCCGCTCCCCTCCAAGGGACTCCGGGAAGGAACACCCAGGCGCGGGGGCAGAGACTGCACTGTCCGGGATCTTCTTCTTCTTGAAACACGGACCAAGAAAAACTATGTAAAAATATAACTATTTTTTAAAGAACCAATGAGGCACAGTGAAAACAAGGTAGAAATCCATAATGAAAATCTTCATGAATGGGAAACAGTGTGGGGACATGAAAGGCAGGGACAGGATGGGGGCTGGAGCTTGGGGAGGCCACGCGTGGGAACCCGTGACCTGGGTGCCAGCTGCAAACACCCACCACCGACACTAAAATGCACCAGGGGCCAGCCCGACCTCGCAGAGGACAGAAGATGCATATTGCACATGGCTGACCCGGGTTCAGTCCCCGGCACCACGTATGGTCCCCTGAGCCCCACCAGGAGTGACCCCTGAGCGCAGAGTCAGGAGTGAGCCCTGAGCACTGCTGGGTGTGGCCCCAAAAACCAAAATATAAATGAAGACAAAACTTCAAATTAGTGCCACTCACAATCGCTCCCCAAACAGGAAATAAAAAGAACAGAGACACCCCCACTAACTTGGGTATGCACACAACAAGGGATGGACGGCCGTGGGTACAGACTACTACAAAGCAAAGATTCACCCGGAGAAATGTGAACGATTAAGTCACAGCCCACACCGCTGGGGCCGCTCAGGCCCTTTTCAGAAAACAAAAATCCCTCAGCGCGCCCTTTAAGCAAAACAAAAAGTCCCCCCCAAAACTGTACCCCAGACGTTCCCCGCCCCTGGATGGGTTCTGCCTCCCTGAGGGGGGAAGAGATTGACCAGAATCAATGAAAAGCCAAGTGGGCGGGAGATGAGATGGTCCCTGCACCGAGCAGACATGTCCCCTCTCTCAGGACTCAGATCCAGGCTGACCCCAGGCTGGTGACACGTTAGACAGAAACGCCAACTCCACACACAGCCGCACCCCGGTTCCATCCTGGCCCTGCAGATGGTCCCTGAGACTTGCCAGGAGTAAGACCCAAACACGGTCGGCTGGACCCTCCCAAATGAATAAATTATAATAAAACCCAGTAGGGGCTGGAGCGATAACACAGCAGGTAGGGAGTTTGCCTTGCATGCGGCTGACCCGAGTTCGATTCCCAGCATCCCATAGGGACCCCTGAGTACCGCCAAGGATACTTCCTGAGTGCAGAGCCAGGAGGAACCCCTGTGCATCACCAGGTGTGACCCAAAAAGCAAAAAAAAAAATTAAATAAAAAAATTAAATAAAAAAATAAAACCCAGTAAAGAAAAGGGGATGAAAAATCTGGTGGGAAAAGAAATAAAGATGACTCGGCTGTGTCAAAGCCACTCCAGGAAGCAAAAGACCCGCCTTTGGGTACCAGAAACCCACAGGAAGCTCCCCAGATACACACGGCAAATAGGTTTAAAAGCAATTAAGAGGGGCTGGAGCGATAGCACAGCGGGGAGGGTGTTTGCCTTGCACGCAGCCAACCTGGGTTCGATTCCCAGCATCCCATCGGGTCCCCCGAGCACCACCAGGAGTGATCCCTGAGTGCAAGAGCCAGGAGGAACCCCTGAGCATCGCCGGGTGGGACCCAAAAGGCAAAATAAAGAAATAATAAAAGCAATTAAGAGAACGCTGGGAAAGAGTGCATCCGGAACATGCCTCCTTGCCCAGGAAAGGGATCATTTTCTAAGCCAGAAGATGACAAGTCCTCCAAGCTGGTAATCAGAACACGGAAACCTGAAGCGCCCTAGAGTTCCGAGAGAGATTGAATCTCCCTGCACTGCTTGCTCGGGAGGAAACATCATTTGGGCAGATACTGAAGATGCAATCATGTAAGTCGGACGCAACCCCTCGGGAGGCCGGGCGAGGGCTGGGAAGCGGAAGTGGGTGTGTGGGGAGCCAGGTCGGGGCATTTTCCAAGGCCAGCACCCCCCCTCCCCCGCCCGAGCGGCTGTGGGATGCAGAGCCCCATCGAAACACAGAAAGCGGAATCCTGCAGGGGCCGAGCAGGTTAGCGCGGACGTCAGCTTGGTTTAACGTCAGCGACTAATAGCCGAGCTCACGGCGCTGGCACCGCTGAGAGAAAAACAGGACAGGGTTTCAACAGAGATGGGCAGTAATCAGGCGCCCGCACCCGGTCACGGCTCAGCTGGGAGAGCGTCCCTCAACCAGACAACAGCAAGCACGAGAAGAGACAGCAGCTCCCCCGACCGGCCCCCGGAGCAGGCCCTGCGACCCCCCTTACCCCAGAATCGAGTGCAGACATCAGCCAGTGTGGGCCGAGCAGGTGGGCAGTGGGAAGCTGATGGCCTGGGGTCCACCGGGCACCACCAGGAGTGACCTCTGAATGTGGAGTCAGGGGGAAGGCCAGGGAGCCTCCGGGTGTGACCCCCCCAAAGCAAAACAGTGTTTAAAATGGCACTTTAAAGGGGGATAAATGACCCAATGGAAAAGAACAGAGAAGCCCTGTCATTCCTGGAAAGTGCCCACTACCCATGCTGGCGGTGGCAGGGCCAGGGAGACCTAGCGAGACCCTCAAACTGGCAGGAAAGGGCCAGGAGTCCCTGTGATGATGGCAGTCGGGAATGACCACTCGGGACAAGAGCTGTCAGGAGGGGAAGGGACCGACCCGGTGACCTGCCAGTGCTGAACGCAGGCCAAGGTGGGCAGAGAGAGGGGGAGGGGAGAGAGAGGGAGAAAGAGAGGGAAGAAAGGGCCTAACATAGAAGCGGAGGGCAGGAGAGGTGGGAGGTGGGAGGGACACTGGGGATAGTCACAAAATCACAAATCATCCTGTTATTCGTCGATTGCCTCGAGCAGGCCCCAGTCTTCTGCCCCCGCGCCTGACTGTCCTCGCTCGCCGGGACCCCTTGGAGGGGAGCGGGTTGAGCTTTCCTCCCCGCCCCGACCAGGGCTCCGGCAGCCGAAGACCTCCAGGACCAGCCACCACCATGCTGAGACCACTCTCCGCACCCATGAAGGTACTGGCAGAGGGACAAAGCCACGCGGGTTCCGGGGCCGAGACCTCCAAGCCTACTCGAATTGGAGTCGAGCATCTTCCACCCGGATCCTCCAAATTCCAGTAGGCGGGGGTCACACCCACCACCTGGCCCCCTGGCGCCGTGTAATCCCATCAGCGGCCAAGACTCAGGGACTATAAAAACCAGATCCCGGAACCGCGCGGTCATCTTATTATGACATCTTATTATCTCATTCCTACTTTGGACAAACTGGCAGGTTACCGAATGTAGCCTGCCCACAGGGCAGAGTCTGGCAAACTCCCCTTGGCGTACCCAATATGCCAAATACCAGTAACTGGGGATATTGGTGGTAGTAAATGTACACTGGCAATGGGACAAGAGTTGGAACATTGTATGATTGAAATGCTATCGTTATTTTGCAACTGTGTATCTCACTATGCTTCAATAAGGAAGGAAGGAGGGAAGGAGGGAAGGAAAGAAGGAGGGAGGGAGGGAAGGAGGGAAGGAGAAAAGGAAGGAGGGAGGGAGGGAGGAAAGGAGGCAGGCAGGCTCTCACCATCTTGTGTCAGTAGCTGTGGGAGTAAGGTGTAGGAGTACCCCTAACCCTAACATTAACCCTACCCCTACCCCAACCCCTAATCCTAACCCTAACCCTAACACAACCCGAACATTAACCCTAACCCAAACCTAACAATAACCCTAGCCCACCCTAACCCTAGTCCTAACCCAATCCTAGCCCTAAATCAACCTAACCCTCATCTAACCCAACCCAAACCTAACCCCAACCCTAACTCAAACCCAACCATATCCCTAACCCTAACCCTAATACAACACTAACCCTAACCCAACAATAATCCTAGTCCTAATACAACCCCAATCCTAACCCAACCCTAACCCAACCCTAACCCTAACTCTAACCCAACCCTAATCCAACCCTAACCCATCCCTAACCCAACTCTAACCCAATCCTAACCCAAGATGAGCCCTAGTGCTGTCTGAGGCTGGAAACACCTGTGGAACAGGTAACCAACAGCTTATCTACAGGGCACAGGTGGGTGAAGGTGGGTCACAGGTGGGGGGCAGCTGCTCTCCAGACCCCCACATGCATGCATCTGCGTGCACACCCGCACTTACTATAAAGGGCACCAGCCCGTTCAGAAGCCCCCGCGAACCCCACGGCGCCTTGGACCTTCGTGGCTGTGATTCTCCGAGGGTGCAGAGCTGCCCGCTCGCCTCTGGGTCTGCGAGCACACGCCGGGAAGAGGGGTGGTCTGTGGCCACGCAGACCATGGGACGTGGCTCCTACACGGGGTGTGGGAGCCCCTGGTGGGACCGCAGAAGCGTTTTCCAAGCCCTGGAAGAATCTGTCCTGTGCCGCAGCACCAGGGCGCAGACCCCGTGCGCTGCCAGGCGGGATCTGGGGGTGCCGTCCCCATGCCTTAGGCAATGGGGCTTTCAGAGCTGAGTGGAATCCCTTCCGGTTTGAGAAGGTGCCATCTGCCCAGAATGGCTAGAACCCTTCCTCTTCCTCAGTTTCCCCTCCGCTGGACTCCAGGAAGGCGAGAACTTCTCCTTTCAATCTTTCAATACCAGAATAAAAAAGCAAGCGCTTATTTCTCAGCGTGAGGTAACTTGAAACGCCGCAATGTACCGTCAGCCTGATCTCAGGGCAGCTTTTGAACGTGGATGTCTTTCAATCACATTTTGAACCGAGACACCCTTTGGTCTTCAAAGGGATCTTAAGTTCTGTTTTCTTTCTTTTTAAAGAGCGAGTTTTCACAGCGAGTAGGGAGTTTGCCTTGCACGTGGCTGATTCGGGTTCGATTCCCAGCATCCCATATGGTCCCCCGAGCACTGCCAGGAGTAATTCCTGAGCACAGAGCCAGGAGGAACCCCTGTGCATCGCTGGGTGTGACCTAAAAACCAAAAAATAAATAAAAATTTAAAAATTAAAAATAAAAAAAATAAAGAGCGAGTTCTTCAGGGGATTTTTTTCATTTTTTATAATTTTATTTATTGAATCACCATGAGAGCAGTTACAAAGCTTTCGGGTCTAAGTGTCGGTCATACAGTGAAACACCTGTACCTTCACCAGTGCCCATTCTCCACCACCAAAAATCCCAGTATACCCCCATCCCACACCCTCCCCCTGCCTGTGGGGCAGATGATTTCCACATTACTCTCTCTCTACTTTGATCACATTCAATATTTCGACACCAGACCCACCATTATTATTTGAGATTTTACCCCAACACTCAGATCTGCTGAAAAGGCAACAATAGACAATCTGTGTTCTATTGCTGGTTATGAATAACATATGATGTCGCGTGGCTGCAGTAGGGCCACGTGGTTTTGAAATTCCGAAATTTTAACACTTAAATCTGGAGGGATTTCTGCCAAAAGCCACTGGGTTTCGAGATCTGCTCCTGAGTCTCTGGGATCATGGCCGTTGAGCAGCTTGATGAGGAGCCAAAGAGGCCGTTCGTGGGCGATGACTTGGGGTCTCGTTGGGGTGGGGAGGACAGCAGGGGATTTTTTTTGAGGTGCCATTTGCAAGGGGCTATATTTGGGGGATAGGACTGGAGCAATAGCACAGCAGGTAGGACATTGCCTTGCATGCGACCGACCTGGCCGACCTGAGTTCGATTCCTCCGTCCCTCTTGGAAAGCCCAGCAAGCTACCCGTGACGTATTTGATATGCCAAACACAGTAACAAGTCTCACAACGGAGACATTACTGGGCCTGCTCAAGCAAGTCGATGAACAACGAGAGGACAGTGACAGTGACATTTGGGGGATACAGCTTCTCTTCACTATGGCTGGACATTTTGCTCTGGGTCGTTTAAGCCAGAAGATTCACCGATCAAGGCGTGTGACCCCCCGTGGGGGACAAACAGACCGGGAAGGTCAATGCAAATTCAAAAACCCAGGGCCACCTTGTCTCCTGCCAATCCACTCCCACTTGTCACCTTAGTACTGACAAAGCAAGGGATGCTTATCCCACAGGAGAACCCCAGTGGTGGAAAGAGCTGAGGAAGGAAAAAAAAGATATTATGATTATTATTTTGCATGCATGGAAACTCAGTGTGCCTCTCAGAGGCTCTGAGTCATAGCACCACTTCGGAGTCAGGAAACAATCGAGTCTGGGTTTGCACAGACCCGCACGCGGCACGAAGAAGATCAGAATCTGCCCCGCTAACGAGGCCAGAGGCTGCGGGAGCCAGTCGGGACCGCGGGCAGCGGGGCTTAGAGACTCTGCGTGTGGCAGTCACGAAGCAGCGACCGCCCGGCCCCTGGGGACGTCCCCCCCCCCCCCCGCGGCCCCACAGAACCTGACACTGACGCGGTGCAGCCGCTTCTCGGCACCAGTTTTAGAAATGTTTACAGCGCCAGGAGTTGTTCTCGGGGCAGAGCGAAGGCTGATTTCCCAAGGCTTCTGAGGGAGAAGCTTCCAGAACCGTCTACATGGGTGGGGGAGAACAGACAAGCTCACAGACTCTTGTTCTCTTTAAAGAAAGATGAAACCGGGGCTGGAGCGCGATCGTCCAGAGGGGAGGGTGTTTGCCTGGCATGTGCCCGACCCGGGTTCGATTCCCAACATTCCATATGGTCCCCTGAGCACTGCCAGGAATCATTCCTGAGTGCAGAGCCAGGAGGAACCTCTGTGCATCACTGGGTGTGACCCAAAAAGCCAAAAAAAAAAAAAAAAGATGAAACCAACCCACTCGCTGGCCTGAATTGTGCCAGATCGGTTCAAACTATGGCTGTAATCTATAAACCCATCCACGGCTGCGTTTCTGCAAGTGAAGTTCTGTTTAAATACAATTTCCCGGGGCTGGAGCGATAGCACAGCTGGGAGGGCGTTTGCCTTGCACGCGACCAACCCGGGTTCGATTCCCAGCATCCCATAGGGTCCCCGGAGCACCGCCAGGAGTAATTCCTGAGTGCAGGGCCAGGAGGAACCCCTGAGCATCGCCGGGTGTGACCCAAAAGCAAAAAAATATATATATATGATTTCCCAATGTAAAGTCAATCTTGAATGCTTCATTTCCTTTGCTCAGAGGAAGGGACTTGTGGGAAGGGGTCGGGGTCGGGGGCGGGGGGGGGGGGTCCAAGGGCTGAGGTAGGGCTCTCACAGTGGAGGCTGCAGCCCGCCACACCCCAAGGTGCCCTGAGGTGCTGGGGGTGGAGCCCCAGGGTGGCACATACCTGACACTTTCCTCTACCTGCCACCTAGTGCCCTGGGCCCACGTTTGTGTGCCTTTGGTCTGGGTGACGTCCCTACCGTCAGCCAAGGCCTGATTCATAAGATGCCAGTTCCTGGGGTGTGACCTCGAACACCCCCGAGATACCAATCCCAACCTAGGGGTGGCCAGGGCGGACAGTTCACTGGTCTGTTACAACGGATGCAAGGACTCAGGTGCCCGGCGCCCAGGCTGAGAACTCTGGTGGGTTTTTCGAGGTCAGAGTGGACAGTCCCCACCCCCACAGGCCACGCCCACCTTGCCCAGAAGTCACCACGTCCACTCTGTCCCAGATCACAGACCCTGAGGTCTCTGGATGGCGTGACTCCTCTTAAAGCAACAGACAGCTCAAGTAAGTCCTAGCCAAGGGGTAACAGCGCTGTGATCAGAGGCCAGAGCAATAGTCCAGTGAAGAGGGCATTGGTTTTGCACGTGTCCAACCCGGGTTCGATCCCCGGCATCCCATAGGGTCCCCCGAGCACCACCAGGAGCGATTCCCAAACACAGAGCCAGGAGTAACCCTTGAGCATTCAAAAAAAACTTAATGCTGTGATCAGATGCAATTGTCACATAGATTGATTTCTCTCTATTGATTTGATTATCACGGCTTTGTTGGAGCGATAGCACAGCGGTAGGGCGTTTGCCTTGCACGCAGCCAACATGGCCGAGCCGAGTTCGATTCCTCCGCCCTCTCGGAGAGCCCGGCAAGCTACCGAGAGTATCTCGCCCGCACGGCAGGGCCTGGCAAGCTCCCCGTGACGTGTTCGATATGCCCAACACAGTCACAACAAGTCTCACAATGGAGACGTTACTGGGCCCGCTCGAGCAATCACCGCTTTGTTATCTAATCAATTTTAACTCTAGAATCATATCAGTAGGGGCCAGAGCGACAGCACAGTGGGGAGGGTGCTTGCCTTGTGGCCACCTTGCGCCTGGATTCAATTGCCGGCATCCCATATGGTCCCCCGAGTACCACCAGGAGTGATTCCTGAGCACAGAGCCAGGAGTGACTCCTGATCATTGCTGGGTATGGCCCAGAAACTAAAAGAAAAGAATCATATCAATAATTGGTTTTTTTTCTACAATAAGATAAAGCTTCAATATTTTTTTTTTTTTTGCTTTTTGGGTCACACCCGGCAATGCACAGGGGTCACTCCTGGTTCATGCACTCAGGAATTACTCCTGGTGGTGCTCGGGGGACCATACGAGATGCTGGGGATTGAACCCGGGTCGGCCATGTTGGCTGCGTGCAAGGCAAATGCCCAACCCGCTGTGCTATCGTTCCAGCCCCAAAGGTTCAATTTTTTTAAAGAAATAAAGAAAACAACTGATACAAGTTAACTCCAAAGCATCTACAAGAGAGAAACCCAGGGAGTGATTCATTCTGAGTATTAAGGCCTTTGGCTTTTTAATGGAAAGTGCTTCACTCTAAGTTGATAGAATTTAATTATTTTTAACCAAATCCATTAAATGCCTGACTCACAAAATCCCCCAGCCCCTCTGGAGAGGGTCTCCCGAGCCAGTCTGAGCTGGGCTGTGCGTGCCGGCACCCCGGGGGCGGGCTGCTACTCGGAACCCTCGCACGGCGGGCTTCCACACAAGTAGTTAAGAGAATAAATTGTAGTTCTGCAGGGGATTGAGAGGGATTTCCAGAGTTTTGTCAAAGAAGAGGAGCAAAATCAGGACAAGAGTGAAATATTGATTGCATTTTTCCCAGCATAAGAACACTTCCTCTCCCCAAAAATCCTCTCTGGGACCATGTGAACGAATGAATGTTTGCACAAAGATCCGGACCAGTGAAAGTAATATGACGTGGGGCGGTGCGGGGTTCTGGGTGGACACGGGGGAGGCCAGGCCAGCAGGCCGGCAGAGCCCCTGCGAGGTCATCACAGTACCCGGGAGAGCGAGTCTGTCACAGGGGGGTGGCGGGGCAGGGGTGGGGGTGGAGGCGTCATTCCCGCACACAGCCCCTGAGGCAGACCATGTCCTCAGCTGGTCAGCTGTGCAGAAGTTCACTCACGTCCGCAGCTGACCGGCCCCAAACCTCTTAGTAGATCCAACCAGTCACGGGGGCTGGAGGGAGGTCAGCGGGGAAGGCGTTTGCCTGGCACACGGCTGACCCAGGTTCAATTCCCAGCATCCCAGAGGGTCCCCTGAGCTCCTGCCAGGAGGGATTCCTGAGAGCATGAGCCGGGTGTGACCAAAAAGCAATAAAATAAAATAAAATCCAAAATGAAAGTCTGTGGCTGATCCCGTGACACACACACACACACACACACACACACACACACACACATACACACACACGCGCGCTCCCAGGGCCCCCCGGAATGCTGAGCTCAGCCAGGGGCCCCCTCTGGTGAGGGCAGGGGAAGGAGCCACAAGTGTCAGCAGATGCCACAGCCACCAGCCCTGGTGTGGGGGGGAATTACTCCTGCCCCCGGGGACCCCTCAGCACGACCCTTCCTCAAAATGAACCGGACCCTGCAGGTTCCTGCTCGAGCTTGCAGACATTCTTCTGCCCCCAAACTCCATAATTCTCGTGTTTCGTTTGGGATTTGGTTTGGGGGCCACACCCGGCGGTGCTCAGGGCTCACTCCTGGCTCTGTGCTCAGGAATCACGCCGAGCTCGGGGTGGGGGGACCCTCTGGGGTGCCGGGGATTGGACCAGGCCACGCCTTCACCCCTGTGCCATCTCTCGGGCCCAGCAGGAATCTTTGTAAGAGAACATCCGTGGGCTGGAGCCACTGCACAGAGCCGAGGGTGTTTGCCTCGCACGTGGCCGATCTGGGTTCGATGCCCAGAACCCACACAGTGTCCTCCAAGCCCGCCCCGGAGTCATTCCCACGTGCAGAGCCAGGAGGAAGCCCTGAACCTTTGGGGGGGGGGGCAGGTCTGGTCTCCAAACCAACAAACAGAATAATACTAGTAATAAAAGGGCAACTGAGGCTCTGAGGGATGGACCTGGCCTGAGGCGCAGAAGGGAAGGGGGGCTGGCACGCGGGGGGAGGGGGGCTGGCACGCTTGGCAGCCCGGTGCGGGAGGCGGCGAGCCATTCCGGCGCGAGAGGCCCGGGCGGCCGTGTTCGGAGCGTCTATTTGTGGCACAGTCTAATTTCTGAGTATGATAATGAATAAATATTGGTCTTTGCTTCTGCGGCCTCTTCCATCTGGGCGGCTCAGCCGAATCGAGACTGTTGTCACCTCTCGTTTTCTAGGACAGCGAGGAGACGGGGCGCGGGGAGGGGGCCGGGAGGGGGCTGGGAGGGGGCCCCCGGGAAGCCAGTGCCCCCCCGCGGGAGTGGAGGCAGCCCAGGCTGCAGCCCGGGGCCCGGAGCGCTCGCTCCTCCCGGCCCTCCCCGGGCTCCCCTGCTACCGCTTGGATGCCGCCCACGACGGGGAGCTCGCTCCCACCCACCGGCGATCCGTTCTGTTCGTTCGTCAGACGGTGCGGTGCTCTCCTCTGCCAAGCCCTGCTGTATTTCTCATTCCTAGAATGCGCCGAGCCCTGCCCTAGCTGCAGGGGTGCGTGGATCAGACCTCCAGGGACCAAGCGAACCCACACCCAAGCAGGGGAGGGGCAGGACGGGCAGGGGTCGCACCCAGGCCTCGCACGCTTGAGAGAGTGTGTGGTGCATGTGCCTATGGGTGTGTGTGTGTGCATGTGTGCACCGTGTGCGTGCGTGCATGTGTGTGGTGCGTGTGCAAATGGGTGTGTATGTGTGTCCATATGTGTGAATACATGCACCTCTGTGTGTGTGCATGTAGGTGAGTGTATACAAGACTTGTGTGCGTGCAAGAGTGTAAGTACATGTGGGGCCATGTATATGTTCATGTGTGTGAGTGTGTGTATGTGTAGAATGTGTGTGTGTCCATGGATATAAGTCTATATGTGTGCGTATGTGTAGGTGTGAGTTGGTGTGTATGTGTGTGTTCCCAGGTGTGAGTATGTGTATGTGTGTGTGTGAGTCTGTGTTGCATGTGTGAGTCTGCGTGTTTGTGGGTGTGACTGTGTGTGCATGTGTGTCTGTGGGTGTGAGTCTGTGTGTACGTGCATGTGTCTTTGGGTGTGACTGTGTGTGCGTGTGTGTGTGGATGTGGCTATGTGTGTGTCCATGGGTGTGTGTGTTTGCATGTGTTTGTGTGTCCGTGGGTGTGACTATGTGTGTGTTTGCATGTGTTTGTGTGTCCGTGGGTGTGACTATGTGTGTGTGTGCATGTGTGTGTCCCTGGGTCTGACTATAGGCATGCACATGAGTGCGTGTGAATATGCATGTTTGCACGTGCAGAGTGTGAATGTCTCGTGTGTGGCACAGATGTGAGTGTGTGTGTCTCATGCCACGTTTTCCTCCTGGGGGAGGGTTTTGCCCACTGATGCCCTGACCCCACCCCTGCACACGCACCGGCCCTTTGACCTGCCTTCAAGGACCACACCCCAGTTCCTGCTGTGGTCGAGGCATGGGGGGGGGCGCCAGCAGGGAGGGTCAAAGACGCCTGCCCTGGGGGTCTGCAGCCCCGAAACTCAGGTCCTGCAGCTCTGGGTCCAGGGGTCGGACCCCCAAACCATGACCGTCCAGGGCACTTGATCAACAGGGACACAATGGGATTCTTCTGGTCACTCACACAGGACACGGGGCCTGAGGGGTTCGGGGGTCCCCCGGGCACCCAGGACTCTTCCCCCTGCACCAGGCGCGGGGTGCTTCTCGAGTGGGCCTTGCTCTAGGCATCCCATTTCCCACAGTCTCTCAGCAGCACCCCCAGAGCCCAGCACCGCACCCAGCGCCAGGCCAGGAGACATCACCAACACGGTGAGTGGGAGGAGGGGGAGCCCAAGGTCGGGCTGTCTGGTCCCAAAGGGGAAACTGAGGCAGCCAGCCATGGGGGGACTCATCTGGAGTAGCCCCCGAGGAAGGGCCATGCCGGTCCCTGTGGGGGTCCTAGGAGGAGGGAAGGAAAGAGCCGGAAAGACTGTCTGGCCGACAGGACGCTTGGAGGCAAGGGGTGAACCAGTGCCACCGTCACCACTGGGGGTGGGGTGTCCTGCCACGCCCCCGAGTCTCCCTTAACTCCACCGTAACCCCAGGGGGATGGTTGGGCGGGAAGGAAGCTGAGCCTGACTCCAACTAACTCACGCCCTGGCCCTCCTGGCACCTGGGGCCAGGCTGGGAGCACTTCCAGCACGAGCCCACCTCAGCCGGAGCCCCAGGCCCGCGGGCAGGTGCTCGGAGCATCCTCGGAGCGTGTGGCGGGGCTGGCAATCGCAGCCTCTCCGAGCCGTTGGAAGAACGTTCCAGGGACATCCCACTTCCTGGCCAGTCAGCGCCACCCCCAAACCTGGGCCCCTAAATCCGCCTGGAGCCCCCCCACTGTCAGGAGGGGGGCCGCTGTGTGTGTCTGACAGAGGAGACTGGTGGGGGCAGGGCGGGGGGCTTGGGGGGGAGCTTTGATCTGTTGCCAGCGGGGTGGGGGGAGGCCGCACTTTTCTCCAGACAAGCTGTTTGCTTGCCAGCTGACTGGGGGAAAGGAAAAATGATACGTCTCGTCTCGCCATCTGTTCCCGGAGAGGCTGGGGCGGGCCGGGGGCCCCCAGCTCTGCCGCCTGCCCAGACCCAGTTTCCAAGCAGGAGACGCGGCCCCCCGGATGATTCAGGGAAGCGGCTCGACTCCGAGGCAAGGCGCCCAGCCTCGTCCTTCCAGGCATTTCCCATCCCTCGAAGGCTGCGGGGGTCCTTCAGCCCGCCCCCCCACTCCTGCTGCCAGGCTTGGGGGAGGGGAGGCGAGGGGGAGCTCCCCACCCCCTCTCCAGTTCCTACTCTGGACTCGCTGCCTCGACTACACGCGCCAGGCCCCAGGGCTCTCTGCACCCTCCCCGGGAAGCCCCCCCCTTGGAGGGTGTGGGGTGCGGTCTGGGAAGGCTGGGGTGGGGGAAGGGAAGAACCTCATCCACGGGGTACCCCCAAGCTGGCGGGCTGTCAGGTCTGTGGAGGGGGCCAGGGCTGGGGGGCTGGGGTGGGCAGAAAGGGGGGTACCTGGTGGCCGGGGGCGTGGGGGAGCATCAGGCCGGCCAGAGACCAGGAGAGGGGCGGGTTTCAGCTGGGTTCGGGGTGCACATCCCCAGGGAGCTGTGTCCCCGGTGCCGCTGAGCTGGGGGGCGGGGGTGCACTGCAGCCTGTCCCCGGGAACAGAGGCGGGGGTGTCGCGTGAGGCCCGGGCGCCTCTCCAGGGAGCCAGCAGGGAGCGGAGGGGGGAGCGCAGAGGAGGCGGGTGGGGGTGCGCGAGAGGCGAGAGCTGCCAGGAAGGCAGGGAGCGAAGCCTGGAGCTGGGACCCTGCCAGCCCCAGGCGTGCAGCAGCGAGGACCCTCTCCCTCCAGGAGCACAGGAGGTGGGCGGGGCCATAGAGGCACGGGCGGAGCCTTGGGAGGGCGGAGCTGGTGGGAGGGCGGGGCCTGATGAGAGGGCGGGGCCTGTGGGGGAGGAGCCTTGTTTGGAGGGCGGAGCCTGGGCTGGAGAGCAGACCCATGGAGGGCATGAGCGGAGCCTGGGCTGAAGGGCGGAGCCTGGTGAGAGGGAGGAGCCTGGGTAACAGGGTGGAGCCATGGAGGGAATGGGCGGAGCCTGGTGGGGGTGGAGCCATGAAAGGGCGAAGCCTGGGCAGGAGGGTGGAGTCATGAAGGGGCGGGGCCTGGGTGGGGCTGGGCCTAATGGGAGGGCGGGGCCATGTGGGGGAGGAGCCTAGGTTGGAGGGCGGAGCCTGGTGGAAGGGTGGGTCCATTAGGCATGGGCGGAGTCTGGGGTGGAGGGAGGAGCCATGGAGGGCATGTGCGGAGCCTGGTGGGGGGGGTCAGAGGCTGGGTTGGAGGGCGGAGCCTGGTGAGAGGGAGGAGCCTGGGCTGGAGAGCAGACCCAAGGAGGGCATGGGCGGAGCCTGGGCTGAAGGGCGGAGCCTGGTGAGGGGGAGGAGCCTGGGTAACAGGGTGGAGCCATGGAGGGAATGGGTGGAACCTGGTGGGGTGGAGCCATGAAAGGGCGGAGCCATGAAGGGGCGGGGCCTGGTTGGGGTGGGGCGGGGCCTGATGGGAGGGCGGAGCCTGGGGTGCCTCCAAGTCAGCAGAGCTGTCTGCAAACTTTCCCTTCGGCACCAGAGAGGGGTCGCACGCACCTTGGGGGGCATTGGGGTGGAAGTTTGGGAAGCCCCAGGTGATTCTTGGGGATCCCACATCTACTACGCGCGTGATCCCAGGACAGAGCTCTAGGTGCAACCCAGGGAGCTTGTGTGTGTGTGTGTGTGTGTGTGTGTGTAGCTTGTGTGTGTGTGTGTGTGTGTGTGTGTGTGTGTGTGTGCCGTGCATGTGTGTGTCTTGCTGGGGCAAACACACGTGTGGGCTGTGGGGGGGGCACAAAGCCCCTTCTGGGCCGGAGTCTGAGCTGAGCCCTTGGCAGCAGGATGGCAGAGGAAGAGGTGCCTCTCAGAAGGGGTCCAACAAGGGAAGAGGAAATATTTTTAAAAGTCCTACATTTATGGGCCATTGGGATAGTATAGGGGGTGGGGCGCTGGCCTTTGCATGCTGCCGCTCAGGCTCAATCCCCAGCACCCTTTTTGGGCCACAGAGCCCTGCCAGGAGGGATCCCTGAGCACCACCTCATGTAGCCCAACTCCAAAATCAAACATACAAAAAAAACAACCCAACCCAAACCAGAAGTTCAATGTTTAGGCGGAAGAGATGGGACGGCGAGTGATGTGCTTGCCTTGCACACAGGCAACCCGGGCTTGATCCCTGACCCTCCATCTGGTCCCCCAACTCCACCGGGAGTGGCCCCTGAGCAGAGAGCCAGGAGCAAGCCCTGGGCGCGCCAGGTGTGGCCCAACTGCCCCAATCTAATATGAACAGAGGACATCTTCACCATGTGCCGCATCATGTTGAAAAGCATCAAGCTCAGGAGCCCAGCGGTCGCCTTGCAGGCGTGAGGCGGGTCCCTGGCATCACCCCACGCGGCAGCTCCGCTGTGACCCCCTGGGTATGACCAGCCTGAGTGCGACCCCGTCAGTGCAATACCAACGCCAGCGGGAGGAGAAGAAAGGGGGAAGGCGGAGAAGCCGGACTTCTTAAAATGATCAGGGGCCCGAGGACAAGAGGTGAGGCGTTGGCGTGCATTTGCCTGCATTGGCCACCGTCCCGCTCACACCCCCAGCACCACCCCTGGTCCCGCAAATGCCACCCAGAGCTGCTCCTGAGAACACGGACTCATGAAAAGCCCCCGAGCACTGCCGAGTGAGCCCAAACCCACTGCACCTCTCTAAAGGATCAAGCGTGCTGAAAAACTTGGAACAGCATGAATCGTAACGGGAGGGGGGGGGGGAGACTCAAACAAAAAAGAAAAAATGTCACAAAATGATGCAGGGGGTCGTTTCTGACTGGAGTGGACACGGTGAACGGGGTGTGAGCCGCCCGTGTACCGGCCCCTACCCCAAGGCCACGGAAGGAGAGGGAAGGGCCAAGAGGAACAATGCTGAAGAGGTTGGGAAAGACCCAAATGGAGTCCCTCCAGATGACCCTCTCTGACAGGAAAAACACGCAACGGACTGGAGAGATCGCTGAGGGCCTAACGTGCTTGCCTGGCACACGGCCAACCCAGGTTCAATCCCCGGAACCCCACAGGGTCCCTCGAGCACTGCCCGGAGAGATCTCTGAGCACTGGGTCAGGAGTAAGCCCTGAGCATCACCAGGAGTGCCCGCTACCATATTTACACAACGAATAAGACTCACAGCGGAATAAGCACCGGCGAGGGGCCGATTTGAAGCCTCTGAGACACAGACGGAGCCAAACGTCCATGAGGAGAGGACAGAGTGGCCGGGACACACGGGCCAGACCAAGCAACGCAAAGTTACTGCACTGAGTCTGGAGAGGAGAGATTGGGAAGGGGGAGGGGGGTACAGTAGGCAGAAACAAAGACTTAGGACTTTAAAAAAAAATATATCCAACCAGGTTTTCCTCCCGATTCTGACGAAAGTCACAAACTCACAGACCCCAGAGGCCAGCGACCAGGAGAAACATTAGCGTCACTGACCGAGGCCCCTCACGCCGGGCTGCTGGGACATCCTGGTAGGGAGTAAATCTCCCAAGTAGCCAAAGGGGAAAAGGCACCTTCCAGAGGCAGGACACAAGGGCCGGCCGTTGATTTTCAAATTGGTGTCCAGGGCGCCGGCCATGCCTCCCTGCAGGGCTGTCCGCAGGGGGCAGGTTCCAGCTCCACAGCCTGAGAAAGTTTCTTCTGGAACAGTCACCTGTGCGGCCTCGGAGCTCAGCCAGCACCAGGCAGGGCTGTAGGCAAATGCTCGGGGAGGAAGTCTTGGGGGCAGAAGACGAGGAAACCGAGACAAGAAACGGTGATGATGCAGAAGACGCCGAAAAAGATTCCTCTCCACTAAAACCAAAAACCAAGACCGGAGCGATAGTCCAGCGGGGAGGGCGTTTGCCTTGCACATGGCTAACCCCGGTTCGATTCCGGGCATCCCATAGGGTCCCCCGAGCGCCGCCAGGTGTAATTCCTGAGTGCAGAGCCAGGAGGAACCCCTGGGCATCGCCAGGTGTGACCCCAAAAGTCAAATAATCATGAAACCAAAAACCAGGACTTTCTGCCGCTCAACACCCAGAGAGGCTCACCCCAGCAAGCCCCTGGGCCTCTTCTGGAAGGGGGCGGAGCTCCGCCCTCACGCCAGGTGGGGCCTTAAAGCCCCTCACCTGTGCACCATCAGCCCTTCACAGCACCACCTGCCGGCAGCTCCCTCCGGCAGTCCCCGGGGCAGCTAAGGGCTCAGCTCCCAGCAGATGTACGCAGCGTGTTCCTCACAGCTCACTTACGCTTCCTGGCATTGGGGAGGACGAGCAGGGGACAGGCCCGCCCCAGCCTGATCCCTTAGCATCCTCCCACGGTGGGAGGGTGGGGGGACTGCCAAAACTCCCCCCAGCACAGCTGGAAAACCAGTGGGGCAAACATGCAGTTGCCACCGGGCTCCGTGAGGGGTGTCTCTGGCGAGACGGTGATGAGACGGTCAGTGGGTCCAGAGGGATGATGGCGCAGGGGGTCACCAAAGCACAGAGACGTGGGTAGTCAGAGTGGGACAACCAAGACAGTCAGAAATGGCAGATACGGGCCGGAGCCATAGCACAGCGGGGAGGGCATTTGCCTCACACGTGGCCAACTCGGGTTCGATCGCCGGCATCCCCTAGGGTCCCCTGAGCATCGCCAGGGGTGACTCCTGAGTGCAGAGCCAAGAGGAACCCCTGAGCATCACCCTGAAACACCCTCCCAAACAAAAATAAAGAGAAGAAGCAACTCTTTTCAAGGCCATTGACGTTTTCTGCAGAAGTAATATTTCATGCAATGTAGAACATAGGTGGACATATAGACACTTAACCCTCGGCCAGGGCCTGGCATGAGCGGGGCTCCGGTGGGGGGCAGGTGCATGCTTGAAAGAGGGGCTGGTCTAAGTGTGATGCTTGAACTGCACCGAAATGTGACCCCCACAGAGATCGATCCCAGCCCCAGAACCCGCCTCCCTGGTCCCTGTTTTGGAAACGGGTGTTTGTAGGTGGAATGAGACGGATGAGGCCTTGGACGCTGACCCACCCTGGACCCACTGGGCAGACTGGGCACCTCGTAAGAAGTGTCCCCATAAGAGACACGCAGGTCAGAGGGGGCTCAAAGGGCCGGAGCCCCGGGTTTGCTCCCGGCCACGCATGGCCCCAGTCTCCTAAGCACTGAGCTGGGAGAGTCCCCCGCCTCACAGGGGCTGCAGCGGGGGCCGCAGAGGGATATGGTGACCACCGATGGCGAGCTTGGCCCTGGGGTGGGGGTCGCAGAGCTCCAACCCTCGGTGTCCCTACATCTCTCCTGGGGTTGTCCCACCTGGCCCAACAGTGCCACCTGCATCCAAGCTGTTCTTCCTTGTTCTATTGGGGGAGAGAGAGGGCCGGGGGGTGCTCCCTATAGGTGCTCAGAGGCCAGGGGGCCAGGCCAGCGATTCTCAGCCAGGCAGACCAACAGTTCAAAGCAAGGGGCCTGCAGTGCTGGGGGGGAGGGGCTGCGTGGAGCCAGGGATTGACCAGGGTTGGGCTCATGCACGCACCCTAACCGCTGCACCCCTCCCCAGCCCGCCCTAGCCCCCCCCACACCCTTTCCCCAGCCCTGCCCTAACCACTGCACCATCTGCCCGGCCCCCCAACCGGCCCTATGCCCACTCATGAAGAAGCACCTCATCAGCCTCATCTCCTCGCTTCTGGAACCTTCCTGGGAAGTGCTGAAGCCACACGCCGAGACGGGGTCTGCAGGGTCTGTGCTCCAGGCTGGTGGCAGTGTGAGGGTCCTAGCTGTCCACCCTGCAGGTCACACCCACCATTCTCCAGGGCTGATGGCGGGGGGCGGGGAGCGACCACTGCGCCCTGGGGCCAGAACGTTCCCATCACTCCCGGCCTGCTGTGGCCTCTCCTTCAGCCCAGAAGCTGGGCCTGCGTCTGCCCCCTCGGGCCTTTCCAGAACATTCAGTCAAAGGGACCAGGAACGTTCCCCAGTGTCAGGCCGACTGTGGCCTCCGGTGGCCTGTCACACAGGCTGCGATCATCCACCCACGCACCAGCACTGGGCCTCGGGCAAATATCAGAGTGCATGTGCGTGTGTGCACACGTGTGGGTGAGTGTGCTTTTGTGCATGTATGCATTGTGCGTGTGCATGTGTGTGGTGTGTGCATGTGTGTATGTATGCATTGTGTGTGCGTGTGTATGTGCATGTTGTGTGTGCGCGTGTGTGGTGTGTACACATGTGCACGTGCATTTATCCATGTGTGTATGCATGTGCATGTGTGTGTATGCGTGTGCGTGTTCACTAGTACTATTTATGTACGTGTCTTCATGCACACATCTGTTTTCCTCTTTCCTGGGTAAGTACCCGGCAGTGAAATGTCTGGGTCATTGCATGTGTGAGGTTGAGTTTGGAAGACACCCGCCCCCCCCCCACACACACACCCCTCCTTCCGTTTCCCAGAGCACATGTGGCCCCTGCCCCGTGGCTCCTTGTCCTTGCCGCTCTGGGCATGGCCACCGTGGGGCCTTTCCGTGGGACGCCGCCCCCAGAGGCTGTGGCATTCCCTCGGGCTGGACGCTGGCGCTGGTCCGGGTGCTTCTGAGTTGTCGGCTGTGAGCCGTGGCCTTGCCAGCCGCGGCGTTTACATCGCGTTTCCCGAGGGACTCGGTGTCTGGGCATTGTCAGTGGCAGCTGCTCCGTCACGTACTTCAGACTCGGGGGTGGGGGGCTGGGGGCGGGGACGGGGCCAAAGCCCCTACCCAGCTTCTGGATCCGAGCCGCCTCTGGGGCCTGGGCCCGGAGGTGGCAGTGGGGTGCTCGGCTGCCTCCGTGTCCCTCCCCTTTCCTGGAAGGACCCTAACCCACCCCCATCCGGGTGCACCCCTAGAGGCAGGGCCCTGACTCCTTTCACACCCCGCCCAAGCCCGGGGCTGCGAGGCTGTTCCTGCAGGCTGTTCCCCCAAGTTCTCCAGCTGTGAGGTCACGCCCCCCCCGCCCCGGGCTTCACCCCACCCAGGGCTGTGTGTGCCCCAAAACCAGCCGGAGAGCCAGGAAGCTGGCAGAGTCCCCCACTTTCCTGGACGCCCCTTGGCCCTGAGGACCCTGAAGTGGGTTTTTGGAACCCCCCACCCCCACCCTAAGCTGGCAGCTCCCCAGACACTCAACGCCGTGTGTGCGGAAAGGCCCCACCTCCCGGGCCACGATGAAAACTTCCAGAAGGCACCAGGAATTTCTTCCTCAGGAGGCTCCCGGGCCCTGGGGGTGGCGGCGTCCTGGGCCAGGCGGGAACCGGGGGTGACCCCGACACCCCACACCATGCAGTGGCCTCTGCATCCCAGCCCCGGGCACCGTGAGGACCGAGGCTGCGTGGAGCCCCCCGACCTCCACCAGCCCCCGAGTGAGTCTCCCCGACGCGCGTCTGTCACAATCAGGGGCGAGACGGAGGTGGCTCAGATGCGCCCACGGCGGTGGGCTCAGATATTCGGGGCTGGAGGTGGGAGGGGGCGGGTTTGGAGCAGCAGCAGCGTTGGGGGACGAGGAGGGCTAAGTGGGGGGCCCGGCGGGGAGCCCTCCCGGCTGGTGTCTGAGGAAGAGGCCGTACAGCACCCGCAGCGTGCTCCTGGGGTCCCCGCTCACGACGTCTGCGGAGAGAGCCAGCTGCCAGGACCACCAGGGCGTCTGCGCAGGGCCCGGGACCCCTCCTGCCCGGGACCCCCCTCCTTCCCCCCAGAGCCCCCCTCCAGCCTCCCAGCATCTGGAAACCCACACAGCTGACCCCTGGGAGGTCAACCCCCTCCCAGGCCCCTCCCCCACGTGGGTTCAGGAGCTCAGGACCCCCAACAGAAGCCCCAGCCAACCTCCTTACCCAGGACCCATCCCCCCCACACACAGCCCCCGCCCGGGACGGACCCTTCGCCAGCCCTTGGCGCCCACCCACCTTCGGGGCTCACGGGGGCCCCCAGCAGGTCCTGCTCCTTCAGCAGCTCCAGCGCCAGGCGCACGTTGTGCAGCTGAGACAGGCGGGAACGTGGGTGAGATGAGCCCAGCCCGCCGCGCCCCTGCACCCCAGCTCACTGCATCCCTGCCCTCCCCGCCCCGCCCACCGCACCGCTGCACCCCCACTCACCACATCCTGCCCACCCCGCCCCGCCCACCACACCCCTGCACCCCCACTCACCACATCCTGCCCACCCCGCCCCGCCCACCACACCCCTGCATCCCAGCTCACCGCATCCCTGCCCACCCCACCCCTGCAACCCAGCTCACCACATTTCTGCCCACTATACCCCTCACCACGCCCCTGCCCATCCCTATACCCCTGTCCAGCCCAGCCCTGCACCGCCCTCGTGCCCACACATCCCTGCCCCTCGCAGCCCTGCCTACCATACTCCAGCCCAGTCACACCCCCGCACCTTGGCCCACATCACCCCGGCCCAAGGCACCCTGGCCCCTCCCACAAGGTCCTACTCCAGGACAGGCTGATGGAGCTGGCCCCAGAGAGGGGCAGAGGAGAGAGCTGGGCTCTCAGCCTGTCGTCCCCTGTGGGACCAAGGCTCTGGGCAGCGTCTCAGAGACAGCCACCTGGGAGGCGTCTCCGCCCGAGCCCTGCATGTGCCCCCGCCTCTCCCACATCCGGAACCCCGGGAAAGGAGGCGGGCAGGGGCTGCTACTGCCCACGTGCTCGTCACGGCCACTGTTCACGGATCGCGGTGCCCACACCCAGGCTGGACTCAGGGTAGAGTGCTCCCCACCTGGCAGCCAGCCATCCCCCAGCCGCTCCCCAAACTAGCATCTCCCAAAGTGCCCCCCAGGCAGGGGGCAGCTGCACCATGTGGCAAGCCACGCCTTTAGGGGATGCGGAAATGGAGAAAGGAGGGTCAGTGGGGAGGGTGCTTGCTTGCTGTGGCCCGTGGCCAGCCTGGGTTTGAGCCCCGACACCGCAGATAGTCCTCCAAGCACCACCAGGAGTGAGTCACGAGCACAGAGCTAGGAGTCAGCCCCAAGCACAGAGTCAGGAGTCAACCCCGAGCGCAGAGCCAGGAGTCAGCCCTGAGCACAGAGTCAAGAGTCAACCCCGAGCACAGAGTCAGGAGTCAGCCCCGAGCACAGAGTCAGGAGTCAGCCCCGAGCACAGAGCCGGGAGTCAGCCCTAAGCACCCCGAGGTGTAGCCCCCCCAAGAGATGGGTCAGGCGTGAGCCATGAGCCCCACCATGCTATGGGCCCCCCACCCTGACGAGGGTTCAGGAGTGGGGGTCGCCACATGGGCGGGGGTCCCCAGACAGGAAGGAGTCAGGGGATAGACCCGAATGATGTTCCTCCCCCTCTCCTTTTCACCAGGCAGTGACCAGGCCGCCCGGCTCCGCAGCCCTGTCCACCCGGGGGCCCCTGGGAGGGGTGGGACGCGCGGGGGCGTACCATCTCGGCCGTCGAGCTGGGCGTGAGGTGGAACTCCTTGAGGTGCAGGAAGAAGCCCTCCAGCTGCCCGATGAGCAGAAGCAGCATCACCCCGTCTGCAAACTGGAGAGGCAAAGGCGGGTCTGGGCACTCGCAGCCCCGGGCCCGGGGGAGCCACGCTGCCCGCCTGCGCCCCACTGACGGGGGGGGGGCACCCCAACGCGGCACCCGGGCCTCTCAGGCGGGCAAGAGCCGGAAGCTACTGCTTGTCTTGGACGAAACAGTTTACCCTTCCTTCATCGGACCCCAGAGCGTTCCTGGGCACGGGCACGGGCGCGAGCCACACCGGGCGCCCTCCCGCGCCAGGCCTGCAGCCGCCGCGTTCATAGTCGCGCCTGTGTGAGCAGAGATAAAGCCGCCGCCCCCCCCCCACCTCCGCCTGCTCGTCCCGGGCTCCTATAATCCCTTTCAATCTCTCCCAAGCAGAGCACACGAGATTGGATACGGGGTGGTGGGGAGCGCCGCTCGCGTCCTTAATGGAATTTCCTCCTCTCGGCGCTTTCCCTCGTGATTAGCTGGGCCTGAAAATCTCCCTGCGGGGCGGCCTGGGAGTCCCGGCAGACCCTGTCCCTCTAACCGGCCACGTGGGGAGACTGTGGGACCCGGGGGGAGTCCCGTAAGGGCCCCAGGGGGAGCCCTGGCCTGGCCTGGTCCCCCTAGCACCGCCGCCCCCAAACAAAAACAAAACCCCAAGAGGCGGCAGACTGTAAGCCTCAGGGCTCAGCGGTTTCTGCTTGGTGTAACATGAAACATCTCAGCTCTGCCACGGGCCCGTGTCCACGCCAGGGACCGACGGGCTTGGTGTCGTGGCTCCTGAGCTGGGGCCAGTCTGACGGGGATGGAGAGAGGC